>NC_041403.2:122634296-122991796 GCF_900747795.2 Erpetoichthys calabaricus
AAGAAATGTATGATCTTGATGTTTTATGGTGAAACCATGTCAGAATTACACCATTTGACAGAAATGAGAAGGACTGGATTTTGTAAGGAACATTTAAGATTTATGTAAAGCACTCCATTAGTGCTGTGAACCAAAAGCCTGTAGTAAAATTTATTTTTAATAAATATATAATAAAAAAGAACTTTTGTAAAGTTATTCATGCTGTGGATCCAGACCACTCAAACAATGATTTCAACTAAAGTTAGAGATTAATTAATGGACACTGTGCCTTCCAGGATGAGGGTGACTTATTTTTAGAATTGTTGTGGCAGATATTTGTCATATTACAGGTAACAGGGCAAGGTTACAACTTGAACTCTTTTTTAAAGTGATTTGAACCCAAAATTGTATTAAATTGTTGAAACATGATTTGAAAACAATGCCATAAATACCATATATTTTGGTTGGCCTGTTTATGAGTCGCAAGGAGCAATTTTCAAAGAATAAAATAGTCCTCCATAAACTGAATAATAATGAGTGTTATATATCCACTCATTAATTTTGTGTATATACTTTTACAGGGTTGTAGGGAGCTGCTGCCTTTCTTGCCACCTTCGGGCACAAGGTAGAGAACCTTTTTAAATGCTTTCATCCATTTTTGTACATTGTGATACAGTAATAAAAAAATGAATTGAGAGTAGGAATGGTCTCAGACCTGTACTGAAAACTGCCACCCATTGTCTGAACTTCCTTATGCCCCAGGAAGAAGATAATAATAATTCATTTTATTTATAAGGCACTTTACATTTATAGTAAACCTCAAAGTGCTACATTAAAAAAAATTTAAACAAAGACACAACGAGATAAAAACAAAGATAAAACAATAATTACAGGCAATTTTGTTAAAATGCTTTCCTAAATAGAAAAGTCTTTAACTGTTTTTTTAAAACAGCCCACAATCTACTGTGTTCTCAGGTTCTCTGGTAGGGCATTCCAGAGCCATGGAGCAGCAACTGCAAAGACTCGGTCACCCATTGTACGAAGTTTTGTCATAGGCGGGCGAAGGCAATAGGTGTTTACAAAATGAAGGTTTCTTGTAGTAGATTGTAATAAAAAGTTCCTTAAGGTATTGTGGAGCATTTCCATGGATGCACTGGTGAGTGAGCAAACAAAGTTTGTATTTAATACGGAGGTGAATAGGAAGCCAATGAAGTGACCAAAGGACTGGTGAAATATGTTCATCCATCCATACATTTCCTATACCTGCTTTATCCTGATGAGGATTGTGGGGAAGCTTCAGCCTGTTCCAGCAAGCATCAGGCACAAGACAGGAACAATCCCTGGACAGTGTGCCAGTTCATCACAGGGAAAACACACACAAGGGGCAATTTAACATGGCCAGTTCACCTAACCTGCACATCTGTGGACTGTGGGAGGAAACCAATGCAACCAGAGGAAACCCATGTGCACATGGGGGGGAACATACAAACTCCACATAGGGAGCAAACAGGACTTGAACCCAGGCCTCGTTGTGAAGCAGCAGCATAAACACTGTGTTATCATGCCACCAGATTATGGATTTTACCACATAAACTGAATGCCAATTTTGCATTTACATAAAAAACACGTTTTTGGCTTCTGGAACAAAATTAGTCCATGTGAAAAAACACACTGAGAAAGAATTAATTAAAATGAAGTTACCGAATTCCTTTAAAGCTAAAAAAAAAAAAAAGAATGTGGATCTGGACCCAGTTTATTTTTTTAAAGCGTTTTTTCTTTTTTTATATCATAACAATACAAAGTACAATACAACAATAAAGACAGATTATTTACAAAGAGAGAATAGAACACCTAGTATTAAGTATGAAATGCAGAAATATGAAAAATAATATAGGATAGGGAGAGAAAGAAAAAAAACAACACTAGGGTTTTTTTAATAGTTCGGGTTCACTAACCAAACAGAAATTTACTGGCCTTTTTTGTCATCATGAATTTAAGGGTTAAGGTTATTATTTAGTCAAGTTTGCTCAAGAAACATAAAACTTGCCTTATTAGCTGCCTCCAATAACAAAGAGAAATTAAATAAACAAATAGGGTCAGGGCCAGATAAAACCTTACACAAGAATTCTAAAATGTTTACAGCATTTGAAAAATAGATTATTTACTGTCCCTTAGTGGTTTGCAGTTTAATAGTGCATTGGTTCACTTAGGATTTTTTTTTTGCACTGGGAAGAAAGGAATCTCTGGAACTAGCACTGTCCCTTATGAAAGAAAATTAAGATGGCTTAACTTCCATAATTCCAACTTTATGTACAAAAGAATTTTCCTAAAATGATTGTATTACTGACTAATTCAGGTTTATTATCTTTTGTAATAATACTAAAATGACATCTCCACTGAATTTTTTCAATTCAAAAATCTTTGAAAATAACCGAAAACATTGGTCATTCCAAAAGATTTTAGCAAATTTGCATTAATTTGTTGTTTCAATTTCTTCAACACAAAAGATGCAAATATTAATATCCAGCCTAAATCTCTGTCTTAAAATTATTTGGAAGAATTTATATTTTTTTAATTTTGTAATTGATTTAATTCACATTCTGGAAATATTATAATTTGTTCCTAGTTTTTCATGTCAGCTTTTTCCAAAATCTGACACACTGAATTCCTGTTTGATTGAAAAGGAAATTATCAATATAAATATTCCAAATTGTAGTATTTGTAAGTTTCAGGCCAGTGAAGTAGTGCCCGTCCACGAAAATCTTAGGAAGTCAGGGAGTTGGAGTCAAAACATTTTGTGACGCCTTATACCATATCGGTATAGGTAATGAATTACTTTCATGACATTTCTGAACTGTTCATGATCAATTGATGTGATAAATTTCAGGCAGAAATCTTCATATAACAAAATGTTCTCTCTGATCTAGAAAGTGCATCGCAGACTATATCCTCTTTTCCAACAAATTCTTACTAAACAGAAATTTATTTCTTTTCTTGGCAATTAATAATGTGGAGTTGTGAGGTCTGAAGTTATGTTTGTAGATAATTTTCCAATATAGTATCCCTTGTTGATGAACTGGTGAAAATTTAATACGCAGTCGTTTTAAACCATTCGCATTTTTGAAGGAAATCTATAACGCCTAGATTTAAAAAAAAAATGATTTGGAAAACTCAGAATTAGCGTTGGCCGCTATAATTCGGTGTAAAAATCACTTTGATTTGGACAATTCTGAATTAGCGTAAACTGCTATAATTCGGTGTGTTCATAAGAAATGTAATGATTTACTTAATGATGTAGAAGCACATAATAAACAAGAACATTGCATCAAATATTAAAATATGTTCTTCAACTTAAATGTACTCTAAGTCTAAAAATTCTCGATTTTAATAACAATTTGTCATTTTTTACTCTCCGATACAGGTCCATAGAGTGCTAAATTCCTGCACGAAGAATAAAAAAAAAATGAATTCATAATCACTGACCCTGGGATGTAAAACATTACCCCACACTCTTAAATCTGAAATTTGTCGTTTTTAGCCTTGTGGGAGTAGTTATTAGAGAGCTAGGACAAACAGATAAAAGAATCAAATGTAAAAGAGTCAGGCGCGCTGGAGGACAAAACCGTAATTGATTCAAAAGATCCATAAGTAATTTTTATACATATGACACCACAAATTATTTTTCATTCTTTAAAAATCTATTTAGCCAGATTATCCTGAGAATACGAGACTCTAATTTCGTCATTTCCCTATTTGGCACGCCCTTTCTGACACGTGATCAAGAACTGTCGCCAGGCAACAGAAGCAACGTAAAGTGCTTCTAGCAGCCGTAAAATATCAGTTGCCATTTGCTGCGCGGAGGTGCTTAGTTGAAGTGGTTTATTTTGTTAATATAGACATTTTCTGTTGTAGTTTTTGAGTCCATATTCATTGGTTATTTTGTTCGTGTATCTTAAGGAGAAGGAGCAACAGATTGGACGTACGGGTAAGAAACAAGTCATCGAATTTTATTTTATGTATATATATCTATATAAACCGTGCGTAAAATAGCAGTTTTTAGTGAAATATGTCTGAAATGAAAAATGTAAACCGATGGGTTCGTGATTTTACAGTGCATGATGAAAACAAATGCATTGATTCTTCACAATGTACGGTTTTACGCGCATTGTGCGTTTTAACTAACTGATTTAACTTATACGACGGTAATATTTCACAATAAAGTTGTGCAGGTTGGACCAATTTCCAATATGTGTTGCATTTTCTTTTTTCTTCTTCTAATTATTTATTGTGTGGGGTTGTGTTAGGAAGTAATTATTTTGTTGTCAAAATGTCCGTTTCGGTTCAGCCGAGACCATTGTCTGCACAAGCCACAAAATGGCGCCAGCCGCGCGTTTGGAGAGCAGGTGGACACTGCAGACGAGGCATGGACTGTCTTTAAGCAAGTGTCTTGATGTTTCATTTTATCCCGTCAGACCCTTTTGCCGTTTTTTATTTTCGGGTTGCTTTGCTTTGGGCTGACCTGAATTTTGAGAACCTTTTTAAAAGGCAAAAATGTGTATTTCAATTGAAAGGGCGTTGTGTAAAATGTCGTCTTGCCTTCGACGCGATGTGCGCATGTGTGAACCCTAGACATGGCGCTCTTTCGCCGAATACACGATATTATCGTAAACCGCGTTATTTGGATTTTTTTCTCCAGTTACAGGCTTTCGTAATTCGGTCTAAATATTTCAAGAAATTGCAGCAGAAGGTACAAAGTCAGAAGACTGGCGTGAAGGTGTGTCGTGATTACATTCTGAATGAATCCAGCTCCACACGGTCGTTTTCGGTGTTCTGTATTGCGCCTTGCTTTTGAGAAATGAAATCTGTCTTTGCTTCATGGAAATATCGCCTTACCTTTTTCTCCATATTCAATTTTGCTAGAGCGACTAAATTCATAACATTAAAAAAATCATAAGGTGGTTACATTTATAATTTCTTTTCGATTTTTTCATGCTTAAAAACTTCTGAAGTTCTCGGGGTTTTTGCTTTTCTTTTATACAACGTGTCTCAAGTGGAAAAAGAGAGATCCTCGCGTTCAGACGCTCGAGTAGTCTCCTATACGCCGACGGAGTTCGCAGTTGACCCGACGAACTCTTACGGTTGCTTTCCTCCCTGACTAAAGTTCGTTTCACTGGATCGCAATGGGCGTGATCTTTTAAACTTATAGGAAGCATAATTCGACCAAAAAGGAACCCGGTTATCTTTTCTTGTGTAAGGTCTTTTTGTTGTTCCCATCTGATAATAAAACATAATATCGATCGTTGAAACTGAAGTTTACACGTTCTTTGTGCCTTCCTCGGTTTGCGAGAGGCGTAATATTAATTGATGCTTTTATATTGAGTATTGGTGTGTGCATAAGTGGGTTTTACCAGGCTTTATTCTCTCTTTGCATCATGTCAGTCCTGTGTCTCCGTGGTAACGAAGAGAGAGAAACAAACTACGTCTTCCAGTTGACCTTGCCATCCTATAACCTCCACAATCGATTCACTTTGTACTGATCATTACATCGTGTTTGGAATTTTTAAAAAGTTTCCTGTATTTCGCATAACCTTTTTGTACATTTAGGCTGACTTTTCTTTTTTTAAGTTTTTATTACGGTTTTATGGTTTATGCAATGAATACCTTTCAGTTGTTTCACAGTAACTTGAAATGTTCTATAAACAAACAAGCATCGTTGACCCACTACACCAGTAAGGGACAAGATAAATTTTTTAAATGAGTTAAGTCGACCTAACGTCTTTCAATGTGTTTATGTGGTAAAAAGAAAAAATCCAAGAACCGATTGTTGTTAAAGTCGTGAACAGCTTGCCCATTTTAGGCTTGGGAGATGATTGTTTTGAGATAATTTCAAGCTAATAAACGTCAAATTTTTACATTTCCATTTTTTTTTTTTTTTACAAGCGTGGTACTTGAAGCAAGTAAACTAGAAATACAAAGAAGCATTGGTTGCATTTACATGCACACGCAAAGTCAGGATGAGGTGAGTAACCTGGATAAGGTGGAAGCCTGGTTTCTTCAAAACCTACCTTGCGCAAGTTTGCAGGTTTGGAGTGCTTCTTTAGCAAAACACTCCAAAATCAGTAAACTGCAGAACAGAGTTAAATGTCATCGTCAGCCGCTGTGAATGCAAAAAGCTTGAAGCTTGTTATAATTTCATGTTTTATTCCTTCATGTGCTGTAATTGACAACAATCCCTTTTACATTCTCAACCCATGTCCGCAAAGATTTATGGTATGAACACTGGCTGCTGCATTACCGGACCAAACTGTACCAACATACAGTATCCAGCTATCTGCTATAGATTAAAACTAAAGTGACCCTTTATTTATAGGTTTCTGTTACTGAATTGCATGCAACATACCCTTTTCAGCTCAAGTATGCCATAGAGCCTTGCAAAGGACCCATATGCCAGTGCTGTTGGGATAATATGCAGGTGGATTCACTTCAGTAAAATAAACATTGCATTACTTTAAAGCATGAGTCTAGTAATTACTCATAATGATGCTCCAGAAATTGTATTGCACATTAAGGTTTGAAACATTTTAGCTCTTTCTAAAATGTGGCATATACTTCATTTTTGTGCTTTTAAGTTTTGAACTTTTGAGTCTTCAATTTACTGAGGGGAGGCTAAACTTAAGCTCTTCCCAGCTGCATTTCAGAGTGTGCAGTTCTACTCCTCCCCAGACTTTTTTAAATTTTCAATTTAAACACCGTGGTGGCAGGTTTTCATTCTAACCAATTTCTTAATTAGTGACCAGTTTTTGCTGCAAATTAAATTGCCTTTGTGCTTATTGAAATTGGAGACACTGACACCTCAGTGGTGTGTGTGTGTGTGTGTGGCTCTGCCATTCACCCACCTGATTCTTGCTTTACCTTTGATATATTTCATAGAACGAAGTGCTTGGTTATCTTTATCATACAGTTTCTGTATACATGTATTTTGCTGTATAAATCTTTACTTTTCAAAACACTGAAATTAGTTATATATATATATATATATACACACTCTTCAGTTAGGAGGGAAATTCTAATATAAATACGCTTTTTTGGAATTTTTTTTGATTTTTACCAAATTTAAGGTATTGTGTGTGTTAACAGAAATAACAAAGAATAGAGCAGCCGTTGGCATCCTTGTTAACTATCACTTTGTGCCCATTCGATAGAGAAAAATTCAGTGTCCATCAGTAATAAGGAGTTAATGTTGTAAATGCAATTTATGAATAGATACACTTAACTGTTTAATATGCAACATAATGTCTACATTCACCACAATAAGTTCTTACATTTCATTGTGCTTAATCATTGCAGCTTGTTTTAACTTGGAGCTGTGCTCTTTTGATTTGTCCATCTCTAACACACATCCCCATTGAAGTAATTTGATTGTGGGCAAATGGTGTTAAGCTGAATGACTCCTTATTTGTGAGGAGTAGGGCTGCCACTGATAATGTATAATTGATGTAATGTAACAACTAATTTGTCCAGGTAATTCAAGTAGGCATGTGAACATTTGTACTTGAATTTGTATTGCGTAATCTATATATTAAAGCAAAAGACAAGTCCTAGATTTTTTTTTACAGAGGCGATATGTGTTACTGGCATATTTATAATTTTACTTGAAGACTAGATGTATTTTTGTCTTAATCTAAACACAAGTTTTTTAATAACTTTAAATATTTGAGCATATTCACTCCTAGGGATGACTGATGACGATTTTGATACTAATACAATTTATCAATATAGTTATTGATACCTTTTTCAATACTAATCTCCATAATGTGGTGAAATGATGTCACTGTCAATGTAATGTCTTGGAGGTGGTGGTGGTGACTGGGCTTTAAGGGATTCCTTTCATCTTCCTACAGTTGAAAAAATTAACTTTTGTGCAATTGAGATAAGCACGTTTGTTTTTGCAGTGCTTATGTAGCACCCCTCAGCTTTTACATCGGGAGGTGGAGTGTTTTTTTTTTTTTTTTTTTTCAATCTTTTAAATAACATGACCGTGTTATGCTCTACACTATCTTTTAATGAATAAACCTATGATTAAAATTAATTACTTCATTAGATTACTAACATATCTGCTGAACTCATACTATGAGAGAGATATTTTAACCAGTTAACTAATTTACATAACTTTACCATGAATTCCACCCTTTGTTACTAAACTACATTTAATACTTTAACCACTGCCCTCTTTCTCTCCAGAAAATGGCTAAGCCAGTTATTACCAAATAACACAAGAACTCCATAGTTTTACTGCATGAACTGTTATTTACATAAATACATCCCATACAAAGTCATAAATTAAGTAGATTTAAGTCCAGAGAAAGTCTTAGTGATTACTTAATAGTTCTTTCTCTGAAAGCGTAAAGGAAAAAAAAAGAGAAATCCAACAAAAATTCAAGCAAATGGTACCACACAAACGTTTCCAGCCTGATAGATGCTTGCTATCGTGGCTTTACTTGGTAACTAATTTCTTTGCTTTAACAGACCATACAGAAATTGCTTGTTCCCAGCAGAAGCAAGCCAACACTCCTGTCCATCGTGGCAAGTGTCAAGTGGGCTATGACAGTTGGTGAGCTGCAACAACATCCAACAGAGACGACTAACTCCAGTGCCCACCAGCATCTGCTTTGTTCAGCCTTTCACGGATGATGCTCCACATAGCACCAGTTTGGCATTCTCGACACAGTCCATCCAACCACCACCACATCCACATATTCTCACCTGACAGCTGACGCCGTACTGGAATCAACTACAAGTTTACTTAACAAAAAGCTGAAGTTTGCCATTGATCTAAGTACATTTCTCGGGGTAAAAGCTCATGTATAGTTATGTCGACAACTTTTTTTCTTTTTTGTATTTTCTTCACTTCTGACCTGCGCCTTTTATTAACTTATTTTATTGGTTTGGAAGGTAGCTAACATAAATACCAGCGTTTACTTTTAAGTTTAAAACACTCGGTTATATAAAAATTTAATGACATAAACCGTTTTAATCCAATTTTAATTATCAGGAAAATTGCTATTACCAACGCATAACTCGAGTTTTAAAGGGCTACACTTATGGTTATAAATGAACTTATCTTTTGTTGTTGGGACGGCTCAGTTCAAATTTAACTACCTAGCAGTTAGCAAATTGTGCTATGCTGTGTGTGTCTAAGAGCTGTAAATCTTTTCACAATAAACTTTGCCACAGCTCTGTGGCATTCTGCTGTTTTTTGCCTTCATTGTTTTTCCTCATCTAGCGATGGACTGCTGCTTGACTAACACTGTCTGAACACACGTTAAAACCGATGCTCACTTTGTGACTTTTATAATTTATCTTGACTTAATGATTAATTTATGATTTAATTCCGGCGGGGTTGGAGCTGGAAAGCTACAGTATGAGTATGTTTCAGGCTTTCTTGAAGCAGTTAAACACACTGCACTGCTTCACCTTTATGTAATGTTGTACTTGTGTTTCAAGGGGTTGCTGGTGTTAGCCCCCTGTAGGCCTACTTGCAACTACCTTTTTACACATAATGCATTTAGCTGCATAATCATTATATTTACTAAAGTAAGCCCATACTTCTGAGCGTTCTAAGCTGTGTTTTATACTTCATGTGACTCACACGCTCCAACGGACGCTACTGCTATGCAAGAGTTATACTGTTTATACTTGTGCTCGTACTTTACATAAATCTGGAAGATTCTACCAGGTGGCAGTGCAAGATATCATCGCAGTGAGAAACTGTTCAACTTCACTGTGTTGTGTATTGCCTGAAACATCCATTAAATTCCAAGTACACCTTGCCACAGTATCTCTGAAAAGGATGTTTGATTACATTCATCGATCCAGGGATGCACCAGCGTTGGACACAAGACTGAAACAATCCCTGGACGGTGCAACAGCTCATCGCAAGTTGAACACAAATGTACACTAGCATCATTTTAGCATTGCCAAACCTTCATGTCTTTGGAAGGAAATCGGAGCACACTGTGGAAACTCAACAGGAAAATAGGCAAACTCCAGGCATGCCGCCCCCACATGTGTAATTATTAAGTGTTCATTATTTTAATTGACTTAACGACTTGTGTGTAAAATGTAACGTGCATACTTTAATGAATTTCATCATGAAAGTGATAAGTATAAATCTAAGGATTCTAAATGTGCAAAGAGCTGAAATATCATAAATTTAATGTGTTCTGTGTGGCGATTGCTGCTGTCAGTTCAGTAGGAAGTACATAGCAATTAACAACTGGGTCAGTTTTAAGTTGATGTTTGCGACGGTCTACTTTAACCTCATACTTTATCATTAAAGTGGACATTTCAAGGTTAAAGCCAAAATATCTACTTTAATCACAAAAGAGACCTTTTCACTGTGTCCTTAATTTTTTTCTCTCTGGCTCAAATATGCTGCTGTACATTCTGATGCTGTTGTAAAAGTGGGGGGAGAAAAAAAAGTGAAGATGGTATGTGAGAATTTTAAAATGTATCATGTCATTACGTTGGGGGAATATGCGACACTTGAATATAAAAGCACCACAAATGCATTTGTATGTCGGCATTTTGTTTCACCACATCGAACCATTCATCAAACATCGAAGCACGCATATCGATCCTGTAGGATTCGCAAAGCGGCTTTCTGTCGCATGTAGATAGTAAGCAAACTCTGATGTCTTGTTCCAACTTGATCACACTGCAAAGCCGCACCCGACTTTTTGCTGGTATTGTAACTCCTGCATGTATCACATTTATTTCTGAGGATGTACTCGGAGGATGCGTCAAATGAACGCTGGGAACGTGTGGCAGCCACAATGCGTTTTCTGTTTTGAGCAATGGGCTAAGGACTGGTTTATACATATGTCGTGATGACTGTAGGTCATATATACATGCAGTGTCATCATCATAAGGGGACGGCTGGGAATTTGAAACGCCGCTAATGTTAGAATTAATTAAGCTTATTGATGGTTTTTGTACTGACCAGTCTGGAATCGGTAACAATATTCATACTGGTTTTCGATACCCGTCCCTATTCACACCAAGAATGTACACTTTTTAAAATTGCATAAATGCTTATTTATAGACATACCCATTTTTTTTTTTTTTTTTTTTTTTTAACACTAAATAGAGGGTTAGATCAGCTACATTTATATTTGGTATAGATAGATAGATAGATAGATAGATACTTTATTAATCCCGATGGGAAATTCACATAGTACACATACATATACAGTCATACACGGAGCTGCTGAAAAGGCTGCCACTCACGGCGGCGCCGGATGTTAAGTCTAAAGTATAAAGCAGATTCGTAATGTTTGTAAAATATACATGACGCCAACTGAAAGTATATTGCAGGGGGAACACATTTGTCTTATCTTAAAGGGAACAGACAAAGCTAAAACCAAAGTAACTATATGCTTTTGGAGCCATCATGTAATAAAAGTTGTAATATTTTGTTTGGCACTGCCAATTCTGCTACAGTTTTGTGCTTCATTCTGAAAGGCCACAGCTTACACAGCATGCTTTTATTTCTCTTGTTTAAAAGTGTTAACAATAAACATTTATTTTAGCCAGTTTGTTTTAATTGCAACTTGTGTGTGTGAACAAACCATTTTCTTTTGAGTCGGTCATTTTCCAACCCACTGTATCCTAGCACAGGGGTCACGGGGGCCTGCTGGAGCCAATCCCAGCCAGCACGGGGCGCAAGCCCACCGCAGCCATTTTTTGAGTTTCCTACTGAAATGCTCCTTTGGGGGAGACTTTTTGACATTTGGAGGGACATTTCTCTACAGAATGTGGTGCAGCTGATCTCTGGCCAGTTCAAATTGTATAGCATATTATAACATGGCGGGGTGCAAATTTGGGGAACAGGGATTAGAGAATTGAGTGAATAGTTAGATGAATATTTTGTGCTAATTACAAGACAGTCCTCACTAGAGTCAATGTGACTATTTGTCCCCTCTCCTCTCATATATGTAGAGCATTGGTATCTCAGCAGCCCTTGAAAAAATCATTGTCTTTGTACCCTTCCATTAATCCACAACTGCCACAGAAAGTGAGGGATCCTGGTTTAAGGGACAGTGCATATGCACTTTAGAGAATCTGTCACCCCAGTGCATCCAAATCACTGGGATATTTTTGCCCCATGAGCTTTGCAATTGATTGTGTTTCTTAGATAGGGGACTGCTTGGGGTACATTATCGTAATCTTCTTGACACTTCCTCCTTTAGCCTTCCACCATTAATGTCATACACGTAGCTATCCCACACATTTCGCCTGATGATCATGTGCTAGGTGGTCCTGCACATTTTGATATTTGTGTACACAAAAAAAGACAGTGAAGCTTGATATGATTTCTGCAAAAATTGCTTGTAAAAGATTAAATACCGTATTATCTTGCGTGGTAAAAAATTAATAAAAGAAACCTTAATACCTAATGATACATTTCCATATTCCACAGTTTTCCATGTTTATCTGTCTGTTTTTATGAGTGGGATCTAGGTATTCCTTAAACATTTGAAGGAAGTAAACTGGTAATCTGCCATGATGAAGGCTGAGATGTGTTGTGCTCAGTTCAGGTTGTCTGTCAGCGCATTTAAATGCACACTTCTAACAGAATTAAGCTGAATAACTCGGTTAAGTTAGAAACCAGGGGCCTCATGCATAATGCCATGCGTAAAATTCACACTCGAACATGGCATACGGTCAAAAGTCTAAATGTGTTTCAGATGTAGAAAACCTTCTTTAAGCCAACTTCCATGAACTTCCGCCACATAAATCCTGGACTATGTGAAATGTAACACTCCTCCCAGAATTACACCTGTTTGAATATGCAAGTCAGTATAAATATTCCATTAATTTCAATGTTCTGTGAAAAGACAATGGCAAAAGCACGGGGGGAATAAAGAATATTTGCGAATGCCAAGTGAAGGCAAGGAAAAACGTACTATTTGTTGTTTTAAGCAGTTGTAGAAACAACAAAAGGAAGTAGATAGAAAGTTCAAGTTCAGAAAGTGTCACAGTGCCCAAAATAAAAAAAAAAAAAAAAATGTTTCCCACCATCCGAGTGTCATATGGAAGCTTATTACGGTGCAGAGGAAAGAAAGAAAATAGGGAACCATTGGGGGGGAGCTTGAAATGTCAACTTTAATCTCGTAATTTCCACTTTTATCACTTAGTTTATTTTGTCATTAAAGTAGAACGTCAAAAACTTAATCTTTGAAATCTTTAGTTACGATGGGATTTGAGAAACTAGTTAAAGTAGCACGTTAGCACTCTTCGTATTCGGTGTGTTCTTCAATGTGCCCTGTGTGTGAATCACTACTTACTTCTTAAACGGGCTTTCTCTTACGCCAACAGGACACAGAATACATTACATTCATGATATTAAAGCGCTCTGAACAATTTATATACTAAGATGTATACTCGGTATCATGATATCCATGAACTAAAGCATGTATTAAACTTAGTGGCGCAGGGGTAGTAATGAGCAGGTGCCCTGGCCAGAGATTGTTCCTGCCTCCCGCAAGATGCTTTCTGCGCAACCCTCAATGAAATAGCTTATTGCAGCAGTACTGTCTCTTTCAAACGTAATAACCCCCAATTCTTGTCCTTTTTTCGCCAAGTAACCAGTCGCCACACAATCGGGTCTTTAATAAATGTCAAGCCATCTGTAAGCTTAGAATGTTGATTCTTCAAAACTTTTAAGGAACACTGAAATAACTTTGTAGTACATGTTTAATTATTCCATCCATCTATCCATCCAGGGTCACCTCCGTCCCAGCAAGCATACAGTGAGAGGCAGGAACAATCCCTGAACGGGGTGCCAGCTTGTCGCTACCGTATCCATACGTTTAGTAACAGTATATTTAAATGAAGTAAAAAAAAAAAAAAACTTTTCAGTATATATTTTTTTTTTTATATAATATATATTAATTTATACACACTTCACTGCATTTCATCTGAAAAATATCAAGAGCTCCAAGAAGAGTGTCAGGAAATCTAAATCGACTTAGAAGCCGGTTGTCATCATCTATAAATATGCACTCTCTTTTATTGAATTGAATTCCTTTATTCTTCTTGTATGGTACAATGAGAGTCAATATGCAGATCCTCCATAAACTTGCTTTCCTATAAAATTGTAAAATAGCAACAACATTATTATTATGATAAACAATGAAAAATATACAATGTGAAAGGAAGTGGCTCAGGCTGTGCATTATTACAACTGTATTGCAAGTTTACAGTGAGGTAATTGTACTTGTAAGTACAAACCGTTCTACTGGGAGCACTTGATGGATTGCGTGTGTTTATCTCTTGGGATGAAACTGTTTCTGAACTGCGAGTTTCGTGCAGGAAAGGCTCTGAAGCATTTGCCGAATGGGAGAAGTTCAAACAGACTTGGTACATGGCTGAAGCAGCGTGTGCCTGAAGCTGTACCCCGATAATTCTCTCTGGTCCTGACGCAATATGTGGTAGAGCTTTCCGATCAGCTGCTGTAGAGCTGTGATTCCACACTCTGATACAGTGGGTTAAAATACTTATTGGTGCACTGAGACTAACAATGCTAAATCAGCAATGGTATTTGGAATAGTTTGGTCATTCCGTGCACCATTCTATGGTTACTGGTTGATAACAATTAGATGCCTTAAACTTTAAAAAAAAAAAAAAGATATGAGCTTAATGTCAGTGTATTTGATAAAGCTGCGTCAGGGCTGTGAATCTAAAAAATAAAGGGAAGTCACCCAGGACCAGTAGCACTGCTTTGACGCAGGGTGCCGCCAGTTTGCAAAACCGAGTGAAGAATTTGCGTACACTATGGTTTGACCTGGCGTGAGAGTGTGCGTGGCTTTATGCCAAGTTTAGTTTTTATACATCGCGATGTGAGCATTGAAACGGGCGTACACAACATTTTTGTGCGTACGCACCGTTTATACATGAGGCCCCAGATGTTTTAAAATTCCACTTTTACATGGGTAAGTAATCTTGTGGAGTTTATCAAAACGCTTTTAACTTCATTAAACTGAACAAAAAAAAAAAAGTTAAAACATCATTGTCAGCCAACATGAGTCTGAAAATAAGCATTATGCCTGTGAATTTTCTTTTGTTTTGTAAATCTGTTTAGTCAGACTGATGCTTTATAGGTTTCTGTTACTGGATTTCAAGCAGCACACTCTGTTGCTTGGCAATGTGATTGCACCTCCCAAAGGATGCAGTATGTGTGCTTCTTGCCTTACACCCAGTACTTCTGGAATAATAACAATGCAGGTATTTTTACTTTAAGTATTGAGGTAGGTTACTTGCTACTTTTTTTTTTTTTTTTTTTTTAATCAGTATGTAACACATTTTCAACATGTTAACCTACTGCACTCGAGTGTGCTTTTGTGTTCAGCACTGTATGTTCAGCTCATCAATATAAATTTTAGATTTTTCTGAAATAATGAGACAGCGTTTCAGCCAAGAAAAGCAAAAATGCATTTGCCCAAACATTTTGCCTCTGGAAATTTAATTTTGTGGGTAGAAGTGCTTCTGCCTATGGCTGCTGTGAAAGTGTTTGCAAAGAAAATGCATGTGCAGGCTATACAATCCTTAACAGTAGCACAGTTCATGTTTTTTCATGGCCACATAATAGGATTATTTGCAGAGAAGTCTCTTTGTTAACCAGGTTTCTCAGAGGCCAGTGGCCTTGTTTTTCTAATTGGAATAAGGGTTTGCATATCATTTTAGCAACCAGGTTTCTGTAAATGTGTAGGGACTGTACAATTTTTAAAGCTGCTTACCTGTTCACTGCATCTGTTCCAGTATAAATGATTGTTGTCTGACGTTCACTTACTGAAGGCGAAGTCGTCTTGGTTTTGCTGACATTAGCTGTAATTTTAATTTTACCAATCACCAGTTTCATGTTGCTGGATCATCTGATTCTGCTAACAATTCATATTCTCTTTTTCTTTATCCCTTTAAAAAACTTTTTACACTAAGCTCCCACATAAGCAGACTCCTTGAAGCCTTAGGTCAGAGGTGGCGAACTCCAGGCCTCGAGTGCTGCAGTGGCTGCAGGTTTTCATTCTTACCATCTTAATTAGTGACCAGTTTTTGCTACTGATTACTACTTTTAATTAACTTGACTCAGGCCCCATAGTTTTTTTTCTTTAATTAGCAGCCAAACAATAATGAGACACAAAATAACCCACCACATGAACAGCTCCCCTGTTCCCATTACACAATATCTGAAATTAAAGAGAGGTGATGTTCTTGGTAAGGTTGATCTCTTGGGTCACCAAAACATTTTGACAGTGCTGTTAGAAAAACAACAGTTTTCGAAATGTGTGCTGTAGCAAAATGAGAGCAGCAACCAGCCATGGAATTAAATAACATAACATGGAATTTAATTAACAGCAAGAATTGGCTTCTCATTAAAAAAGTGGTTGGAGTTTGAAGCCCCAGTTTAGCTGGTCATCTGTTAGCTCGTTTCACATGTCTTTTTTGCTTGGCTGTCATTTAATGAGGAAAGGAATCAATTCAGAGGGCTGAACTCTTCTAACAGGGCTATTAAAGTGATGGGGGAAAGAGTTAATTAGCAGTGAAAACTGGTCACTGATTAGGAAGAGGGTTAGAATGAAAACCAGTAGCCACTGCGGCACTCCAGGCCTGGAGTTCGCCACCCCTGCCTTAGGTCCTATATTAAGAGTTAACTTTGGTATTTTTATATTTAAGCTATAGACCACGGTATTAAATGTTAACAATAAATGCTGTAGGCTTATTGTTTATTGACCACAATAACACTAAAATAAAAAAATCCTTTAAAAACATACTTTATAGTAAAATTTACACCAAAATGTTTATCCATAATACAAATGGCATAAAACAAAATGCTTCTCCAAGCTGTCATTTTTTTAATTTGTTTCTGTAATGTACTTAACTGAAACAAAGCTTAATTTAGAAAAGTTTTCACCATTTCTCTAAAAGAAAATATATTCTCGCACAATGAATTGATATTCATATTTTAAAATTGCTTGAATGGAACTGTGTGTGTATATATGTGTAATATATAATAGTGCTACATAAATTTTTAGTCAGTACTGCATTTACTATATTCGTACAGATGTTATTCAGTGTCTCAACTAGCTAGTTATTGGTGTCATTAAAGCGGCTGCAAATGTATCGTATGTTCCTAAGTTGTTTATCAAGAAGACACGAGGCTAACATATTTAGTAGATTTATAAGTAAGAAATATTTTTCTGTAAAGCTACGAGCATATTGTTTACTAAGCAGGAATTTGAAATTCTTCATTTTTTCCAATTAAAAATGTTCGTTTCTGCACTTAACACAAAATAGTGTCATTTTAAATTAATGGACAAATTAGAAAGGTGTGAATTCATTAAAGTAGCTTTTCTTGTAGGTTGTCTAATTACATAGGACATCTTTTTAAATTCTGTTTTTTTTTTCAATTTATTACTCCACTTTAATGTAAAGGCTTTTGCTCTCTAGTAAAACGAGCCTTGACTTGCTGCACTTTTGTTTACACTACAGGAGGTTTGCTGCAGAAAAAAGACATGTGTTGGCTCAACTACCATAATTCCTTTTTGTAGCAGTTCAGTTCAACTAAATTACCATACATCTTAGAAAGCAGAGGCTGAAAAGTTAAGTTTTTATGATCACTGATCAAGTCTTTTGTAGTTGAAATTGACTAGTTTAGATCAGCAGCCAATCCAGTGGAGCATCTGCCTATCTTTAATTAGTCAAATATGCGATTTGGACATGTATATGCTGAGGTGAGCAGCGCTTCACAGCTGAGTGATTCTGCTTTTATAAAAGATTCCACTTGCACTGAACCACTTACATTGAAAGGCTTTTTGTCATTGGATAGTTGAGTTTGAGTGCATTCCAGTGATGTATAGATGTCTGGTTATTCATACTACATCACTGCACTATGTAAAACATAAGAAACTTTGTATTTAGGGAAGTGTCATCTTCAAATATATAAAACATACAATTGGATTCCTAGAAAAGTTACAGGACACTAGCGATTTAATGGAACATAAAGGCGGTGAGTGAAATTTTGATCACAATTTTGACCCTATTGAGAATGACTTGAGGGACTCAAGGCTGTACTTGATTTGTAAGTATTACTAGTCTAACTTTTGAAGTATAGAGGTGTGCAGATTTATAGTTGGTGTCCTAGAGCTTGGGTATGATAATTGAATCTGTCTACCACACATTCTTCCTATGTTCGATTTCTGAATAGGGCTCTTTTTCGTCGTCCCAAACCCCCCCCGTACTGGTGTCGGAAGCTTCACGTGAGGTCTCCCACTTTGGCTGAATGCCACTGGGGAGCAAGCAAATGAGGGCAAATATAGCCGTTTCAGCGGCTGATTTGTGCGTGGCATACACCAACCTTCTTCCACTGAAGGAAACAACGGTGCTATGTTTGTTTGTTTTTTTTTTTTGTTTTGTTTTTTTTAATATTCATGGTGGCCAGGTGCACTCGCATCACCTCAAACTTTCTTCAATCAAATGCTAATGTAGCACCATTAAAATAGTCACGAGTAATTTGAATCAACTTCACTCACTCTTTCTGAGTATGCCAAATGTGCTGTTCTAGATTAATAGGACACACTACATTGGCCCGTGTGTGAATGTTTTAGGTCAGTATTGTGTAATTTGTGGCTTTGTGACTCCACCTTACCTAGTAAAGTTTACTGGTGACTAGGACTGGGTGTTATGAAAGAAAAAAAGTAAACTGATCATTTTGTTAACGGTATATTTACATATTTTAATGTAAATCACTTTCAGTCATTGAGGAAAAACATTGAGTAGGTTGTCCTCATTTTTCAAGCAGAAAATAAAACTATCCTTCATAGAAATGCAAAAGATTTATATACTGTCAATGAGAAAATGTGTAAATCATCCAGTGGGGAGACTGTTCTGTACTTTTTTGTTACATTGACCAAAACCGACTATTAAATAGGTTCCTGTTGCTGGATTTCATGGACCATACTATTCTGATTGGATTTGGATTGAGCTCTGATCGTGTGTGCTTCTTTCTGTGCTGATGCGATGATCACTGCCTCCTTACAAACCTAAACTAGGCGCATTAAATTTTCCCCTCCGCACGTGCAGGATTTTTGATTGGTGGCAGTAAACTTCTGCAGTAATGGATATCGTTTTGTTTTGTTTCTTTTCATGCTGGTATTTTTTTCCTTCAATACAGTAAGTATTGTATTATTTTACTTTTTACGTTAAAATGTAATTTGACTGCCTAATGTACATGCTTCCCCAACACTGCTAAGGACAGTTGTGGCCACTGATTTGATATTTTCTAGCTAACTTGACCAGGACTGTGTGTTTATCTTCTGTTGCTTCTACCACTGTAATGGACCAAGTCAATGTCAATTTGTTGCTCAGGTCTATATCACTCAACATCTGATTTCATGGAATATGAGCAAGGATTTCGTGCATCATCTTTGGAGTGTGATTGTAGTTCTTGCATTCATATTTTCTTTTTGGGATTGTTCTTTTGGTGGTCATTGAGGATCAATATAAAGAAACAGGAAACGATGAAACACTGTCACCAGTGCTATTAATAGACTCTGATTCATCTGCAGGTCCTTCATTAACACTGTGAAGCACAGTCAAATTTACCCACTTTAATACATTTTGAGGTTTTGTTAACAGCCTTGCAGTTTTCTTGAGTTTGTACAACAGCTGATCTTTCATATCCAAGCCTAATTCCACAACCATCTTAATGTGCTCAATTTTACAAGCTCATTCATAAGAGAACCACAGCTCATCATATTCTTTGTGTTACAATATTAACACCCTTTCCCTGGTTTGAGGAACAAAACCACACTAACGGTTTGCTGTGCAGAAATTAAACATTATTTCTACCGACCTAAACACTTAATGAAACAATAAATCAATCGGTAACTTAATAGCTCTATCGTTCTGGCAATCGAAGATACTGTCACGTTTGTCCTTACTCTCTTAATTTAAATGACTTGGAGGTTTGGGATAATAACCATAGAATGTAGCTGATATTACTGAGGTATTGTGGATTGCTTACATTATACGGATACAGAAAATAACAAAATGTAACAGATTGTAAAATGACCTGCATTTACCTGGAAACACCCGTGTATGTCCAAGACTGATGCCTGTGGTTTTTTTTTTTTTGGTTTTTTTTTTTTTTTTAATATGCCAAGACACAAATAGATTGCAATGGCCAAACATTTGCTGCAACATTGGTCACATTGCCTTACTGTATGTGTATACAAAAAAAGCTGGGCACTATGCTAAATATATCTAAATTTACCATAAACTCAGTTACTAGGCGAGTCAGATTTGGGTGTTGGGGTGTGTTTTATTTATTTTTTTAAGATCTAAACTGTATTGACCGTGAAGACCTAGGATTCTATTTGCTTTCAATCCTAAAATGCACTGGGTATAAAAAGGCCTGTATCCATAGGTAAATCTATTGAATGTAGGTTGTTTCATTGAATAAACTACATTTTTGAGTTCAGTGCTTTAAAAGAAACTTGAGGAAGGTTTCACTGTAAAATGTTGTTCATTATAATTTTTTTTAAATCCATTTTGGCATTTGAAAAAATAACATTCTTTGCTTTTAAAATTCCTTAAGTTTACCTGGAATCTTCAGAAATATTTTGTTACACCAGTAAAGGACAAATGGAGGTAAAGAGACTATTAAGCCTCTGGCGCACTACTCCACTTTTTCAGCAATTTTCTGTTACAGCCTTTATTTACATAATCCTGGCAAGTCTGTGGCACTCATGGATGGTTTTGTGACCCCAAGTCATGTGTTCTGATATCCTCAGCTGCCAAGTCATACCAATATGCAGCTCACTCTGGAAAAATTAAATGGTGGCTTTTTTGATAATCTTCTCCTTAATTCTAGTTGTAATTGGATAGTAACTTCAGTCTCTGAATCTTCTTCCCTTGGAGGGTCTCCAACTATACAAATAGGAATCGGAAGAGATTACCCTGTTTCGTCCAGGTCTTACTTCCAAAGTATTGCAGGATCACTAATTTTGGTAGGTGGACACAGTAAATTTGTCATTGGCCCAGTTGTAAATAAGTGCTTATTGGATAAGTAATTCAGCTGCAATCCTTGAGATAGATATAGATATATATCTCTATCTAATTAGTAATCCCTCACTTATCGCGGGAGAGGTTCCAAGGCCAACCACGATAACTGAATTTCCGCGAAGTAGGGACACCATATTTATTTAATTATTTAACGTGTATTTGGACATTTTTAAACCCTCCCTGTATTGTTTACAACCCACCCTTTCCTCTATTAATAACAGGGACAACTGCTAAGCAATATGAAATCGGTAGATAAGTTTACACTTACCGTATAGCAAAGTACACGTAGCAGCTTGTAGGCGGTCATGACGTCGTCGACCTTGTTGCAAAGATTCCTAAAGCAGATTCCAACCAGACTACTGCCTTATCACGTCTACTTGCAACTCGTTTTGCGCCCTGGTTAAAGGACACTGCGGCCGTAGATCTTATATGCTTTTCCTCCTTTTTAAATAAAAAGAATCGTGGACTCATTGATGCTGTAATGGTGTCCTGCAGCGGTGTAGCTGTTCCCTTCCTTCAACATATCCAAAACTTTTACCTTTTCTGCAATCATTTGCATCTTCTGTTGGCGCTTGGACACGGCCCCTGAAGCAGTAGCACGTTAATGCTGAATGAGTGAGATGAGACTTCCTGGTTAATGCAACACTCCGTCGCTGAGCCAATCAGCAGCACACAGGAACTTAGCTGCGTGCTCTGATTGGGTAGCTTCTCAGCCATCCGCCAATAGCATCTCTTGTATGAAATCAACTGGGCAAACCAACTGAGGAAGCAAGAACCAGAAGTAAAAAGACCAATTGTCCGCAGAAACCCGCGAAGCAGTGAAAAATCCGCGTTATATATTTAGATATGCATACATATAAAATCCGCGAAAAGTGAACCGCGAAGTAGCGAGGGATTACTGTATATTTATTGATTTGAATATAAAATCACATGTGTGTGCTCCAAAGTTCACTCAAGCCTTTCCTCCAACGAGCAGGGGGTGCTCCCTTTGTAGTGCTGACAACCATATGTGATGGTCACGACAAAAGCTGCAATGACACTGCTAAACTGCAGTGTGAAAGGGGCAGTATGCAGCACACTAACATCTCTGGGGCAGTTCAAAAGTGCTTCATAGTGCTCTGCCAAAAGGTGTGTAGTTGTGCCCCTTTGAAGAGTACAGTCATGTTGAATTTTAAGCCCTGTTCACTGAAAACATAGCTTCAACTTTACGTTTTGTATGTTACGTGCATCATTTGTGATACTGACCACCTTTTTCCTTTTGGACACAAGTTCAAAACGAAGATGTTATGCTAAGATGTTAATATTTGTTGGTTAAACATTTAATAATTCAGATTTTTTTTTTTTTTTGGTGGTGGTGGTGGTGTTAAGTAAGCAGATGTTTTTGACAGTGCTGATTAAATGATCATGCTGCACAGGTTCTCCCCAAGAAGTATGTCTAGCCAGAATACTGTATAAAAAAATTTCAGAACAGACTAAATGACTGCTTTATATCAGGCATTCAGATAATAGTTAGATTTAGACAGGTATCCTTTTAAGTTGTGTTTATTGCAAATATTGGGGGTGGGGGTATTTGCTTTCTTTATGCAATCAAGCACAAACCTTGGAAGCTAGGAAGCTTCTCTTTGATTTGAGAAAGCATGGAAGTTTCTAAAAACTAAGCACTGTTTCGAAAAATGTATCCAAGGGAGCATTTGGTTAAATTTGGAATGCCTGATCCAGATGAAATTAGATGAACAATCTCCTCGTTAATTTACAAATTTATATAAAATTAGTTTCATGCATACTAGCAAGAATCTTTCTTTTAATGCTTAGTTTTTTGTTTTTGTTTTTTTAAAGCATGTGGTGCAGATCATTGTTGGTGCTGTTTTATAAAACTACCAACCATTTTCCAGTGGTTGATTATTGGAAAATCAAAGGGAAACCAGTATGTATAGTTCTTAAATTTTGCTATTTTAACTTCAACATCTATTTTGTATAAATATTCTTTACTGAAAGAATTAATTTTTCAGTTTTTTCAAAAAGAAAAAAATTTTTCAAGTACATTGGCCATTGCTTAATATCTTGAGCTTCAAAGATGTTAGTAATATAGTATGCAAGCATTCATCCAGAGTAATAACTGGACATCAGCAGGTGCAAATACAACAAAGAATACATTTACAAACACAGTATGGTTAGCAGTAGCCTTGTTAATGTGCTTGGATGGCAATTCTTGTACAGAAATGGAATAGTGGCCCACAGGTGTAGAAGTTGCAGAGGAATCACCAGATGTAGAGAGATTGTTTTTGTCAAATTTGTAAACCCGCAATTTTTTTTATTTAATGGGAGTGCTGTTGATGTGTGTTAATTTTTGGTAAGTCTTTCATGCTGACACAATTCTGAGAAGTAGTCCTGTGTATAGAGAAAGTAGTGTGATATTTTGTGCATCTGTACTTCGAGGAAGAGGGAATGGTATGCTACAGAGACACTAAAATTAAAAGTTGAGCTGCTTTGATAAGTTCATACCCATTTCACTTTGTCCTTGATTATGGTCGAGGAGCAGGCTTATATAGCAGTTAATATTTTACATTAGAAGAGGACCAGATACTGTTACAAATGCACAGGTGCTCCTGTTGGGGAAAAAAAGAATCTGCACTTTCTCCTTAAAAAGAAATAGTCTTGTCAACTTTAGAGCCAAACTAGGTTTTGGAAGTGTTAACCCTGTTAGCCTTGCACCTCTTTGGCAAAACATCTTAACATTTTATTGTATTAAATTTATGGGTTGTAATTAATCTCCTTAGTGTTAACCAAAATTGTCTATTGGTCTCGGTATTCTATGTAAAAACAGTTAACCCTGAGTGCCTCTCTGGTTCAGCTGTTAGGCTTAACTCTTTATATTGAATCTTGTGTGACGCTTAGGCAAGTATTCTATTGCATTCTAGTGTGATAAGATCATGTGGTACCTCATCAGTATTCATTCGTTTTTATTCTTTCAAAAAGGCAAAATGATTGCGACTATTTGGAAGGACCAAGAAAGACGTTAGCCACCTAGGCACTTTTTAAAATACAGCAACTGTCAATGCTTGTACAAGGAGAAATATGAAAGTCTAAGCCCGGAGTTGTGGTAAGCTTCATTAACATAATGGACATGTCCATTGTGTGGATCAGGCACTGATATTCTACCGTCATACCCAAGCAAAAGAAAAAATATAATTGAAGTAGACAAAGAAACATGCTTCTGCTGTCTCTATTGCGACATTGGGCTGTATTATGGTGATTGTTTCAAAACCCATCGCATGAAGGACGTGCCAAGTTTGTGCAAGTACAGCCGTGGACACAAGATAGACCTTTCTGTGTTTACGTTGATATTTTAGTATTTACATGTTTGTGTTGCACACAAACATTTTTACCTTGTTGAAATTAACAAATGTTTTGCTCGTTTTTTTCCAGGGTAAACAGGGAGGTTAAGACAAACATTTTATTTTAACAATGGATACATTTTGTGTGCGTGCACGTCTATGCTCAGGGTAAAGGAGGCCATGAGCAAAAGGGATACACCAATTCAGAATAGTACAAGTTCCCGGGGTAGTAACACGTGTGGTGGTGTTGGGTTTTTTTTTTTTCCCCTCTTCCCTCTCCCCAGTTTAAGAAGCCCAAGTCTGCAAAAACTGGGGCAAATCATTGGGCTTATAACAATGATAAATATGTTAGAATAAACACGTATTGCCTTGTTGTGATGTTCTGTAGACATGGCGTGTGATGGGTGTTACGTACTGACGATTTGAATTCATATGCTAGGCATCAGATTATTTTTTTTTAAACCCTTTTATACTTAATGAAATTGCTATCTTTAAATTAAACATGGGATATTAAGTCTACATGCCAATTGTTCAGAATAGTATAGAAGGCCAATATGTTAGTTAACATTTACTAAAAAATGTTGCATAATTGTCTAAGCAACTAAATAAATCTCCTTAAAGCTCTTGTTGTCTGCTTTCTATTTATTGTTTCCTCCGTTACTCCAGGCAGATTCTAATGTTAAATGTAAACATTTTAAATTCTATTAAGTCATGGATTTAAAAAAATAAGTAAATATCAGATTTGGTCTTTTCATTGCTTACTGCATGTACTGTAGCAGTTTTCCCCTGATTAAAAACATTTAAAGTGGATTTCAAGGGCATAAACAAAACTTGTTGCTGTGAAGCATTTGTAGACTAAGGGTCCAGTTGGAAAACTGTTAGTTCATACATTCTGCCATTTGTTATATAGATTTTTATCAGTCTTTAGTCTTGTGTGCAATGCTTAATTATTGCTTTTTTGTGTGTGTTCCTTGAGTATTGACGTTAGCCATGCAAAGTTTTTTCATAAAATTGCAATGGTGTACAAAATACTTTCCTATTGAAAAGGTATGTATCGAATATCCCTTTTTCACTGGCCGTCTAGGGTTCTTGGTTCCAATATTTCTGTAAAGTCTTGTGATCTTTGAAGAAGTTTGGGTTAAGAGAATCTTTCTTTTGATTTAATTTGTAGCGTTGGAAAGATCAATCCTGACAGACATGCTTGCTTAGACTAAATACTCTCTAAAACTAAAATTTTTTCCTGCTTTTTTTTTTATATATATATATATATATATATATATATATATATATATATATATATATATATATATATATATATATATATATATATATATATATAATGTGTGTGTGTGTGTGTAATATAAATAAAAGAGGATTAATTATGAGGGAAAGCCTCAATCTACCACCTTCCCAATTTTAAAAGTGGACAAAGCCAAGGTTTATGAAATGGGTTCCTGAGTGTTAGAAAGAAGTGTATAATCTTTTATAGACCGCTGATCTAAAAAGTTTACAGTCCATTTTCATGGGATCTACAATTTTATTATAGAATTTGTGCAAAGTCTTGAGCTGGTGTAGTTAAACTGCATATAGAATCAGACACTTGCATAAAAAGATACTGAACTAGAATTTTAATTCGTTGCTTTGAAAATTTCATCAATTTGTTTCCATCCCTGAAAAAATTTCCTTTTCCAACAGTCCGTTGTCTCGTCTGCAGTGATCTATCTTCCCAACTAAGAATCTAAGATCTTTGTGCCTCCCCTAAAATTAGTACCTTTGTCATGTCCAGTATGTATGGCCATAAGTTGTTTTAAAGTCTTAAGCATAAAGCAGATAAATTTGTCTTCCGATTGTAACAGGAGAATTTAGTTAAGTGTTGAATTGCTCAAACAGGCGTTTGTATGCTTGAAAGATTTCTTTAGCTTGCCTGTTTGACCAAAATATGCAAGAAAGTAAATCATTTGTAAACTGAATTTTCGGACATACAGCAACACATAAATAATGATGAGCTCTTAAAACGACATCACCCTGGTGGTGTCATGTTCACAAATCTTGCTGTTCTCTGTTCGTTTGTGGTAAATGTTGAGCAAGAGCAAGGTGCTTTTCGCTGTAATCACTGAATGCATGAATCATTAAAACATAATCCCCCAATAAACTTCTCTGCTGCTTTTAAGCCATGTGCGTTTGTGTTTTTTGAGAAACTTTTCCCTTATCTGTACCAATTTGATTATGTAGAAGAAATCTCTGCCCTTATTCTGGTTACAGCAAGGCTGGCCACAGATGCTGTCTGACTACTCCAACCTGCTGTGTCAAAACTAACAGTAACCAACCATGGAAAACTGGGCTTCTCCTGCTGGCACAGGTACGGTGTGGTATGGCTCAAAACTACCTTTTTCCCCTCCACCCCATACCCCTTATGTTGAACTTCTCCCTTAAATTTGTCTTTAGATATTTGTTCCATGTCAGTGCATTATTTGAACATTGAAGACACTTAATCACATGCCTGTGGTTATAACAGAAGTACTTAATTTTTCATTTTTTTGTGAATGCTTTGAAATTTTCCTGTTTTGTTGATGAATGTTTAAATTCTGCAGTGAAGATCAATAAAAAATAAACACCTGAATTATTTGAAAAAATATATTGCTGCAATACATTGGTCATCTCTAAATGTGATTTACATGGGAAGCAGAAATAGCTTTTGTGATATTTGCCACAGAACTCGAGATGCATTGTAATCGGTAGGCGAGCCAGTGGAAAAGGGATTTAACATTAACTTTTTTAATATTGCTCAACTTCAACTGACATCTCGCGCTCAGATGTGTGTTTTTTTTTTTTTTTTTTTGTTCTCTCTCTCCTCCATACCCTCAAGAGGGCAGTCCATTCTTTTGAGCTAATTTTGTGATGTGAACAGTTTATCAGTGTTTATCCACACTTTGGAAAAGTAGAATTTCTCCAATTATTTATTTTTAATAAAATACTTTTCAGCTGTTTTTGTCTGGTCCTTTCCAGCTTGGTTTACTAATTTTTAACAGTTTTTACTGGTATGTTGAATGTGTGGATTGGTTTATTTTCAGATATTAATATGGCAGTGGAGCGAAGACAACATAAAGCTCAGTCCCGACAGAGTCCTCCACGAAGGTAATGTAACGTCAAGCGCTGCATTTAATCTGGGAGTGGAGAGGAGTCAAAAAAACAAAACAAACCAAAAACCTCGTCTTTCTGGTAAACGCGCATTTGTGATTTACAAAGCATTTTCAAACATTTGTTAAAGGTGCTTTAATTAGGGGGTGGGGCAAAGACACCGAATATGCGTATTCACTCTGGAGTGGTATACAGCCACATTTGTTGAAACAGTAGGCGTGACCATGTGTTCAACTGGGAAGCCTATGTGGAACACTCGTCTGTTAAATGCGTTACCTTTTCTCGTTGCATTAAAAAAAAATCCAAAAAAAAAAAAAAAACCTTATTACTGCTTATCAATCCGTGTGTTCAACTTTTAAGAAGCACTTCACAACGTTAAGTTTTCAGTAATTATGCGTTTAGATGGACATGGTCACAGAAAAAAATGAAACCTTAACCTTGTGTACGGTCAGTTCATAAAATATGGCTACCTAGCCAAAAACTCAATCTCTGCCTACTTTGTGATCATCTTCTGAATCATTGGATCTTCAAATTCAGCATGGAAACAACATGGAGCCTTAACAACCTAATTATCTTCATCTTGCCAGCCTTGTGTGCCAGCCTGCAACACTGAAAAGAATGATCATATCTTTTTGTGCAATTCAACTAGATACTGCTTAATATTTGGGTAAATTTGAATTGATGATCCATGACTAATTCAGTACATGTTTTTAAATTGTGATTACTGTGCAAATCTTTGTGCGTCGTCTAAAATTGTGTGCCCTACAGCAATTCTGCGAGTTCCATCAGGGTATAGAAAAATGTAACATTTTAATGTGTGCTGTAATGCCCCCTTTTTAAAGCTGTCACCTTCCTTTCTGTCACCTATAAAACTCCAGAATTATGTACCCAACCTGGTTTAAGCGCTTTCCCCCCCCCCCCCCCCCCCCCCCACAAATTTTCTTCTTTTTATCCAGATACAAAGGTCAGCAAGTCCATTTTATGAAGTTGGTGTTAGGGTTTTTATTTTATTTATTAATTTTTAAATTACCTTTTTATGTCACTTTCTTCTCTGCATGGGTTTTGTATAAAACCACAATTTAGTTTTCTTTCTTGCCAATTACTTCTATGCCATGTGGCATTACTGCATTGTGTTTATCTGGCACCCTTTCATTTTCACTTGCTGTTTTGTTGGCACACCATTTTGAGCTTCTTTGAAGCAAATTAACATGGACCTAAGTCACTGACGTTTTTCGTTTCACTACCAGTCTGCATTTCCAGTGCTGCTGTACCTTAAGATTCTTCATCTAAAAAACAAGATCAAAATATTGGACTGTGGGCATTTGTTTTTTTACAGCTACGTTTTATATGTAAACTTTTTTGTTCTTCGTTAGCTATCTGCAGTTGCAAAGCATTGGAAAGTGTTCATAGGAGTTGCCATTTCTTCCTTACTATACGAGGAAGTGCTGCTTCTCCGATACTTCAGTTTTGATGCGTTCCTAACACTGCGTCAGTGGGTGGGAGAAAATTCGGTTAAGCTTTTATTTATTAAATCATGTTTGAATACACTAGACTTTATTGTTAATGTTTCAGAATTCAATGTTTAAATTTTGATATGTATTTGCAAATAAGCAGTAATCTAGTCTTATTTATAGCTTCATTTTGTGCCTTCAGAGATTACCTTGATCATTTACATCTACCAAAATTCTGAAATGCCCTTTTTTATTGGTTCCTCCATGCTTCATCCTTTAGGGACCCATATGGAGGTTTTGGAGATGAGAGGGATGTTAGGCCCCGCTCACGTTCACCTGTTAGAGGCAGAGAGCCTAGAGATGCTGGTCGCGAGCCACGTGCTGGACATCCTCGGGAAGGTGATCCACGTGACCCTCATTATAACAGATACAGAGGTGACAGCAGAGACAAAGAACACAGAGGCGATGCTAGGGACCCTGCCTACAGGTATTAAAAACTTGCCACGTTTTAAATACTTGTTTGTCATTAAACCTGAAATTTGGCATTTCTAACTGTATCTTCATTGATTTAAGTGAGGTAGGTTTGTTTAAAAAATTTCACTGTTCTCCAGGCAGCACTGCTTTTTCAGATTTTCATTTGTTTATGCACTATTATACATGTATTCACTCTGCCTCTTTTCTTCTTTTTTCTCAAGGGACCCATATGCGGGGTATGGAGATGAACGGGATGTGCGGCCTCGCTCACGCTCTCCCGTAAGAGGCAGGGAGCCCAGGGATGTCCGTGAGCCCAGGGATGGTGGCCGTGAACCCAGGGGTGGACACCCTCGGGAAACTGATCCTCGCGATGCTCATTATGATCGATATAGGGGTGACAGCAGAGATAAAGAACACAGAGGAGAAGCCAGAGATTCCACATACAGGTATATCGGGGGGTAGTGGTTTGAGTCAGTGATTAAATGTCACTCCTTTATAAATGTGTGCATTTAGCTCAGTGTTTGTATACGTGTCGATTGGCCAAGAGTCCATTGAGTACCAGTTTGGCAATCACAAATTGCTAGTGGAATCATGTTTGAATGGATTAATTAATCTTAGAATAAAATTTATCTGATCACTCTGGTTTCTCCTCCACCCCATTCCCATCCCACAGAGATGAAGGCTATGATCGGTACTACAGAGTAGATGACTATTACCGTAGGAAAGACGAACCTTTTTATGACCGCTATAGGGATCCTTGGAATGGCAGAAGAGAACCTGAAGGTGACTTATCCCAGATTCCTGGATTTGTACTTTTTTCCTTCTTCCACAGTGTTTCACCAGTGTTGCAGTGATCCACCAGTGGAACTCTTATATATGCTGTTAGTGATGTTGAAGCTTTACCTAAGCCACTTCAAACTTATTTTTTTAACACTTTAAATCCTGTATGTGTAGTGGCTTCTTTCCTGGCATAGAGTTCAGTAACTTTCTCTCCAGAGAAATGGCCAGTTTATTTCAAAATTAGCTCATGGTTCATGTGGACAGTGTGAAAGTCAGTTGTTACAAGCATTCATTTTAAGTAACTCACTTAACTTGTGGTGGGTTATTTTGTGTAATTTTTATATTTGTAGGTCAAGTACAGGTTTACAGCAAGTATTGGCATACAGTTAGTAATTCTTACCAGTACTAGATAACACCTGTCTTCCACCTGTAGCTGTTATGTCTGTTATCCATTAACTTAGAACTCCAAAGGTAATTTTCTCTCCAGAGCCAAGCTCCTTTTGATGTTGTAGGCATAATAAGTTGACTTTTTTGAGCTAGGGTCCTATTTATTTCCATATTCACAACTTCACCTTTTTTAAAAAGATACTTTATTAATCCCAAAGGGAAATTCACATACTCCAGCAGCAGCAGCATACTGATACAAAAAACAATATTAAATTTTAAAGAGCAATAAAAATGCAAGTAAAAACACAACGTTTTACCCCCCACCGGGTAGAATTGAAGAGTCGCATAGTTTGGGGGAGGAATGATCTCCTCAGTCTGTCAGTGGAGCAGGACAGTGACAGCAGTCTGTCACTGAAGCTGCTCCTCTGTCTGGAGATGACACTGTTTAGTGGATGCAGTGGATTCTCCATAATTGATAGGAGCCTGTTGAGCGCCCGTCGCTCTGCCACAGATATCAAACTGTCCAGCTCCATGCCTACAATAGAGCATGCTTTCCTCACCATTTTGTCCAGGCGTGAGGCATCCTTCTTCTTAATGCTGCCTCCCCAGCACACCACCGCGTAGAAGAGGGCGCTCGCCACAACCATCTGATAGAACATCTGCAGCATCTTATTGCAGATGTCGAAGGACGCCAGTCTTCTAAGGAAGTATAGCTGCCTCTGTCCTCTCTTGCATAGAGAATCAGTATTGGCAGTCCAGTCCAATTTATCATCCAGCTGCACTCCCAGGTTTTTATAGGTCTGTACCCTCTGCACACAGTCTGATCATCACGGGGTCCAGGAGGGGCCTGGGCCTCCTAAAATCCACCACCAGCTCCTTGGTTTTGCTGGTGTTCAAGTGTAGGTGGTTTGAGTCGCACCATTTAACAAAGTCCTCGATGAGGTTCCTATACTCCTCCTCCTGCCCACTCCTGATGCAGCCCACGAAAGCAGTGTCGTCAGCGAACTTTTGCACGTGGCAGTGATATGATGTGATACTCATTGTACTAAATCACACATACCCCATTTTAACTAATCAAACTTTGAGGCAACCCTGGAAAAAAACACTATCCTCATTATTAGCAAATTAAGAGAATTTAATTTTTGTCTACTGGAGATGAGGGATAGTGGCCCTAATAACTTTACTCCCAGTGCCTTGCTTGTGAACTTGTGCCAACTTGTTAGTTGCATCTTGTAGAGCATGTCACCCCCATCTCTAGTGATCGCTTTAATGATGACTACATCTCTTTTTAGATGACAGAGTGAGACCAGAGGAGCGAAGACGAGACATGCTGTATCGACAGTATTATGAAGAACTGCAGAGGCGCTATGATTCGGAGCGTCCTGTTGACTGTTCTGTTATTGTGGTTAACAAACAGCAGAAGTGAGTCAGTCATTTTTGTAATTTTGACTTTTTTTGGGGGTGGGGGTGGTTAATTGGCTTTTAGAAATTTACCTAAACCTTTTGCTTCGTTAGTGTTGCCTCATTCCTGTTAATCACATTTTTGCAGGGATTATGCAGAGACCGTAGGTCGAAAAGTAAGAGATTTGGGTATGGTAGTTGATTTGATCTTTCTCAACACTGAGGTTTCTTTGACTCAAGCCTTGGAGGATGTTGGCCGGGCACGCACCCCATTTGCAATAATCATCACGCAGCAGCATCAGGTCCATCGGTCTTGCACAGTAAATATTTTGTTTGGGACACCTCAGGGTGAGTTTGCTTAATACTAGAATCGAAGAAAGCCTGTTCATCTTTTAACTGAAATTTTGTATTGAAGTTGTACTGTACAATGAGTTTGTTTTACCTGCACTAGAAAGTTACTTTGCTTATGATATAATGTTTGGAAACCATTAAATACTGACTATGTAAAATGTGGATTTATTGTATGTGACTTGTACCATCTCAGGTTTATTTTTTTTTTTTTTTTGGTCATTTTCAGAGCATCGTAACATGCCTATGCAGGATGCCATGATGTTGGTGGCACACAACTATGAAATTTTCAAAACGGAGAATCGTGATAAAGAACGTGATGAGATTGCCAGAAAAGCAGCGAAAATGGCCGATGATGTATTGATGCGAGAGCATGAGCGCGAGAGTCATCCCATTTCTGTGCAGCCTATTATAAATTTACTTTCGGAGGGCAGGTTAGTTTGTGGTGTGGGAAGTATTGCACCTTTTACATTTACCATCTAATCAGGAGTCTTAATAGATTATCGAAGTGTCTTTATTTTAAGCATTTGTGTTTTTTTGTAGATTTCTTAATTTGGAGGAGTTGGATCGGCTTATTGATTATCTAAGAGACAAGAGGGAGAGGCTTATGAGGACCAGTGGTGAGCCTCACCAAGGTAACTACATAAAATTCACTTCTCCATCAGTTCCATAGAACTATTTCTGTAAAAATTTTGTAATCCAGCCACTCTGCTCCTGTTGTCTGTGGAAGGATTTTGGTCCTACTGTTTTTTGCAAAAAGTGGGAGACGGTTCCTAACTCCAATAGCTAAGGAGTATGTGAGATTTAAGAAGGCATAGAGTAGAGCTTCCAGCTTCATAATATCTGTCAATCTGTCACCCTGCTCATTTGTCATTTACTTCAATGGCTGTGTCTCTTGAGTGGTATAGCAATGTGGTGTCTTGCATGATAACTATTTGAACTGAAAGTTTTTCCTTAATAATTAACATTCAGAGTAGCCTACCTTAGATCAACTACAGATTGTCTTAATTTTATTTAATCTTTAACCCCACCCTGAAGACATTTAGCAAAAAAGTCCTAAATTGATTGAAAAACAATCGATTGGCAATATGGTATGATTTTTGATTCTCTTGTAAGGTTTCAGATCTTTAATGCAAGATAAACCTCATAATTGCGTAATCGGTTGTTAAAATAAGCACAAAACTAGAATATTACTGGTTCTGAGCGTAAAATATGCAAGGAACACATGCTACTCTGCCTTAGTGAACAATAAAGCAGTGTAGTTCTCCTTTTATAGCAAGGAAAGACAAAATTGGAATTGGATAGTGAGGAGAATAAATGCTTGCACACTACAGACTAAACTTTGCCCTCTCCAGATTTTGGCAGAATAGCTGGGAGACCATTTGAATGTAGTTTTTATGTTTATATAATTTATCATACATTTCTTAAATCGATGAGTGAAAACACTCGTGGCACACTATTTCGGATGGTGGACTGTGTATTTTTCCAATATATGAGAGAATAACTCAAGTACAATGAAATCAAACAGGGTTTCTATTAAAAAATTGTATCAACAAAGCAGAATTTTTGCATTAATAGTATCTTGAACACTAGTCTTAAAGCAGATAGTGTATACAAGATTAGGAGTTTTCATTTCTTCCTTCCTTGTCTTCATTGGGTAGGGGTATACCAGCTGAAATATAAATGTGCAGTGTTGCATTTTTACAGATCTCAGTATTATAGTGCATCTGGAAAGTATTCACAGTACATCACTTTTTCCACATTTTGTTATGTTACAGCCTTATTCCAAAATGGATTAAATTCATTTTTTTTCCTCAGAATTCTACACACAACACCCCATAATGACAACGTGAAAAAAGTTTACTTGAGGTTTTTGCAAAGTAATTAAAAATAAAAAAATTGAGAGAGCACATGTACATAAGTATTCACAGCCTTTGCCATGAAGCTCAAAATTGAGCTCCGGTGCATCCTGTTTCCCCTGATCATCCTTGAGATGTTTCTGCAGCTTAATTGGAGTCCACCTGTGGTAAATTCAGTTGATTGGACATGATTTGGAAAGGCACACACCTGTCTATATAGGGTCCCACAGTTGACCGTTCATGTCAGAGCACAAACCAAGCATGAAGTCAAAGGAATTGTCTGTAGACCTCCGAGACAGGATTGTCTCAAGGCACAAATCTGGGGAAGGTTACAGAAAAAATTCTGCTGCTTTGAAGGTCCCAATGAGCACAGTGGCCTCCATCATCCGTAAGTGGAAGAAGTTCGAAACCACCAGGACTCTTCCTAGAGCTGGCCGGCCATCTGAACTGAGCGATTGGGGGAGAAGGGCCTTAGTCAGAGAGGTGACCAAGAACCCGATGGTCACTCTGTCAGAGCTCCAGAGGTCCTCTGTGGAGAGAGGAGAACCTTACAGAAGGACAACCATCTCTGCAGCAATCCACCAATCAGGCCTGTATGGTAGAGTGGCCAGATGGAAGCCACTCCTTAGTAAAAGGCACATGGCAGCCCGCCTGGAGTTTGCCAAAAGGCACCTGAAGGACTCTCGGACCATGAGAAAGAAAATTCTCTGGTCTGATGAGACAAAGATTGAACTCTTTGGTGTGAATGCCAGGCGTCACGTTTGGAGGAAACCAGGCACCGCTCATCACCAGGCCAATACCAACCCTATAGTGAAGCATGGTGGTGTTGGCAGCATCCTGCTGTGGGGATGTTTTTCAGCGGCAGGAACTGTGAGACTAGTCAGGATAAAGGGAAAGATGACTGCAGCAATGTACAGAGACCACCTGGATGAAAACCTGCTCCAGAGCGCTCTTGACCTCAGACTGGGGCGACATTTCATCTTTCAGCAGGACAACGACCCTAAGCACACAGCCAAGATATCAAAGGAGTGGCTTCAGGACGACTCTGTGAATGTCCTTGAGTGGCCCAGCCAGAGTCCAGACTTGAATCCGATTGATCATCTCTGGAGAGATCTTAAAATGGCTGTGCACCGATGCTTCCCCTCCAACCTGATGGAGCTTGAGAGGTGCTGCAAAGAGGAAGGGGCGAAACTGGCCAAGGATAGGTGTGCCAAGCTTGTGGCATCATATTCAAAAAGACTTGAGGCTGTAATTGCTGCCAAAGGTGCATCGACAAAATATTGAGCAAAGGCTGTGAATACTTATGTACATCTGATTTCTCTGTTTTTTGTTTTTTTTTGTTATTTTTAATAAATTTACAAAAACCTCAAACTTTTTTCACGTTGTCATTATGGGGTGTTGTGTGTAGAATTCTGAGGGGGGAAAAATGAATTTAATCCATTTTGGAATAAGGCTGTAACATAACAAAAGGTGGAAAAAGTGATGCGCTGTGAATACTTTCCGGATACACTGTATGTATCGCCACCCTATGGGTTTGCTGGTGTGCTGCATTGTTTTGTTGTTCGGCCTTTGTCTGAGAATTTGCATAGACAAAAGTCAGAAATGAAGACCAATGTGCATTTTTTAATAAAGAACTAGAAAATTATGGAAGTAGATTAAAAGACATTATTCTGCTCTTGCTCTGATATGTAAGGATCTTGAACCTCAAAGTGCCTAACATATTGCAAATTTATGGTAAAACGTTTTTCCCCATTAATCACAATAGCAAATTTTTTTTATTAGTAACTGTCATTTTAAAAGTAGCCCTTCTCAATTTCTGCAGTACTCATTTTAGCAGCCTCAACCAGAGCAAAGTTTGCATCTTGACTGCTTATTTGACACACAAACTATAACTGACGATCCTGGTCATTTATAATACAATTTTGTAACAATGATAAAGGAAAAATACTCTTCTGTTTACGTTGCCTTAGCACAAAAGACTTCTTGTGTACTGCTAAACCAGGTAATTTTTCAACATGCATCTCCGAATTGTCTAAAACCTGCATCATTTTTACCCGCTTCTATTTGTGCTGTAGTCCTTAATAAATTAGTAGTTACAATTCAGAAGGCAATAAATGATGGCTTATTTTAAACATTTAACCACATTTCTCTTCCATTATCTTGATCTTAAATTCTGCACCATGGGTCTGAATAAGTACTTAATGCCTTACAGTCCTGAAAGGCCTAATAACTGTTAATTGGATGTCTTCCATCATCTTTGTAATATGGAGTCTTCAACATGTTTATTCCAAAACAGCTTAAGTAGAATCTTAATGTGCAGATTGCAAAGAATCGTAACACTAAACACTTTAGAATTTATTGTGCCTGTCCCTGTGACACAGCAAGCTTGTAAGATCTTCATGAAGAAGTCGTCCTCCCTCTCCCCTAATTTACCACTTTATAATTGTAACCAATGTTTATCTGTGTTTTAAAACTCACTGCATTCATTCACGTTTTCATCACATGCCTCTCTGCTTATGCATACCTGTAGAAGGACCTTGATTCTTTGTCAGCACTCATTTAGCTTTGTGGCTTCTCTCTCAAACTCCCCCCACATTTGAATGTGAAGTTCTGTTTGTCACACTCGCATCCTGCTGAAACCTTTTCTTAAAAAGTGTAGTGATCCGGTTTAGTGCATGGCAATGGACTAATAGACATGCAGTATCAGTTTACTTTTAAGTGTTGTTCCTTTTTGAAGAAATATATTTTGAATAATTACCCTTGCTGGCAATTTACAGTTTTTTGTTTTTTTTTTAAATTGCAAGAGGGAAGTTTCTGCTGTAAAATTCAAAAAAGCAAATGTTCTATAACTTTTCTAGGACTGGCAGCCTAATATATTTCTGTGTTTGAGTTTGTGGTGTTTTCCTTTTAGTCTACTGCCAAATCTTTTAGAAATTTCTAACACTGCAACTTGTGCTTTTAGTGTTTGTCCAACATTTTAACCAAAAAATTTACATATCTAAAATTTAAGAGTAAAAAGGCATTAGTTAGGGAGGAGTTGAGAGACGCGTTACAATCGTCAGTCTTTTGAAGTGTAAGTATCGGGAAAGAATTGCAGGTGGGCAGAGTTAACATTTATGGCTGCCATGTGTCTTTAATAATTTAGCAAAAAGATGTTATTTTTCCTTAGAGGAGTTGATGGTTTTTAAACTTTTATTTTTTTTCCCTTTTAGTGTCTCGTCCTCCTCCTTCATCTACTTCAATGGGAGTATTGGAGCCACCGCCTCCATCTCAAAACATGACCAGTACATCTCATCTGCCCTCGACCCAAAACACTAACCCTCCAAACCCTGCTAACCATCAGCAGGAATTACAGGCAAAGATATTAAGTCTCTTCAATAGTGGCTCTGGTACTTCTGCTGGGGTAGCTGTGGTTCCACCTACTCAAACCCAAGGCTATGGTTCTACTTTGACCAATCCAAATCCAGTACCTACACAAGGTGTTCCTCCACCTACCATAACAAAAATGCCAACTGCTGCTCCTCAAGTTCCTACTATGATGGGGCAAACCATGAACCCGAGGGCAACACTAAGGCCTCCTGCTATTACTCCAGGTGTTCCTCCTTTGTATAATCAGCCTGCAGGTCGAATGGCTGGTCCAGCTGTTGGTGCTGGTGGCCAGAGACCTCCAGCCGTAGGATCTGGGATTAATTTTGATAACCCAAGTGTTCAGAAAGCCCTGGACACTTTAATTCAAAGTGGGCCAGCATTAAATCACATTGTCAACCCTGGTAACACTGCTGGACCTAGGCCCGGGCAGAATATGGGACAGCCAACTGGCATGGGCCATTATCCTCGCCATTATTAAATTTGCATTGATTCAGCCCCACCTGAAAACTGGAACAAATTTGGTTAAAAACATTATCTGGTACTTTTATAGGCTTTGGAAAGATGGTTATGATTTTTTTTTTTTTTTTTTTTTTTTTTTTTTAAATAATCAGTAGGTGGGGACAGGCAGCAAACACCATTATTATCAACACTGTAAATATTTTTTTTAGTCTTGGTGTTTTTGTTTTAATATTTTCCATCCTTGCTGGTAATTTGATTCTCAGTGGCTTTGAATATTCCATTATGCAGTTTTTGTTTTTATATTTAAATGCACAGTCTAGAGTTTAATACTGTTCTTTGAATCCACATTGTATTCCTAAGACCTTTGCAATGAACCATCTTGTTGTTTAACAATTCATTAAAGATTAGTGTTTAATATTCCTGTTTCCTGCCTTCCTTACTGTGTCTCTTGTTTTTCTGGGTTCAGTGGTGTGATAAACTGTTTGCTTATGATCTCACCATTTGGTATGTGTTGGTTGATTAGGTCATCTTTGCCAGAGCAGTCAGCTAGGCCTTCTCATCTTTTTTTTTTTTTTTGAAAGGCATCCTGGAATTCAGTTGTTTAAGCCCTTGGTTTAGCTTTAAGTTTATTGCCAATGGTAGGGAATTGGAAAATTTAAGTTTTCAAGGTTCAATATCCACAGCTGCTACCCTGTTGCTTTAAAGCATATTGAAACAAGGAAGTATTGTTTCTGTCAATTATGTTCACACCATTTGTAGTTTACAAATACTTGTAGCCAAAATATATAACAATGTTTTGGTTTAGGGTTTATTTTTATTGTTCAGTACTTCTGAGTCATTTCTACTTTGCGGATAAGCACTCAGGGTGATGTCTTCTTATCCAAACTTGATAACCACTAATAATAGTGCATAGTCTGTACTATAATAAAATGATTTTTTATTGCATTTTGTGCAGACAAATCTATAAAATGATACAGGAAAACCAGAAGCAATTATTATAGAAGCTTTTGACATGAAAGATAAAACTACTTTTAATATCAATGAACACAATAGAGAATACAGCTTTCTTGTGATATATTCAAGTCACAGACACACAAAAATAAACTGCTAAGCACAAATGTTTATTTACACGTTTCCCACTCCCACCTCTTCCTATTCTGTGTATTGCACACAGCTGAAAACACAAAGAAACACACTACAGATTCTACAGAGTTACTGTGTCTACCTGGGATAACAGAAAAGAGTCCACTGAAAGAGCTGCTTCTAGGCATTTTGATCCATTTTTAAGACTACTGTGAAAGTCATACAAAAGGGCCAAGTGGTTTGTTTTAAGATGGGGGGGGGGGGGGGGGATAAAAGGCTTAGTTAACTAGTAGTGTAGTGTAGTAGTTTAAGTTTTGAGAAGCCTCGAACCCCCATCCCTGGCCCTGTCTGTCTGGGAGTAACAAAGGGCAGGGTTCGTTTCATGAAGCGTGACACTAATTGTAAAGTCACTAGAGAGAGTGAGCGATAGAGTGAGTGAGTGTGAGCAGCACTTGTATTCATACTGGAGTTCTAGGAGGCAGCTTTGGCAGAATATTGCTTAGAACTGCTGCTTCTCTTCACATTCTTAAATACCAGGAAAGCAAATGGTTCATTCTGTTCTTTGCATGTAAATGTGATACATTTTTTAAAGGGTCTGCATATTGTCTGTTTTTAACAAAATATTTTTAAAAAAGTGCAGAGGCTATTGCACGACCTGTAGTCAGTTGCACTTTTGACCATCAATTAATGTTTAATAACTTGTGTACACCCAATGTAACCCATGTAATTCTGTGTGTGTGTATATGTATATAAACGTGTGTGTGTGTATATATTTTTTTTATATATAAACACATACAGACATGGCAGTAGTTTGAGGCAAACTGCATTCGGTAGTCCCAACGGTTCTCAAATTCTGTCATGGGGAACTCACTGTGGCTGCTGGTTTTTGCTCCAACCAGTTTCATAAATAAGTTGTATTATTTTAAGCAACCTCATTCATTTGTTTTTTCCCCCCTCATTCTGCATTCAGAAGTGTGTTTTTTATATTTACAAATGAGCATGTAAAACAATAGGGGAAAAATGTCCATACCTTTTTGTTTTCCTATTAATATGCGTTTTTCTGTGTTGTTTTTATTGTATTTTAGTAGTGACAACAACAAGCAGAATAGACAACTAGCCAAACAAGGCTGAATGGTGGAAGGTTGCAACTGCTTCAACATTAACCCCATTAACATGCTCATTAGAAATAATAGCTTTAATAAACTGAACAGCAGGTAAAGTGCATAATCATAATGGAAAAAATAAATTAAGTTTTTAAAAATAAATAATTGTAATTTAGAATGGAACAGGAATAAATGCTTGGGATGAAAATAAAAATCCCCCACACTTTTGTAATTTCTACATTGACCCCAACGGCTTGCTTAGTTAGGCCAGGAGTTCAATTAAAAACAGAATTTGGTTGGTACAAAAGCCAGAGTTTGAGAACCACTGCATTAGTCTGCTCCCTCAGGTGTACTAAAATGTGTCTGCCTAGTTTACATTTTTAAAACCATCTAAAGCACAAATAAATGGTTAACAGTAAATAATTATAACATTAACACAACAAATTGCATGCAGTTGGGTCGAAAGGACTGTGAGCCATGTTGGATATTCTCTGGAACTCGTCTGAAACATTCACACACCTCCCAGACGCATTGACGCATCTACTTGGAAATAGACATTAAAAGGTAAAACGGGCGGGGTTCTTATAATACACACTAGTCTGCACAGCTAGTTTCATTTAGTTTTTATACATCTAAGTGAGCTTGCATTTTAAAAAAAGGGTTTGGTCACAGTATACCAAGTTGTACAACACCTCTGTTTCTTCCCAAATGCTTGCAGTAATGAGCTCCATCAACTTTGGCAAGTTAAAGGGCCACAGAAAAGAAACTTAGAACTGAGGGGAAAACCCTCAACTGAGAGCTTTTTAGGTGTACAGTGTCCTCAGTGTGTGGTTCAGTACACCTAGGAAGGAGCCTGTGGTGTTGGGGGTCCATGATGAGCGTGAATGGGGTGCTGGATGGGATTGACACCCAAAGCCAGCCATGGAAGCACTAAACCTCAGGAGCTCTCATTAAGGAATGCTGAGGTGTCTGGGGAGCAGCGCCTCTCACTGCTACTTCAAAGGAGTAAATATGGACGGCCAGAAAAGCAGCCTCAGCCAAAATGAGGGTTAAAAGTTGCATAGTTGTGCACAGAACTTGTTTCTTGTATGCTGCAAGCCAGCAGCAAATCAAGATTATTAGCACTCCGCATCTTAAAACATAATAGTGCTGCTTACAAAATCATTTAACGTGTAAAACAAAGAGTGACTTCAAGCATTTAAAATGGGAGCTTCCAGAAAAAAAATCTTGAATGTAAAAATTAGTAAAAGTTGTCAAGTAGTTGAGTACTTTTTATTGGGCACTTCAAAACTGCCTTGGGTTCTGCTCCGGTGGGTGGTGGGGTTTTGTTTCGTTTCGTGTGTTTTGTTTTGTTTTGCTTTTCCTCCATTCCCTTCCTGTTACAATGACTCGCTGCTTTTCAAAGGCTGCAGTTCTGTCTTTTGCATTGTTGTAAATACAAACTCAACGCTGCATTGAGAACAACAATACGGTGGCAGGCCTGAGACGGTGGCAAGTGGACTAAAGCAGGGCATCCTGCTGCTTTCCACTTGATTACGTGGTTTTTTTTTTTTTTTTTTTTTTTTTTTAAATAATGTAGAGTATTAGACAAACACTGCAGATGCAGTCTTCTGATAGGCATGGGGGCAGCCATCTGCACCCCATAAATATTGCACTTTTTCTCCCTTATAAATGCCCTCCTTTTGCTACAATGAATTGTTGTATCATGCAGCATATACAGTAAATACAAAATGTGAATCCGACACCTTCTCTTGTTTGCTAGTCCTGTGCGTGTTGAAACACTTATCCCGATTATCAGAAAGTGAAATATCAAAGGACTGTTGTTTCTGGGATGGGTAGGTGAACATCGGCAAGTCACCGCAATCTACTCTGAGCCCTTGATTAGAAATTGCCTGCGTTTTAAAACTACCACAATTCAGAGCATGGAGAATGATGTGTGCCTTATTAAACAACAAAATAAAATATATAGCGACTTTCAACCTCATCACCCTCTTGCTGCATAGTGGTGCACCTTTCTCAGTGGCTTTCCAGTTAAACACTGGACAGGGTATAAAGAAAGGTGCAGGAAGCCAGTTAAATTTTAAAAATTAAAACAATAAATTAATAAATAGCCTGGCATTCCTAGTGTCTTGTAATATCTGCTTCTTGTTACCATCTCTGAGCGAATTCAGTGCTACTGTTTTTACTCCACGTATCACCTTCACAGAAGCCCTCTGTAAAGTGACACAAGATGGCCACAAATCTTTTCTTTTCCCTTCAGCTGTGAACACTGCCAGGCCAAAAATCCGTACGACTGGACCGTTACTGCAGTGATTAGCACTTGGGGCTTTCGGCTGCCAATAATTTCTTTAACTGGTGCAGTTTGTAGCTTCTCGTCTCATTGCCCACTTAGTTTTATGTTTAACATTGATTTTTATTTTTTTTTATCTGCAAGGAAAAAGTTTATTACGTGTAATAGTAATATGTAAGTACTAAAATATCTTAAGAATACAGCAGGAGAAGTATGCATAGCGTCTACTGCTGTAATCGGGCAGTAGATGTGTGTTTCTGTGGCACACTCTTCTTCTAATAGTTTTTTCTGTTGCTTACGCACGAGTGGCTAGAATGTCAGCCTGATCGACATGCCCACTGTAGGCTACCACAGCACATCCGTTTCCCCTAAAGCGAACATCAGAATTTGCTGTACTGTATTATGAACAGTGCTTCTTTCTGGTCCTTCTGCTTGACTGCAATGATTTTGCCATGAAGCTACTTGCTGAACCTTAACGGGACCAAACTCGCCAGGCATATCACGCCAGTTCGGTTGTGTAGCACCACATGCCTCCATCTCGATGGCCATGTCAGCATTTCATGACCAGTTCATATTGTTGTCACTATCGCTCGCTTCATCTAATGGTTCAGTTTTTAGTTGGTAATAAAACCGGCTTTACAGCTTCTTGTTTGCACGCCATTATGTTTTCGTCGAAGGCTCCACCCTATTCAGAAATGTTGGCAAGTTACCACAGAATGGCAGAATGCATAGAAAAATTCATCAGAATACTGTCCTGCATGATATTTGGACATAATGCTCCATATCATTTCAAAATCGGCTAACCCCGAGTAGAATTTGAGGTTAACCATATTTACATAGATTTCGGCACCCAAGTGATGCCTGGGGTTAATGTGAAGGAAGTTAAACAGACAAATTTGCAGACGTTTCCCGTGGCCGTGGAAAAGATGTTACTGCGTTTCAGAAGGGGCAAATTATTGGCCCGCATCAAGCAAAGAAAACCACTAAAGAGATTGTTGAAATTAATGGAATTGGCTTAAGAACTGTTCCACATATAATTAAAAAACATGGAAGGACAGTGGTGAAACTGTCAGCTTTGCGGTTAGAAAAAAAAATCTTACCGTAAGCGGAGATCGTTAAAGTGTTTGGGGAAGTCGTATCATGAAACCTGACAGGAGCCTCCCAGCTATGCTTAATAGTGAAGAGCATTAACCACACACACAATGTGACGAGGACGGGGACTAAACCTGTTTGAGGCCACAGGATGACCCCTTGTCGGAGCTAATTAGATTAAACAACTCCCAATTACCAGTGAAGGTTGGACTGTGGAGCAATGGAGAAAGGTTGTGGTGTGACGAGTCCCGATTTGACCTATTCTGTAACGGTGGGTGCATCAGAGTAAGGAGGGACTCGTACAAAGAGGTGGAACCGTCATGCATAGTACTCAGTGTACAAGCCCCCGGAGTGGTGGTGTAATGATGGGGGTCTGCTTCAGTTGTTCGGCAATAAAATGAAGTCAGCTGAGTATCTGAATCTCCTGATCAGGTTATCTTCACTGACGACAAAGCCCAATTGAGTGTTTCCGGGAACATAAAGAATCATTTTCAAGATGAGCCTTAACCCTTTTGAAAGTCTTTGGGATAGGATGGAGAAAACTTTATGGTGTGATTGAAAAGATCTCGGAGAAAAACGAAGGCAAATCTGGATGAGCTCGTCAAAACAAAGCTATGACAAAAGTGTGCCGTAATCAAATCTCGATGGTCCAATAAGAAAAGAGTTTTTTTTTTTTTTTTGTCCAGGCAGTGTACTTAATGCTTTACTAAAGCTTTAATGTAATTGACAAATATATCATCAATAAGCTAAGTGGTAGCAGAAGCAGAACAAGACAGACCACCCATCCCAGAAAATAATTGGGTCCTACCGCTGTGTAACAGAATCATCGTACATTTGGTGAAGGATTCATTGATCTCTCACTCCACATGACTAAAGGCCAAATAAATGGCAGTCTTGTGTATGCGAAGCCCCCAAGCTGTTGTGGATTGCTGTGTGCAGGCACGGGTCTCTGACGGTTGTGCCCGGGATGTCCGCTAGGTAGCCATTAGCAGTGCTAACAGAGGATTGCTGCGCGATTAGGTGACGAGGGCATCATCTCTTCACACACACCCCTCACTTTCAGACTGCAGTGTCCGAGTCGATTCCCCTCAAGTGATACATAGTGCAGAAGACCCTTTCTCATTTTCTTTTGTATGCTTAGTCTCTTTCTTATATGTGTATATATTTTATATATCTATATCTATATATATATATATATAGTACATTTGAAAATACAATACAAACAAATCTATATAGATTAGCAGCATTCTCAACTCAAAAAGTTTAAAAATTCTCTTTTGTGTCATATGCAACAATATTTGTTTTACATAGAGTTAAAAACATAGATAACACATTTATTACCTGCTCTACAAACAATATTTTTTCTTTTAGAAAAAAAAGCTCTTCATTTTGAACTGCCAAACCACACAATGCAGAAGATATTCTTTAAAAAAGCGAACACTTCTCCATTGAGACTCAAAGAGAACACCTCCAAATTCCGCCAGGTCTTGCTCTCTGATCTCTTTCCAGGATTAAATCTCTTGATCGAAATGCATGAAGTAAATATTGCACGGAATCGGTGATCACAACAATTCGCGCTGGTTTACTTACATTTGATTGCTTTGTATTTTTGGCAGCAGATGAGATCTTCAATATAATAAATTACTACTCTTTCAAACACGAGTTCCTCTACAACTTTTATAATAAATTCTGAGGCTCATACGTTAATAAAAAAGTACTTTTTCATGCATCAAAATAATAAACTACAGAGCATACATGAAACCGTAACACAGTAAAAGGAGTACTTTCGTTTTTAAAATACATTTGTAAACTCTTATTTATATTGTACAAAGAGAAGAGTATTTATATTTCATTATTTGGCAACAGGTTACTGACACGTAAAGGGATTTCTTCTTCGAGCCTAAAGAACGTTTCCCCCAAATGGATCCATCGCTTTGAAAGCATGGCCCATTGATACTTTGCTACAAACGGATAGCAGGAAAGTGTGCAGCTATTAGAGAATGGAGGCCACAGACGATTTGGAATTCACTTCGGCACAGTGAGCGGAGTGTTTTGCACTCTTCATACGATACAAACATTTTGAGCATGCTGACGGACTGTCCTCAAGATGATGGCACAATATTACTCTGAGCCTAGTAGATTTTTACTTTAATGCAATGTGTCTAAAAAAATAAATGTTTATATGGCTTATGAAATTTTAACACGAGAAATTAGATTAATGTCTAAGAATCAAACCGCACTTGCAACGTAGACATCAGCACGACGTCTGTCCTGCTGAGCCCAATGTTTGTGCAGGAACATCTATAGTCATCAAAAATAATTTCTCACTTGATTCATCATATTTTTCTTTTCGTTATTCAATTCCTAACTCTGTGTTGGATGAACAAAACCGTGTGATTATGTATTAGGATAAGCTGCAACTGCACGGCATTACACGGTCCTCTTCAGTTTTAAATACTAAATGACCAAAACTGAATGGGGCAGCACGTCAAGGCCTCGCTTGGGTGAATTCTGCATCTCCCTCCAAGTCCACATGCGTGTTTGATCAGTTTGTGACTTGAACTCAGCGTCACATGACTTTAAGTGCACTCAGAAATGTGCTGGTTTGTTCGCCAGGAGTGGTTTGGTCCCAGCTTTGTCCTGATGCTGCTGGAATGAGCAGCTCCCTACTGAGCCAACATGCATTCATATATTACCATTTGTATTTATTTATGTACCAAATGTAGTCCCTATATATTCGTTCATATTCTGATTGCCATACCTTTGCAGTTTAGAGTTTAACACTCATCTAAACCCCTGTATGTTCTGCTGGCTTTAAACAACCACTAGTGAGTCTCCGGTGAAATTATTTGGGACAGCCATGTCATCTGTCAGTGACAGTTTCTTTAATCCATAGCTTTGCTGCCCCAAAAAGATGAAAAGCTGCTAATTGGCAAATAACAAGAAATCAGTAAATTCATTCACATCGCTGTGTCTAGAGTCATGAGAATCAGACTCAATTTAACATACAAAGATATGTAGGAACCAAATATCTTCACTGTCACAGCAAACGTACTGTAAATCATACAAGCAATAAAGTCTGAGACCTGGACCTGAGACCTGCAGTGCTCTCTTCATTAGCAGGAAAGCCTTGCACTCGGATCATTAAACATTTGCCACTACTGGAGGATTTCAGCTTTGTGCAGTATTTACATACCTCCATCTTTCACTGAGAGGAGGTTGCCAACCTCCAGCAAAGAAGAACCCTGTCCTACACTGAAGCAGCAGAGCTCAATTTTACCAACTTTGTGGGATACTTTTTGCAATAAAGCAGTTCAAGTCTTGGAAAACATGTCTTTTCTCATTTCTTTGGTGCAAAGCTACCTGGTCAACCAACAAATGACATGGAATGATCCTAGATGGTATACTTATATCATGTCATTGTAGTGCTTCCCAACCTTTTTCCTGCAGTGGCACACTTTTTGAAACCAAAAACATCTCAAGACATCTCAAGGCACAACACTATTGTACTAACCACAAACACATATATAGTATATCTCATGTACTTGCTCAACTGTCCAAAGGGGCAAGGGTACCAGAGAAGCCAGCAGAAAAAAAGACACAACACTTACTGAGCACTTTGGGCACATCCCCAGCTGCTTCGTCCCTTTGACCTCTCATATGCCCACTATCCACCAGCCCTGTGCAATTTGCAGGCGACCACACAGCCCTGAGGCGCGTCTGAAGTGCTCTAACATGGTGATTGTGGAGCTGCTTTTATGCCAGCTTCTCCAGGCTGTCCTATCCTCTTCAGACAGGTCTCGAGCACCTGAGGAGCTTGACCCTCTCAGGTTTAGACCCATGTGCACACACTATAAACTCCATGGCTCACCTGGGTAGCTTTGAGGGTACACCTCTGTGCTGTGGCACAATACTTGAAAAACATGGTGTTATACTATTGGTTCCTAGTCTTCTATCACTGTCAGGCAAGCTACGTTTGATCAGAACGTTCATCTATATCAGAACCTATCATCCATAACTTTCCAGCGGAATGGCACGGGGGTGTTGTCAAAGTGCTTTCATAGCTTAAATACATGGCTCAGGGGCAGCAAATCACAGTGCTTTACACAGCTGCTGTCAATACCGTGGAGAGCTACATGTTAATTCTTTCATCTTTTTGGTGATGCTCTCTTTTAACCAACCATCAGAAGCAACTATCATTCCCTTGATCTGAAAAACACAATACTGTGTCTGGAGCATGCTAGTAGACCCTTTGGAAACATAAGTGCAACGTTTCAAGGTGCAGATTCATTTTAGATCTGCTTGCCATATTTAGTGGAGGTGATGGGAGGTCTGTTATCAGTTTCCCATCATCTAGTGCTGCCAATTCATGCATAGCACAAAAAGGACTCTGGAAAGGGTACAAATACTGAACTTACCAACGTCATTTCCTTATTTCTTGCTTTATTAAAAAAGCAGTGGGACTTAGGTGAACACAGAACACTGATCAAAAAAACAACAATTACTTGTTTGTCAATGTAAGCCCTTCTTCATCAGCTGCTCTTATGAATTTTAACCCATGTCGACTAAAGGCCTTCACCTGCTTGCTTATTATCTGTACTTTTAAAATGGGTTGAAGTCAACGCCTTTCGTTTCACATCGTTTGTTTGGAAACTTTCTTATCCTAACACTACCTCAATAACTAAGATATGCTTCGTTTAATTCAACTGATTTCATCATAGTCTGGGCTCTTTAAAACTAAGCCGAGAATCAAAAAATTGCAATCAAGTAGAACGTGCTTCATATGTGTAAAGACGTACAGTACATTCACCTAATGAACCATGAAATGTATGAATCATGTAATAATCACTGTGTGATGGCAATTAAACAAACAGTAATCATAAAAGGAAAGATCAGAACTTACAGAATCAAGACTTTTTGTGTTTCAAAAGTCAAAATTAAGCCAGAGTGTAAACCACTGGCCTGTTTTTGTCTCCAAGCTCACCAATCTGAAAATGCACTTGCCGAAGTAGTATGTCTCTACTGTCAGCTGGCTAGTCTTTCACCAGCTGTGTCCAGTGTTGGGGTGGCTGGGGCCTCTCAAACATTTCTGTTCTACCGTCCCAAGCAGGCCCATCCATCAAAGGGGCTTACGTTCCTCATGAATGTAGCAGACAAATGTGGTTCTGTTCCCCTTTGCTCAAACTTTCTCCTGTTATTTCTGCTCTGCCCCAGGTAGTCTTCAATCTGTGCAATACCTTCTTCTTCTTAAAAATAAATAAATAAAATAAAAAAGCACACATAAGCCCACTTAATGCCCCCCCTCCCCCAGAACCTACAATGCTGACAGAACAAAATTACTTGATGGAGGACCACGTGATGGACTTAAAAGTGGACATGACCAAGTGCCAACCTGCTGCTCACCTGCACCTATAACTTTCTGTCTGGGGCTCTGCTGAGCATTGAAAGTCTTGCATTTTAAAAAAAAATTATATATATATATATATATATATATATATATATATATATATATATGTATGTCTATTAGATTTAAGAAAATAATAATAGTAGTAATTTACTATCTTACAAAAGTTAGCTACTTCACAGTTTTTTTTGTATTGAAATATTTCTTGGAGTCACTGTGTTTAGATATTGCAATTCTGAGACACACACTGACAAGTACTGCACCGATTGGAACAGACGCTGTGCCATCTTCTTGCTGTCTAAATATTCATATTTTTTTAATTCAAAATATTCCTTCTAAATAGTTTAACTTTCTTTCTTTGAACTGTATTTACAAACATTTGTACTTTGTTTAATGAAAACTGGCAAACAAACACAGATGCTAAAAATCTGGCACCAAGCCACAGGACATGACCTGCAGGCCAGACATGCAGCAGCTTCCTGTGGTAATATTAAAGTGTTTTTATTGGCTACAATAGATATCTTACAATGTGGAGAGTGAAAACGACTCCTCTAATCTTCAGGAACACATCAGTAAATGAAATGTGAAGCTGTACTTCCGTGTTGCCTAATAAGTTAGAAGTGGCCAATGTGTTGAAGTGCCTGTGTGAATATACATGGTCTGAAATCCACTCCTGTCTACTAGGTTCAATATTCTAAGCATATTTAGAGAAAGTCACCCCTGTTTGTTAGGAGAATATTTTGTAATATCCAATGAAAGCTGTCTGGAACTCATTTTGCTGGTCTATCATTTCCTTTTCAGTTTTAGACTTCCTAATTAGGGAGGTCCTTTGGATTCCAATATTACCTCCACCAGTCTGACATTTAACTGGACAGGGCAATGACGACCACCTACAGTAAGTTGTAAGACCCATACCTGCTTTCATGACGTATATATTAGGTGGGCTACTTAAGGTAGGAGCTCCAAACTTGGGAACATGGCACAAGTACAGTTTGTAATTAATTTCAGTCAACTAAAGAATATGTTTTGACGTAATGCACTAAAAAGAGAACATAAATAAGAGAACTATCTCAGCCATCTTTTCTGATTACTAGTATTATAAATGGTCAGTATAAGAATCTTTTACACTCTCCTAATGTATATGTAATTATTACCGATCTGTGTGATTTGACACTTATCTTTCACCCACGTGTGAGTGTGTGTGAAAGATAAATAAGTATAAATATCTATATTCTTTATATGTGTGTATGTATATATAATGCTATTTAAACTTTACATTAAGATCTTTAAAAGGTTTTCAATGCTCAGGGTCTACATTTTCATGTTTTTCATGCTTTATATATGCACCCAATTTTTACATCTCACCTTAGACAATTAAAAAAAATGACAAGTATTTTTTTTTCTTTTTTCAAACCATGCACTTTCCCCCTATATATGTAGCTTCACAGTTCAAGGATTTTAGCCTTGACTTCTCTGAAAAGCCATTTTCCCAGAAAGCAGCTTTGCCCCACATTCATCAGTCTTTCAGAAGAGCCTACACGTGTTCAAATGCAGTGGCAGGTAAAAAGCAGGTTGGCTTGTCACAAAGTTTGACAAAATCGCATTCAAATTCACATAATAATCAGAACACCAGAAATGTGTGCCTCCAGCCAATACAGGTGTGGTGAATAACAAACAAAACCAGCTTTCCCATCTGTGTTAAAGGTTCTAATAGATGGTTTGAAGCTTGCATGAAATATTTAAATGTCTGCAGGCGCCAAGTAAATATAACCTGTACTTGAGTGGCTGGACAACAAGGGTACGTAGAGCTTGCATTTTTTTTTCTTGTTGCTGTCAAATGACAAATGATGGTGGAGCTGATATCACCACCATTTGATCAGAAAAGGGTAGGGTGGTATGGGTCTGTTCCTTCTATACAAGGCGCCGAGGACGGTTCAGTCATTTGCAAATAATCTGATGGAAGCCAAGCTGGGGATCTCAAGAGTAGATGGTGATAACCTCCCGGCCTCCTCCACGCACCAGCAGAACCCGATTGAGGCCTTCAGTGAGTACCTCCAGAAACTCCATATCTGCAAGGAAAACATGTTAAGAAGCACAATAGCAATTATGGTCTGGCAGAGAGGAATCTAATGCAACTTCTACAATGTGCTTAGCTCTTCGAGAAAAAAACTCATAACTCACATAAACCAGCCATTTGAGATTTCCCTAAATAAGACCAATTTGTTTTTAACTGCATATGTTACCATAGGAAGATGGCTGGGTATGTGAGGGACTGGAGGGCAGCTTTTCTACACACGGTTATTTTTGGTTTATTTGGAAAAAAAAAAAAAACATAAAAATATTCTGCTGGACAGGGGTTGAGTATCACATCATGACATCCCAATGAAGATTGTGCAGTTACAAGTTGCAACAAGATCATTTTGAGTTTGTTTTTTGGAATTTTTTGGAGTATGGCAAGATATGTCGCCATCTTAAGTAGAGCTAAGAGTTGCAGGTTATGTACTCAACCGCAGACATTGCTACCATCAAGAACATGGCTGCAACCATGCAAAGAAAGCGGCAGTGACTACAAGAGAAACAAATACAAAACAGTACTGTGACGACATCAACAAAATAATGCTAAATTTAGTAACAGTAGATAAAGCAATACTCAACAAACAAATTGATACAGAAATAATTTCAGTGACATCTAAAACCTGATTCACAACGGTGTTCCTCCAAACAGGTGAATGGCAGTATGAGCAAATCAATTACACAACCACCAGTCACTAATGGCAATGTCTTTCTAACAACATATACTGCTCTGCTGCATGGGATATCAGCAAAAAAGAAAACAAAATCACTGCCTACTGTCATTCTGAGTCATATTTACCAGTCTTGTGTAATAACTGACCACTGTCAGTTTCATGAAAAGGTGAGATGAGTTTTATTAAACGTTTGAAATTCGTCATTGTCTGTTTAGTTTGAATGTGACTGCTCCACTGCTATAGACAGTCACTATTCCTTTAAGATGAATGTATGTGAATACACATTGTATGCTGTTCTGGCTTATCATATGAAAAGCTAAAAAGAAATACTCATGGCTTTCATTGCCTTTAACAAATTTCAGATATTAAGACATTGCAGAAAACCTCCCCACTGACACTGTGCAGAACATAACTGTTCAAAGGATACAGTTCTCATCTCCTGTCCTGTTCTTCGGTGGTCCTGGCATATTCAGAAGTACCAGCTTTGCATCCTGGGACTTTTTCATTATAACTTCATTTAGCTTAAGAGCAGTATGCATTCGTCGAACATTAGATTGGTTCCTGCAGTCAGGGAAAAAAAATTATTTTTCTTACATTGGAAGAATTATAGTTTTGATAATTCATCATGGTATAAGTGCTTAAGAAAATTAAGAAATGAGGAGACGAGTCCATCTGGACCATTTGGACCAGTCTCATCTCATCATTTTATTAAAATAAGGTGGAGTATTCACTTGAATAAAATACAAGTTTACTGGGGTTTCCATCAATTTCTGTGCAAAGACATGTTGTCTTATATACACTTTCATTTTTGTTCTCAAACAAACTAAAACTGACAGTTGCAACTGAGTTAGCATTTAGGAGCAACATGTGACACAAACTCCAAGGTACCCAGTCACCCACCAACTACATCTCTTCTCTGTTTTCATTAATATCATAAGGCACACCACATGTTTATGATCAAGATTCTTTTTTCTCCTCTGAGAAATTCCCAGTAATCTACACATGCAGAGATGCTGGTTCCCAATAACTTAAATTAAGGAACACTTACAGGGACTCCCATTCACTGCAGCAGAAAAAGAAGATAAGGAGAAAAAAAAAATTGTTATGAAATCATTTTAGAACAAATATCGTACCCCACTCTTCTGCCTCATCCAACCCAAATCAGTGCATAAATTTACAGAAAATAATTGCATGATCAGCCAAATAACTACGTATAAATTAATAAAACATGAAAGGTGACTCATGGACTGGTAACTTCTTGTTTTGAAATGCAAAAAAGAATTTCATGTAACATACATTTTCAGGCAGTTTATGTTACATAGATAGATCTATAGTGACATTTATATCTAGTCATCTACATTACCTGTTCAAAGTACAAAGACAATTCTAATCCACACCATACAATATCAGAATGGCTAAAGAAATATAGTTTTAGTATGGCCACACTGTTGTGATGTGAAATTTTGCATACAAGTTGATAAAAATTTTGTATGTCTTTATTTGTAACTTAGACAAAGCAAATGTAATATTAGTGTTACATTATAGATAGTAACAACAATGGTTTGATGGTTTAAGAACTCCTTTCCCCCTTTTAGGAATGAGTCTCTTTGTAATTTTACAACAGGGATGGGAGAAGTGCCTCAAATAAGTTTGGCCAATATTTCTCTGCTAAAGTCTCTCAATCAACCCCCATAAGAAAGCCAGGCTGCCTAACTGCCAAGCTTTACCTTAACACATAGTTTGGAGGGCATGTGTGAAGTATGGCTGTTTGGGACTGGCTTGTATCAGAAGCCATTAAGTACCATGATGTCCTATTGGCTCTAGGGGTTGGACAGAAAACTTACACATTTGCTTGCTTTACCTCACTCTCTCTCTCTCTCTTACCAAACTGATGAAAGACCACCTCACATACCATGAACTGAAAAGGACAACACAATGAAGAGCACAGCTCGGCAGCCATATTGAGACAGGCATGCAGCCTGTTCTAAAGAAAGCTGACCACCAATGATGCCTCAGCTAGAGACATTTTTAAGTAACTAGCAAGTCTATGTGCCACCTGAAACTACACATCACCATTTATCAGGATGTATGGTTGTTAATATTCAAATGTACTTTGCATATTGTTATTATTTATTAATATTACCAATGATACATTATTTAAAGTGTAACTTAACTTCTGCTTGTCTTTTACTACACCTAATTGTCTGAGGTTGTAAATGTAGAAGGGAAGGTGGGGAGAAGTTATATGGTACAATGCCTTATAAACTGTGGTAAGTCTGGGAGATTTGAGGCATTCTGTAAAGGCTACAAAATAATAATACAAAAGAGGAAAGTAGAGTAATATATTACTCTACCAAAACAAAATACACACCAAAGTCTCCAACTAAATATGACATGGTGATATAGTAGCAAGCAGTGTTTGGTAAAAAATTTTCAAATGTCATTAGGTTGAAGTAGCTTAACAGTGGGCAGTGGGTTGCCATTCCTTCAAAGCACTGTGAGACTGATAACAGTAATTACTACTAAAGTTTGGCAACCAGCTACTAAGTCCAATAGTGCAATCACTTTTTACATAATACATTGTGAATTGCATAACTTTGCTTAATAGGTAAAGGAAATATGATTTGTGTTATTTGTTGACTCGGGGTGTGTTATATTCAATACTAGGTTTTATCCATCCATCCATCCATTGTCTCCCGCTTATCCGAGGTCGGGTCGCGGGGGCAGCAGCTTGAGCAGAGATGCCCAGACTTCCCTCTCCCCGGCCACTTCTTCTAGCTCTTCCGGGAGAATCCCAAGGCGTTCCCAGGCCAGTCGAGAGACATAGTCCCTCCAGCGTGTCCTGGGTCTTCCCCGGGGCCTCCTCCCGGTTGGACGTGCCTGGAACACCTCACCAGGGAGGCGTCCAGGAGGCATCCTGATCAGATGCCCGAGCCACCTCATCTGACTCCTCTCGATGCGGAGGAGCAGCGGCTCTACTCTGAGCCCCTCCCGGATGACTGAGCTTCTCACCCTATCTTTAAGGGAAAGCCCAGACACCCTGCGGAGGAAACTCATTTCAGCCGCTTGTATTCGCGATCTCGTTCTTTCGGTCACTACCCATAGCTCATGACCATAGGTGAGGGTAGGAACATAGATCGACTGGTAAATTGAGAGCTTCGCCTTGCGGCTCAGCTCCTTTTTCACCACGACAGACCGATGCAACGCCCGCATTACTGCGGATGCCGCACCGATCCGCCTGTCGATCTCACGCTCCATTCTTCCCTCACTCGTGAACAAGACCCCGAGATACTTGAACTCCTCCACTTGGGGCAGGATCTCGCTACCAACCCTGAGAGGGCACTCCACCCTTTTCCGGTTGAGGACCATGGTCTCGGATTTGGAGGTGCTGATTCTCATCCCAGCCGCTTCACACTCGGCTGCGAACCGATCCAGAGAGAGCTGAAGATCACGGCCTGATGAAGCAAACAGGACAACATCATCTGCAAAAAGCAGTGACCCAATCCTGAGCCCACCAAAACCGGACCCCCTCAACACCCTGGCTGCGCCTAGAAATTCTGTCCATAAAAGTTATGAACAGAATCGGTGACAAAGGGCAGCCCTGGCGGAGTCCAACTCTCACTGGAAACGGGTTCGACTTACTGCCGGCAATGCGGACCAAGCTCTGGCACCGATCGTACAGGGACTGAACAGCCCTTATCAGGGGGGCCGGTACCCCATACTCTCGGAGTACCCCCACAGGATTCCCCGAGGGACACGGTCGACTGCCTTTTCTAAGTCCACAAAACACATGTAGACTGGTTGGGCAAACTCCCATGCACCCTCCAGGACCCTGCTAAGGGTATAGAGCTGGTCCACTGTTCCGCGACCAGGACGAAAACCACACTGTTCCTCCTGAATCCGAGGCTCGACTATCCGACGGACCCTCCTCTCCAGGACCCCTGAATAGACTTTTCCAGGGAGGCTGAGGAGTGTGATCCCTCTGTAGTTGGAACACACCCTCCGATCCCCCTTCTTAAAGAGGGGGACCACCACCCCGGTCTGCCAATCCAGAGGCACTGTCCCTGATGTCCATGCGATGTTGCAGAGGCGTGTCAGCCAAGACAGTCCTACAACATCCAGAGCCTTGAGGAACTCCGGGCGTATCTCATCCACCCCCGGGGCCCTGCCACCAAGGAGTTTTTTGACCACCTCGGTGACCTCAGTCCCAGAGATGGGGGAGCCCACCTCTGAGTCCCCAGGCTCTGCTTCCTCATTGGAAGGCATGTTAATGGGATTGAGGAGGTCTTCGAAGTATTCCCCCCACCGACCCACAACGTCCCGAGTCGAGGTCAGCAGCGCACCATCCCCACCATATACAGTGTTGACACTGCACTGCTTCCCCTTCCTGAGACGCTGGATGGTGGACCAGAATCTCCTCGAAGCCGTCCGAAAGTCATTCTCCATGGCCTCCCCAAACTCCTCCCACGCCCGACTGGCTATCTGGTTCCATACATAGCAGGGTTCAATGCAGTATGTGTTGTAACACATCACCTCCATAACCATCATTAAAATTATCTGTGATTTGTGCCACAGTGGCCTACTGTTGGTTTCTACGAGATGGGATAGCCTTTGGTGATCTCTCGTATCAATGAATCTTGGCTGCCACAAACACACCACAAGCTTTGTTGTTGAAGAAGTCCTTTGAACCTGTCATTTGGCTCTTCTCTTTACAACTGCCCAGATCTTCTGCATTCAACACATTGGCATCTACTACTAATGTCAGCTTAAAAATAATGTATCCCAGACTTTAAGTTGCACCTCTGCTCTGAGATACAGTAGCTGATATCATTTGCTTCATATGGGAATGCTCATAATGTTTTGGTTAATCAGTGTATGCACCAGTGCATTAAATCAAATGTGGATTATATGCTTTTTACAGCACTGTAGTGTGTCAAAGAGAAAAAAATATACATATTTGGGCCTCAGATAGGTTAAGGATCTCAAACTTTTGGTTTTATGACTTACCTAGTAGCACACACAGAGAACTATATTTATATAGACTATTCATTCATTCTAATTTTAAATTCAGAAGCACTTTTACAAGTTACTGTTCTATCTAAAATATATTTAAGCTGACAAAAAAACTGGCACAGCCTTACTGATAATTTTCAACACAATCTTAATTATATGTTTCATTGGTGAATTTAAAAAAATTGAAACATTGGCACATGTCAGGTAACATAGAGTCTGGATAGCACATGTTCCCCACAAGTAACCTCAAACTGATGGCAATTCCCATAATCATCTACGCATATATCAAATGTTATAGATGCAATGGCAGCTAGAAAGACTCACGGCTTCATGTTGAAGATGTCTTTGATGCCTTCTGGTGTGCTGGGGCCTTTGCCCTTGTTCTTATCACCAGTAAATTTTTCAGTCCATGTCATATGAACCTTTTCTCCAGGGGTTTCCGCCTCCTCTGCAGGGGATTGGGGGCTGGCAGGGGTGGGTGCTGCATTTTTGTCATGGATTAGCTGGACCTGAGGGGGGCAGGAGAGAGCAACACACTGAGAGAAGGGAGAGTGTGAGAGTGAAAGGGGGAGAGAGAGATGTTAGCCACCCAGACAGTGTACACCAACTACAGAGTAGGTTACTTGCCTTCAGAACTGCTGTGATAGAACATTTCAGATACATTCATTAAAACTACAACACGCTTCTTTCACAAGTAAGTCACAAATAAGTATCCATTTAAAAAATATTGTAAATGTTATCACATAAAATATTTTAATTATTAACATATCATCAGGAGTGCATTCTAATCCATGTGGTCACATTTCACTGAAGATCCTGTCATAGCAACATCAGGTAAAAGTGAAGAAACAACCCAGGCCAGGGCATTGGTCCATCACTGGTCTCACACATGCAGACTAGTGGTGCTAATTTAGAGTTGACATCACCTAACATGTACGTGTTTTTCTGCATGGTAAGGACTACAATGCCCAAAGACAATAACTTGACATAAATTTGAGCAGAGGACCCTGCATCAGTGAGACAGCTGTGCCTCTCCAGTTCCATATTACTATATCATTTTAAATGCCCAGTAACAGACACATAGCCTAACAGTTTACTTTGAATAATATGACTTTTTTTAACTTGAAATACATTTTTATTGAAATAATTTTTATTTTCACCAATTTGAACAGATAGAAGTAAGAATAAAAGACTTGGAATGCTCAATAGGACCCCCAAGATAAAAGGTAGTGTTTGTTTTCAATTTTATAAGCGGTAAGAAAACATAAACTTTTGTGGGGATGTAATGGGTTACTTTAATTCACAAAACATACACAATTTGAACCCATCAAATAGCTGATTGTAAGAAATGAAATAATAGGTGTGGTGGACAGCTGGAGAGACTGCCCAGCTGGGACGCGTGGACGGACCAGGAGAGGGACAATACCTCCCCTGGACCATGAGAGGGCAGCAGCCCTGGTCTGCATCGGGGCCACGGAGCTCAAACCTGTTGAGGCTTGTGGCCACCGCCAGGGGGCACCCGGAAGATTATGGAACCCTGGACTGTAGCATTTCCGGAAAGACTGCTGGAAGAAATTCCAGGCTTCTGGGTGCTCAAGCAGCACTTCCATCACAAGATCATCACAAAGCACCTGGAGCACATCCGGGGAGTTATAAAAGGGGCTGCCTCACTCTATTAGGGGCCAGAGTCGGGAGGATGAATACAGAGGTTGTGAGAAGAAGAGTAGAGGTGGCAGAAGTACTGAGAGAGAGTGAAGGAATAAAGGGACTGTGAGCAGTACAGCTGATTCATACATTGTGTGGTGCTGTACAATAGTTAAGAAAATATTAAACATGTTATGAACATCTGGTGTCTGTCTGTCTGTCACACTGGATTTAATAAATTACTATTGTGAAGTGAAGGGGGTACTTTTGAACAGATCCTGAATCCAATTAAAGCCAAGAATGCCCAAGTATACTTAATAAAGTGGCTTATTATAACAATAATAATACACAAAAGTGAGGTGCGGGTATGTGGAGACAGTGTTTTATAGCAATAGTATAAAACAGCAAACCTACAGCCAATCTTGCTGGTAGATTGGCTGGTCTGCATACCTACAGTATATTCCAATGATGCTCCACTTGTTCACTCTTTCTGCCAAAACCAATCCTCCTTTCTCCAAGCTCATGGTCTGATGAGCAATCTAGAGATTCTCTTAGGGAACCTGTCCTGCTAGAACTTCCTTTATTGACTCCAGAAACTTGATGTCAAGTTTCTCCTAAATGAGCCAGGTCAAGCCCAGATCACCCACCATACAAGGTAGCAGGTGGCTTTATTTAGAGCACAACTATTGCCACCTATCTACTTGAAAGGTTTTTAATATTTTGTCCACTGTTCCTTATATATACAGTGGTGTGAAAAACTATTTGCCCCCTTCCTGATTTCTTATTCTTTTGCATGTTTGTCACACAAAATGTTTCTGATCATCAAACACATTTAACCATTAGTCAAATATAACACAAGTAAACACAAAATGCAGTTTGTAAATGGTGGTTTTTATTATTTAGGGAGAAAAAAAAATCCAAACCTACATGGCCCTGTGTGAAAAAGTAATTGCCCCCTGAACCTAATAACTGGTTGGGCCACCCTTAGCAGCAATAACTGCAATCAAGCGTTTGCGATAACTTGCAATGAGTCTTATACAGCGCTCTGGAGGAATTTTGGCCCACTCATCTTTGCAAAATTGTTGTAATTCAGCTTTATTTGAGGGTTTTCTAGCATGAACCGCCTTTTTAAGGTCATGCCATAGCATCTCAATTGGATTCAGGTCAGGACTTTGACTAGGCCACTCCAAAGTCTTCATTTTGTTTTTCTTCAGCCATTCAGAGGTGGATTTGCTGGTGTGTTTTGGGTCATTGTCCTATTGCAGCACCCAAGATCGCTTCAGCTTGAGTTGATGAACAGATGGCCGGACATTCTCCTTCAGGATTTTTTGGTAGACAGTAGAATTCATGGTTCCATCTATCACAGCAAGCCTTCCAGGTCCTGAAGCAGCAAAACAACCCCAGACCATCACACTACCACCACCATATTTTACTGTTGGTATGATGTTCTTTTTCTGAAATGCTGTGTTCCTTTTACGGCAGATGTAACGGGACATTTGCCTTCCAAAAAGTTCAACTTTTGTCTCATCAGTCCACAAGGTATTTCCCCAAAAGTCTTGGCAATCATTGAGATGTTTCTTAGCAAAATTGAGACGAGCCCTAATGTTCTTTTTGCTTAACAGTGGTTTGCATCTTGGAAATCTGCCATGCAGGCCGTTTTTGCCCAGTCTCTTTCTTATGGTGGAGTCATGAACACTGACCTTAATTGAGGCAAGTGAGGCCTGCAGTTCTTTAGACGTTGTCCTGGGGTCTTTTGTGACCTCTCAGATGAGTCGTCTCTGCGCTCTTGGGGTAATTTTGGTCGGCCGGCCACTCCTGGGAAGGATCACCACTGTTCCATTTTTTTGCCATTTGTGGATAATGGCTCTCACTGTGGTTCGCTGGAGTCCCAAAGCTTTAGAAATGGCTTTATAACCTTTACCAGACTGATAGATCTCAATTACTTCTGTTCTCATTTGTTCCTGAATTTCTTTGGATCTTGGCATGATGTCTAGCTTTTGAGTTGCTTTTGGTCTACTTCTCTGTGTCAGGCAGCTCCTATTTAAGTGATTTCTTGATTGAAACAGGTGTGGCAGTAATCAGGCCTGGGGGTGGCTACGGAAATTGAACTCAGGTGTGATACACCACAGTTAGGTTATTTTTTAACAAGGGGGCAATTACTTTTTCACACAGGGCCATGTAGGTTTGGATTTTTTTTCTCCCTAAATAATAAACACCATCATTTAAAAACTGCATTTTGTGTTTACTTGTGTTATATTTGACTAATGGTTAAATGTGTTTGATGATCAGAAACATTTTGTGTGACAAACATGCAAAAGAATAAGAAATCAGGAAGGGGGCAAATAGTTTTTCACACCACTGTATTTGATCATGAGAAGCAATTATCTCCTGGGCTCACACATTTTCATTAGGGTTTAATGTCCCGTCCCAATGGTGGGCTTGTGTTACTGGCAATGTTATTGCCATGCATTTACCACCAGGGCACCTTACACCTCCTATTGGCACTACTCAGTTTTCCCTGATGATGTGGTCCTCATCAGACATATCGGAACTGATGCTGATTTTAGACACTTACAAGGATTGCACAAAATGTGGCACAATAAACTGCACCGTAAATTGTACCTTACAGTGACCCTTCAATTTATATCCTTTGGTTTGTTTTTTTTTTCTCCTATTCAGTGTTTCCCCTCACATGAATAATTTTGCCACATATTCATTTCTTTGAAATTAGTTTAAAAAAGTAATATTCTTCCAGTAAAACTAACCCTATGAGGTAATTTACTACCTGAATTCAATTGTTGCTTTGTGCATTTTTAATCCTAGCATTTGTCACCATTTACTTTTATCGTGTCCCATGTACATTTGTGGTGCTACTGGTTGTGCTAATACCAATGTACAGATTTATTTATTTTAAATTGGCAAGAGGCTTTCAACAGCAGGCAGAGAGGACACTAAATTTAAAAATGTGTCCCAAACTAAAAAGGTAAGCAGAAATTTGAATGTGTTAAAGCTGGCAAAAGATCAAATACCAAAAGAAAACCTGAAAACAACTTATACTCAGCATGATACTAATCTTCTTGTTTAGATCACTCTAAATAAATAAACAGCAGACACTAAACAATCTGCCTTCTGGTCTGTTATGGCACTCTGGTGTCATTTGCAACGTACACACATCCTAACAACGTGTGGTGTCCACCTAACAGAAACTATAAATGCATAAATCCCTGAACATTTTACCAAAAGAAACAACACTAAATTTAACAATCCATTAAAAATAATTTATTCAAAAGAGACAAATAAGAGAAAACAACTTAACACACGTAAATTGAATCAAATTAAGAAAGTAGACACCTAAATTAAAATAACAGTAATTAAACAGCCAGAAAAAAAAAACAAGTAAATGAGAGAAATATTGAATAAGAAAACCAAGCGAAAAGCTTACAAAAGAGAATAAAACCCAGATTGGGAAGTGCAAAACTCAAAAAGTGCAAAACAAACTCAGACCCCCACTTTGATAAGTACACAAACAAGCCATGTACAATAATTTAGCAATATCTGTTTTATAGCAACTGCTAATCAACAAATGCCACTCCAAACAACAATGGAAACCTAGCCAAATAATTTCCACACAGGAAACCACCATGTAAAAATTCAAAGCTAAAAATACAAAAAGTAAAGCCAAGTGTTGGGGTCCTTGGTATTTGTTAATTTATTATGGGAATATTAGTGGTTCCTGTTTTGATTTTCATATATATTTATGGGTTTTCTACACCAAGGATTCTGGTGGTTACCTCAGTTCTGGGCCTACTGGCTTAGCTTTGTATATATTGTATATATTTATTTGGACCGTTTTTTGATGCCATTTTGTTTATTTAACAGCGACACTATTTTGAGCTCCTGCTATTAGGGCAGCACCATCATTTTTACAACTGGTCCTCTGAAGCTGTGAACCATCTGTCACGATACAACAGGATAAAAGTGCACCTCAACCTAGTTTCCATATCCGAATTCACAGATTCCCAAAAGTCTCTTCTTGCTGCTCTGGATAAATACTCTTTTCGATTCTTTACTACAAATTCTGCCTCACATTTTGGCTTTGGTTGCTAGTTTTTCTGATCTTCGCTTTGTTTGCTTTCTTTGCTTCTTCTCCTGGTTGCCTATAAAATCACTGTGTTTTTTTTTTTTAAAGCATGGTAGTGAGATTCCAAAACGACTGCTGATATATTGCCGTAATCTTGATGGCTTCTCAAAAGTAAGGGCTTTAGTCTGTAGAGAAGGTCTGCTGGTACAGTAAGAAAAAGCCACTCAATGCCACAGAGAAAAACAGATATACACTGACGCTGACTCTACTAGTGTGCTAGTAATAACTGGAGCAAAGACTCTCTTTCTAGAGGAAAAGGAGGAAAAAAATAACATGCAAAAGGGCATTAGGGGAAGACTTCAGAGAACAATATAACCAGTAGTGGGGACCCGGTGAGAAGGTGACAGCACCAGTTACCAATGGAACCCCTAAAACATTAAAAAAATAGCAATAACAAAAGGGATGGTCCATATAGGTGTTGTGTCCTCAGGATGCCAGAGGGCAGGTGACTAGGCTAACCCTGGGGTGCCTGACCTTTTCCCTCTCCAATATATGTCTAAAAGAAGGCAGGAACACCCATTAGCTGAAGGCAACCAGGAGAAGCAGAAGCATAAAGCCCAGAACAAAGGCACTTTTCCAATGTAGGAATCTTTGTCAGGGACCAAGGGTATTTTAGAAGCTCAAAAACTCTGCAGCATATACACCACACAAACTCGGGTTGTTTGCAGTTTCTGGTAGGTAGTTCCTGGTACTTTTCATTAGGAAAAAAGGTTGATGTTCATATTGGGAAATCTATTAATAGAGACGTCTAAGCCAAAACACTAAACTAAATACTGTAGTAGTCAGAATACAGAAGCAAAAATGTCGAGAACCAGGAACATTAAATAATAACAGAAAGCATGCTACATTTTTCAAAGTATCCACAAACATGGACAATCAGGAATGCTGACCTTTATACTTTTGACCCAGTGATATAATTTGCTGCACAAATTTCCAATAGACCCTACTTAGCAATGCCATAGAAACAACATCCCATACAAAAACAGAACAGCACCACAAGACAATGTAACTAATTTTTAACCTTGGTCTCTAAAATCCACAAAACAAGTTTTACAATATTTTAGAGACCAGGGAACAGCTGTGAACAGTTAAAAACCAAAGCCAGATCATGACAAGTTCCTTTCCTCACAAGCTTTCATCCTAACAGAGCCCTGTATATTCCTCCTGTTTGCCTCAGTTCTCTGCTGAAACTTTATCTATCCAGCTTGAATGATTCATCCCCGCTTTGTTCTTGGAATTTCTAACTCTTGTAGTATATTGACCTTTTTGTTTATCTCTTTCTGATTTGTTTCTTTTTTGGTGTGTGTGGGGGGGTGGTGTTTGGTTTTTGGTTTCTGTTCTTTGCTCTGCTCTTTAGATTAGTTTTTAGTCTTTGTTACTAAACTTTATAGTATTTATAATTGTTTCTATTTTTCTATGGGTCAGTCAGAGGTTTAACAGTTCCTCTCTTTTTGGTATTAATATATTTTGTTTGTTGTATTCAGGCCGCAAGTCTGAATCTGCAATTCAGGGCCAGGCCTACTTTTGAGTTTTGCTGCCTATCTTGATTTTTTTAGGCTTAGCTTTAGAGATTTTTTTTAATTTGAGGGCTTGGTGCCCTGTCTGAGCTGGGTAGTAACAGTTTTAAATGAGAAAGGAATGAGAAGGGAATTAGTAGAGGTCGCAGAGTCAAAATAACAAGCCAAAGGTCAAAACCGTGAAGATGTAAAATAAATAAAACAAAATTCAGGACATGAATCAAAGTTCGCAGTTGGGGTACAATGAGGGATTTCATAGCCAAAAGAAAACACATAATCAGTGCCAAATCAAGCAGATGTTAAATGATTTCAAGGAACAGAAAAATAATTTGTAACAGTAATACACTAAATAGAAAGATCACTGAAGTTTTTGGGTTTTTTTGATAGAACGGGGTAAGGCACATGCTGACCTTTTTAGAGTCACATTGATGATGCCTGGTAACTGTATAGCAATCATCAACAAAAACTGTGGTGCCCACAAAACCAATATGGCACCCAGGGAGAGAGTCATTTGTTTTCAACATTGTTAAAATACTTTGAAATTAAAAACACATTTAACCAATAAATTCCAAAGAATGTTTGAAAAAAATTAAAAGACATGGGAACAGTCAGAAAGAAATTAAAGTTGCCAGCCAAATCCTGACACTTGGGCATTACAACTGGAGCAAAGACTGAAATGACAGAAGAAAGTGAGGGAAGGTCTAAGAGAATTAAAGTGGCAGGAGCTGAGATCAGGGAGTTCACGTGGCACTGGAGTAATAGGCAAATGGATGAGCCTGAGATTAGTTATCTTTCTGTTAATTTGTACTTTGTGTTGTCCCTGTAATTATCCATCCTTTGTGTTTTTTTCTGTTTAGCAACTGTACTTTTTAAAAAATACTTTTTAGCCTATAGGGTGGTCCTCTAGATGTGGAGGGCTACCACAAGGGCCCCCTTGAAAGTCAATATATTTTTCATAAATGTTAGTACCTTATTGAGAATAACTTATGAAGTTCAGTTTTATTCATGTTTCTAGATGTTTTTATTTTTATTTAAATTATATCAGTTTTTTGATACTGTTTAGGTGGTGCCATTTTATTTTTGTATGGTTGACCTAAATTATATTGATCTTTGCATGGCCATGGATATGTTGTTTATGGTTACTACTGTATATCCCCGAAAATAAGATCTCTGAAAATAAGCCCTAGCATGATTTTCAGGCTGCTCTGTAATATAAGCCCTACCCCAAAAATAAGCTCTCATCAAGATCGTCAGCTGAAAAGTAAGGCGTGTGCCCGAAACATCCATTAAATTCCGAGGACACCTTGCCACAATATCTCTGAAAAGGATGTGTAATGATTACATCCATCAGTTAGGGGATGCGCCAATTCCAGCTGCATCAGCACAAAACAGAAACAAAATCCCTGGATGGGGCATCAGCTCATCGCAAGCTGAACACAAGCACACACACATACACTGGCATCATTGTAGCTTCACCAAATCCCTAAACCTTCATGTCTTTGGATGGAAAACTGAGCACATTGCGGAAACCCACCAGGAAAAACATGCAAACTCCAGGCAGGGATCACAAGGGATGTGACTCCCTGTGAGACAGCAGTGCTACTGCTCTGCCACCGTGCCACCCTATATGTGTAACTATTAGCAGTATTCATTATTTAAACAAAGTTAATGATTTATCTGTAAAATGTAACATAAATATTTTAATGCATTTCATCATGAAAGTGATATCAAGTATAAATCTAAGAATTCTAAATGTGCAGAGAGCTGGAATATTATAAATTTAATGTGTTCTGTGTGGTGATCTATAACTGCTGTCAGGTCAGGACGAAGCCCCAGAAGTGTGTAGTGATTTAACAACTGGGTCAATTTTAAGATGATGTTTACGACAGTCTGCTTTAATGATAAGGTAAACTACGAGGTTAAAGTGGACATTTTGAGTTTAAAGCTGTGTCTCAAATACGCTGCTGTACATTCTGATGGTATTGTGAAGGTGCAAAAAAAAAAAAAAGACAACACAGAAGATGGTGTGTGAGACTTTTAAAATATATCGTGTCATTACTTTGGGGAATATGTGACACTTGAATATAAAAGCAACATGAATGCATTTGTATGTCACCATTTTGCTTCACCACATTGAACCATTCATCAAACATCGAAGCACACACATCGATTCTGGAGGATCCTAAAAGCGGCTGGAGTAGCAAGAAATTCAGGCTGGAATTCAGGGTTTGAATGTGGAAAGTTAAGACGATATTCCAGAAGAAGATGACATGACTGTATTTGGATAAATGTATATTTTTGCACATGAATAAATATAAGATATTTCCTGAAAATAAGCCCTAGTGCATCTTTTGGAGCAAAAATTAATATAAGACCCAGTCTTATTTTTGGGAAAACATGGTATGTTCATTGAAAGGGGCAGAGTGGTGGCTCTGAGGCTAAGGATCTGCGCTGATATCCCGAAGGTTGCCGGTTCGAATCTCCGTCACTGCCAAAAGAGATCCTACTCTGCTGGGCCCTTGAGCAAGGCCCTTAACCTTCAATTGCTCCAGGGGTGCTGTACAATGGCTGACCCTGCGCTCTGACCCCATGGGGTATGCAAAAACTAACAAATTCCTAATACAAGAAATTGTATAAGGTGAAATAAAGAACAAAAAAAAAAATCATGCTATTGAATCTTGCCTATTTAAGATAGCAGTGAGAATCTTCTGTTATCCAAACTTTGGATGAAACCAAAATTCATGTTGAGTCCCTCATTAATTATTGTAGCTAAGAGCTAAGAATGACTACTTACAGATAAAACCTTTTCTGCCTCATTATTTCCTCGATATTGGTTCCTTGGATCCCATTTCTGTTTTGGTTGTTCTCTGTTAGTATGTTTTGGTTTCTTTGACCCCTGAATGTCCCTTAGCCACAAATTAATATGATAATTTTCTCTATGTTTCATCTCTTGGACCATGTCTCTTTCCCTTTTTCTCCTTAATGGTATTACAGAAGAATTTACCAGGTGCTGCTCTAGAACACAACACTTTTGGGGCCATCAAATCTAAACTTGTTAGTGTTTTGGCAATACTACATGAACAAGAAATGACAAACTAGGTTGTGCTGAATAGCCTGTTTTCATCAAAATGATTAAGTTGTTAAAGTCAGGTGGCTTTAAGCTAACACTGCTGATTATAAATAGAAGAGCCCCGCTAGATCAATAAGTCAAAATGTGAGCACGAGACATGCCTGCAAGGCATCTAAGAGTACCTCTTCTTCTGGTTTCTCTTCACTCCCTTCTGCTTGGTCATCCTGCACAGTCAGGTGGATTCGTGTATTTGCTGGGTTCTTGCGTCGAATGGAGCCACGGGATTCATCTGTTATGCTCTGAATCTGTAAATATCAAAATAGTTTGTTTGTAGGAGATTTTGGAAAACTTAAACAAAATAGAGATGTTAGAAAAAAGTAAGATAAAATAAGGGTGATCTGATAAAGAGAAAACATGAAGTACATGCAGTAGTAGCAAACTAAGTTCTGCAGGGAAAAAAAAACCAACTTGAAGGCAAGTATGCACCACTAGGGGGCAATGTTCAACTTAAATTTGGATAACACACCCTAATTCAGCATGTAGCTGACCAGCAATCAAGATACTGATAAAGCTAATTAAATCAGTCGAGTGAGGACAAAAAGCAAATGGAAAGACAAACTATAAACCTTCAGTTCTACATAAATTAGTTAATTCAGCTGTAGTCAATCAGGCTGTGCTATCCTCTACATCAAAATGCTTGATTCAAGTAGAAAGTAAGACCTAAAAGCTGTAGAACAAGTGTGACACATACTAGTTGAGGTTAAGGAAAGGATGGAGCAATGAACCAAAATATTTAGTGATTACATGCAGGTTACCTCTCTTTCGCGTTCATTCTTGGTGAGATGCATCTGTTTAAGAATCTGGGAGCGTTGTTCCATAACCAGAGTTTTCTCATAGGTGTATGCTGAAATGTCACTGTCATGCTGCCAATTCACAAAACAATAAACAAAAAAAAATATGGGTTATTGTTGGACTGCTGCTTTATACTCTTTGTGTTACTTCAACCTCAACCACACCATTATACAGAGTGCTATGCGGCCCTTTTTGTAAACTTCTTAGGCCAGGAAGAGCTAACGGTCGACCAGGAAGCACAGCATGGCCATAAAATGTCCTGCTAGAGATCCTTTACTGCTATTTTTATGGTGGAATTTCCAGAAATGGAGATGTGAGCATGCAAGACACATATCAATAAATGAATCAATCAAACTTGTTAACAAAAGGATATCCTTCTCCATTCAGGGCACCTGAAGACTTGCGAGAAATATTTGAGGGGTTAGACCTCAGAATTTTCAGAGAATGATGGAGGAAATTGTGTGCCTAGAGGGACAGTGTTTAAGGGGACAGGATCTGTGTGTGTGCTTAGCCTATGTCTGTTAAGCTTAGGTTGTTAAAATGGACCAATCCAATAATGAACTTGGTGAGTTCCACTCATCTCATAATAATACACCCGTAATACAAATCTTAAAATACCAAGAAGAAGGCAGAAGAAGTGATTAAAAATGAAAAAGTGTTTTGACTGGTCTGTCAAGAAGAGATCCATTGAACAGTGTCAACTGGAAGGAGTGTAAATGCAGTATAAATAAATAGTAATAGATGTATATAAATTGTAAATAATTTGTCTTGTGTGGCTGATTCATTGCGCTGGTTAGCAAAGCAGATGATCAAAGTAAATCACAAACTCCATTTCAAGCTCTGAGTGCCCAAATGTTATTTTACAAAGCAGCTCAAATTCTTAAACCAGCTTAATCTAAGCCAGGGTCATGGGGGCTGTGCAGCTGTGGTGCAGATCAGAAATTAATCATAGACAGTGTAGTCATGCATTGAGGGGATCACCAATGCACAAATGCCAGTATGGAATTGCTAGTTAACCTATCCAGCATATTTTTGCAGATATGAGAAGAAAAAGAGAATACCCACAGCAAAAATCATGCAGACAGGAGTGAAAATGTACAAATTCCACTAAGAATTCCACCAGGCATGGGATTTGGAATCAGAAAGGTTTAGAAAGTGGTGTTGGTATTTCATATTATTGGCTTCTAGCTTAATTCATTCACATATATATTTCTGATAAAGTGTAAAGATTCTGACAAAATCTGCAAATCAATCTGTAAAGCAATCAGTCCTTGGGAATAATCACCGGTTAGTTATAGCTAGGACTGATGTGACAAATATGATGATGGTAAGTGAGTTGTAGGTTCTGATAAAAAATGATAATTGTTGCCATTTTATCAGATAATTGTTAAGTATTTGATGCACATTGGGATGTACCTCTTCTAAAATCTACATGACAGATGGAAAAAAATGACAAGACAGTTAATCAGTATAAAAAATTATATTCTGCTATTAGCCAGAGAGATAGAAAAGGATATGGCTGCTGCACAAATTCGCTCCAATTTTTCTCTCTCTTTTTGTGAATGTTCCTTCTTAATTTTTAAAAACATTCCTTCCCTTTTTATCTATCTATCTATCTATCTATCTATCTATCTATCTATCTATCTATCTATCTATCTATCTATCTATCTATCTATCTATCTATCTATTTATCTATCTATCTATCTATCTATCTATCTATCTATCTATCTATCTATCTATCTATCTATCTATCTATTATTTGCTGGCAAAGCTGATCTGAGCCTCTGAGAACGTACTGTAAATGAGCAAACATTTATATATGATCACTTGGTTGCTGTTCATGACCTTCTTCAACTTTAACTGCAGATCTGTTATTTATGTTGCTGCCTGACATTTATACAGTTTTGACTTTTTTAACTTTAATGGAGACCAAACTTTAAATTGGTTATATGGGTATTCAGATTCCACCAGTACCAGTTGCTCATGTTTACTGCTATTCTTCAAGTAACTAATGATTTACATGTGGCAAGCATCTCTGGACTAGTCACTATATTGATTATATTAGATCCAAGTGATGAACATACCATCTCCACCACCTCAACCTCAGCATTGATTCGTAGATGATAAAGGAAGATGGTTAGGTCTTTCTTCATCTGAATGCTGTTGTCATCCATCTGAGCTACTGTGAAGATACGCATCTTGCATTTCCTCCACACCTGTAATACAATTCAAGCAAATATTTGTTAGAAGTGTCTATGTTCAATTTATTTTTTATCATCAAGAAAAAATGGACCAATATGATGGGTAGCTGAAACCTTTAATGTAGAGGATGGAATAAAGAATAGCCTAAGACAAAATTAAGTCAAACATATCAGTCTGTACAGGAATCTACCTTGAAAATGAGCTTCAGTTGTATCTAACACTCCTGCCTCTTTCACGCTAAAGATGCCTTTGTGTGTGATTAAATAAATCACAAAAAATGTGATTTTGTTAAATCAAAATTAATGGGGAAAAATTTGCTTTACAATGCACTTAACATAAAATAATTCAGACTTTCTATAAAATATAGTTCAGTCTACTGAATGCTACCATAAAATAGTTTACCATTATAAATGGATTAATCCAATCATTCCAGGGTTAAATAATCAAACATAATGGAAGGTGTGAGTTTCCCAGAAATGACAAACCCTTTGAGACTGACCAACCATTGTACTATGCATGTACATAACATACTGTACGTGCTATTTTTTAAAGTGTTCCCCAACACCCCTCATAATCAACCATTTTTAGGAATGGGTATATATATTTTGCACTACATTTTTTTGTTAACACTGACCCTGAGATCGACGGGCAATAATCATCACAGGCTGACTGAATGCTATTAATTGACAATGTGTTCATTTGTCATCCTTTGGTGGAATGAAATAAAGCTGTCAAAAGTAATATGAAGTACCCATAGCATCATAATGTAATCTCCATATAAGCCAAAGCATATAAAGATGCACATAACTGTACACTTATTGTTTGAACACTACCTTTTTGAGTATATTGAAACTATATTTTAACTTATGTAATTAGCATGACAACTGGGAAAATTAAGTACTAAATTTGGTAGTTCCATTTGCAAAAATACAATAGTCTCTTAATGTATAATCAACTTTAAAGGCAAATACAAAAGAATTACCAACAATCATGACAGAAGGGTATTCAAACTTTAAATATCATTAAATAATAGACTCTTCAGTAATTGTTAGCTGTTGAGCCTTTATAAGATAATGACACAAGCCACTTCTACAACAGAATGATTTCACTTAAATAATGCATTGAATTTAATCAGGAAAATGATATATGTCAGTCAAATCTTAGCATTTAAAATTTCCAGACAACTGTCATGATATCAGTTTAATATGATATGTAAGGCATAAGAGATAACCATTTTAAAAACTACTTAACAATTAATAGCTGGATCAGAGTGCACAAGGATTAAATGTGCAACTTTAGTTATGCTACATTTTGGGAAATATTCACAAAACAAGGTTTGATCTTACAATGGTGTTTTCAATGATCTTAGTGCTACAGTTTCTTTGAGAAACTCACCAACAATTAACAAAAAACATTTTAGTAATGGTCAGAAAAATGGACCGGATGTGCTGAGTAGGTAGGACAATAGTTTGCATGCCAAAGCTGAGCATAAAAGTTCAAGTTGATCTGCATGTCTTGGGAAGAATATCAAATATTCAAATTACCATTTTGAATTTCAATGTGTAAAAATATTATTTAAAAAGAAACAGTAAAAGAAGGGGCACCTTGTCCTTCCCATTTGTCAGGTCCTCAGTCAAGTTGGTTTCTCACAACGCTTTCTGAAGATTCTACTGAAGTAAGAATGCGTTTGAGAAGAACAGACCATTCAGCCTAACATAGCCTGCTTCCAAAATATTGTCAAGGTGAGATGTGAACGAGTTCCTCTGCTCAATGTGATTTGATAAACAGGAAACAGATGAAAGTGAACAGAAACCTGGTTAACCTTTTATGGAATGAAAGACTGTCCTCTTATGACATTATTTTCCCCATGTAAATGCATTTTTGCTCTTTACTTTGTTTAACAGTTAAAATAGTCTTTCTTCCCATTAATACTAACACAACTTTGTTGACCTACAATGCTGATTTTATTGCAGTATATTTCTAAAATTATTTTATTTCCTATGTCTGAATAACTTTTACCTGTTAATATTTTCACTTTAAATTTTTATACGTATCATCTCTTTCTTCCTTATCCAATAATGTGCAGACTGCTGGACTATCCCTAGTTGAAGTGAATGTACTAAATTCTAAGATGAATAGGGACTGAGTCTCACTTTATGCTGACGCAGAAGGAAAGGCAACAGCATAAGCATCCCTCCGTCATGTACAATCCACCACACATCAATGTTGCCCTCCGTGAATCGCTCCTGATTGGATGGGTATGCAGAAATGTTTTTGGGCACCAGCAGAGCTAAGTGTGCAGCAGTGGTCTCTCGCACCAGTTCTGAAATCAGCAGAGAAAGAAGGGTGTTATGAGGAAAAATTGGAGTTTAGAAATTCAACAAAATTATGATTTCTTAATGTTCATTTAAATAATTGTCCACCCAGATGTTTTGTGAACCAGCTTTTCTAGGGAGCTAGAACCTAATCTGTCTACAAAAAGTATAACAACTAGCCTAGGATTCTGCTCCATCAAAGGGCATACAATTACAATAGGAAAGTTTACAGCTGACAATCAACCTAAGTGCAGGTCTTTAGTTAAGGCAAGCAACCCAAAGCCCAATGAAGAAACAATACGCAAATTTCATATCAGCGTCAGCTGGAAGTCAAGCTGGAGTTTAAGCTCTGTAAGCCTACACTGCTGCTCCCTATGCCTATTTCAGACATGTTTTAACAAGATTACTTACATATATACATCAATGCATTCACAAACCTGCTTAAAACCAATTTATCATTGCAGAGACAACATCACAAGACTAGAAATAACCTCGGTGGGGGCAACAATCCAAAGCATAACCCACCAATATACACAGCACAAATTTAGAGTCAGTGATTTTGTTAACCAAAGATTTCACCTTCCCCATCACTTTGAAGAAAGAGCCAAATGAAACCTTTTCCTCAGACTCCCCTTCCCAGCCCTGCAACAATGGTATTTCATCTTTAATTCTAAAGGGATTACATGCCATAAGTGTGTATGCAATCGTAGGCTCAGTGTCTGCTCCTGGGTGTAAACAATTGAACCACCCTTCGTCTCAGCCACTGAGGTGAAGTGCAGCAATAAAAGTATTCCTAGTATGAGCAAAGTATCAATCCTCATTAAGTTTAACTAACTAGCTACACAGCACTATCCAACAATTTAACTAAATTTAAATTATAGCTAAAAAAAGAAAACAAATAACTATAAACACTAAATCTACAAAGCACGTTAAGCAGGCTGCCATCCATAACGGCACAGAAAGTGGATGCCTTACACACCTGCAAATTGCATGTAATTTTTAGGCAATTACAAATTTACAACCGTATTTAAGTTCTGTTTTTTTCTTAGGCGACTGCCTAATGTGGGTAGTGATATCCTCCTATGAATTTTACTTTCAGTCACTGGAAATACATTTGCTTAAAAGTAAATAGGACCTCTGTATCTTCCCACAACTAAGGGCCTCCAGCTCCGTAAATCCAGCTCTGATTGTGAAAACCACTGTTACAGAAAAGACATGTTAACTTTCTTTAGCCACCGTCTCTAAGAGAGCTCTGAACCTGTTACTGTTAGGACTCTTGCCACGACTGTTCATGAGGTATACTCGTATGAACATTCATCTATATGCTTTTTAACTGGACTTCTGACTTAATTAAGTAGACTGTTATTTCCCAATTTCTATATTTTGGTATCAATTTGGAAATTACAAAACTGTTTGCTCCATGTTTATTGGAATGAAGCAGGCATATATGTATTTTACAGGAAGATAACTATGTTTTTTTTGTCTTGGTTTTCAGAATTTTCATTCTCAAAATGCAACTTTATTAACCTTTTCCAGGTTTTCTAGTTATTTACGCTATTACCTACTAGTGATCTTGCAAGCGGGTCTGACACTAAGATTGCTTTTCAGCATTTAGTATCATTTACCTGGGTGTCTATTTTGCCCTTCTCTAATTGTTCATTAGGGTAAATAAATAATTAGGGCATAACGAAGAGTGCAAAGGAAAAACTGAATTAAGGGGTAAATAATAAAACAGAGTTGAACATCTACAGCTATGTCAAAAATATAAATATTTTCTCAATTTCTTAAAAATGTAAATCGCAAACTACTGGACTTTTCAAAATGCAAATGAAAGAAAAAAAAACGTTAATTATACAATCAGTTCAATTTTAAGTAAAATGACTCACTGATTGTCAATCAGGTTGGGGCTGGAACAAAAAACCTGCAGCCACAGGGAGACCCCAGGACTGAATGTGACAACCAGTGATGTAGATCATCACAATTCTTATCTTATATATCATCTGTTACTGACTCTTTATTATGAGGAGGAGTCAAGCTAAAGTTAGAAAATGGGATTTATCAGAAAATGGAATGAACCTTAACAAAACTGATAATGTCATTTCTCAACGTAGTCTCCACCCTTCTCAATGCACTTGCGCCACCTGCCTAGAAGTGCATGGGTTCCAGCAGAATAAAAAGTTTTGTCTTGTTCTTGCAACCACTCATGCACCCAAGTCATTGTCGAACACTGCATGCCGAGGGGTACTACAGTCAGTAGTGAAAGTAACTGTTTCTTGCTGAAGACCAATGTGAAGCCTGTTATTTGATCCAAGTGATGGGGTGGCTGTCTCAAGTAGTCATTTGGCTGCAGGACAATGCCCGCCCACACACTGCTAAGAATACCAAGGCTTGTCTGGAGAAACTGAACTCTGAGGTATTGTCACATCCTCCTTATTCGGCAGATTTGACACCGTGTGATTTCCACCTTTTTGGACTGCTAAAAAAACATCTGGGTGGTCGTTGATACAAGATAGATGACAATGTGAAGACAGCAGTGCACAAGTGATTATGAAGACAAGACAAAACCTTTCATTCTGCTGGAATCCAGGCAATTCCAGGCAGGTGGCGCAAGTGCATTGGGAAGAATGGTGACTATACTGAGAAATGACATTATTAGTTTTGTTAAGGTTTGTTCCATTTTCTAACTTTAGCTTGACTCCCCCTTGTAATAAAGAGTCAGTAACAGATGCTACATGTGATAAGAATTGTGATGATCTACATCAGTGGTTGTCTCATTCAGTACAGGAGAATTCAACACATTAGATGCAGGGAAATGTCAAAGATTTCTCAGAATCCTGTTAGTACAGGCCTGGGTTCACTGTGTTTGTTTTTTGTGTATATTTTCACTACAGTTGTTTTTAGAATTAATAGTCATAATTCAATTTGAAGTGACCTGATTTGGTCTATTTAATCGCTTATTATTGTTATTTTTGTTGTTTTCAATTGTTATTTCTTTTCATGAATGTTGCTCTGTTGTTGTGCCTTTGTTGTAAACCGTCATGTACTACCTTGTGTTGTCTATTCGAATCAAAAAAGACTAAATTCACATTGCAGCTCAATTCCCATTTCTTCACTCATATGTGACGAAGATTGAATATTTTAGAGAAGTATGATTAACAAAAAATGTCATGGAATCAAAACTAGTCTTAAAGTGTTTATACTGCTTTAGTAACAACTGTTCTGCATCCAAACCATCCACATCTCTCTCGCCAGTTCTGTCTCCTGTCCTTTTGGACATTTTTTTTTTCTATGTCTAGAATACCGGCAGGGAACAATGTGTTTAAACCAATAGCTTTGATTTTTTGTTTCTTGATTCTCTTCCTTATCATCACAAGGTTACGAATTCACTGACATTCTGCACTGAAATGATGTAAAGCAGACCAGCAATCAGTATCTTTAATTCTGCATCTGACTGACAGAAGAGTTTTATTCATTTTATATATGCAGTTTATATTCAGGCTCAGTGGCACAGTGGTAGTGCTGTTGCCTCGCAGTTAGGAGACCTGGGTTTGCTTCCTGGGTCCTCCGTGCGTGGAGTTTGCATGTTCTCCCCGTGTCTGCGTGGGTTTCCTCCGGGCGCTCCGGTTTCCTCCCACAGTCCAAAGACATGCAGGTTAGGTGCATTGGTGATCCTAAATTGTCCCTAGTGTGTGTGTGTGTGTGTGCCCTGCAGTGGGCTGGTGCCCTGCCTGGGATTTGTTCCTGCATTGAACTCAAAAAGAGTTAAAAAGACCTACTGCTTGGGCCTGCTTATTTGGAAACTATCAGTAAGAGTTGTGAAATATAGAATGTGTATTCACTGGGGGATTGGGAGAGCTGGGGCCACCACTGTATTTATAGAGTCAATTCTCATAATGTAAGCAATGCTACAGACAAGACACTCCTCAGAGTGATGCTTAAACAAACAAACAAACAAAAAAAGTTGAAATAAAAAATGGAATACAAAAAAATTATCCTGGACCTAGAAAATCATGATCCAAGTCAAAATCTATATAATTATAGATTACATATATCTTTATGTTTCATATACAGTCCTATACCCCTTGACTAACAGGGACCGAAATTTGCCATAGTTGCTTTCTAGGACCATATGGATAAAATAGGTTACTCTGATACCCAAAAGTTGCCCCTGGAGGTCCCAGTGCATATTTTCTTCCCTGTGTTCTGGAATATGCAGAGCAGTGCTACCTCTTGTCTCAGAGCAAGAGAAACATCCGAAAAGACTGAAGCCAGACTAGCAGACAAAATGACCCGAGCTTAGTATTTTACTTTAAATCAAATTGATTGCTTTTCTTCATAATTTATGCACTATGAACTGTCCTTCTTGAACTAATAGGGCAAGTCAGATACAACAGCGTTTATGGTTACAACCCAGCAAGGAGTTACTGGAATCCAATTGGACCCAAATAGAACAAATTCTCAACTCATAGGAACAGAGAAATTGATGGAGAGGTAGTGTGGATGACAGATGGGACAGTTAGCAAGAACAACAGGTTAAAAAACAAATAAACCTTTACTTTCTTTCCTTAGCCATTCTACAAATATACCCGGGCAACCCTGGATACCTCAGCTAGGATACATCTAAAACACACAGAAATATCACAACTGAAGATGCATGCTTCTACCCCCATTTTGTTACCAGTAGAAATTAGAATTGAATTAGGGATATGTAGTCGAAAAAAGAGCCGATTTTTTTGAAATACCAGTTCTGTTGCTCATCTATATTTTGTTCAATAATCATATGATATTAAATGCAAGCAATTTCAACCATTAACTTAGGTCTATTATCTACAATAGGCACTCTCACATACCAATGAACCCACGCCAGGTCTGGTGATCTTCAGCTTGTTTCCAGTTTCGTGGCCATCCCACCAGGACAGTGTTGTGCTTCAAGCCTCCAAGACCTCCAGCCTGGATCAGATGGGATAATCCATCCCGTAGGTTAGATGAGATCACAACTTGGCAGAACCCTTTGACCTTCTCAGCTTCCATTAGTCGTCGGAGGGACTGTGGGAAGAAAGACGCGATTATCAAACAACTGGCTGTTAAAGTTAAGAGGACTGACACCATGATCACGTGGTCCTGCTCCCTTGAGTCCAGACCTGCTCAGCCCGCTGTGCCTGCAGGTGGTTGTTCAGGTAGGTCCCTTCCAGCGCTGTGCCCACAATGGTCAGGCCTTTACCCGCCTTCAGCTGATTGGTGAACGAAAGCAATTGAGGGTGTTTGACATTCTGGTCCTGGTCAACATTCACCAAGACCAGGAGCTGAGGCCTGGAGAGCGAAGGAGGAAGAATAAGAGAAACAAAGAAAAAAATAAGAGAAGTCAAGATGAGGGAAATAACCAAACAGAAAATGAGAGAAAGATAAAAAGTGGAAAACAAGAAGAGGAGAAAGCAAATATATTAAGACAAAGGGGAATTTGTCTAGAAATTTGGGGAGTTCATAGGAAAGGGCTAAGAAATGGTAATATATTAGATCTAAAATAAAAAAATAGAAAACAAAAAACAGTTGATATGAGGAATGAAAAAGTGACACTGATGTGAAGAACAATGTTTATTAAAAATGAAAACAAAGTAAGAAAAATGAGACCCTGACCAATATTAGTAGTTATGACAAGGATGTCTAGATAGGACAATAATGATGAGAAAAAGTGGAGGAAAAGGGGAGCTAATACTGTAATCAAGTAGGTGTTAAGTAAGAGGTGAAGAAGGGAAGAGAAACTAATAAAAACAAGATGGGAGAAACAGATGCAGGTATCAAGAGGTTGAGGAGTGCAATGACACCAGGAAGGATAACAGAAAAGAAAATAGCAGATGCTAAGAGGTACAGAGAAACATTAAGTAGACCACAACAGTGAGGAGCTCTCTGTCAGTGGGGCATCATGTTAACCACCCTGCATTATGTGTTCAGGCGGAGCTGGATCTTCTTTAAAGTTACCACATTTATATTCAAGATGCAGTTTATTGCAGTCATTTTTTACCACACAATATGGGGGTCTTGTATTTATAAACAATGCCATAATTATGTGGATTCATCTATTCTTTGACTTTTACAATGAGCCAGAAATGAGCTGCCTGGCAATTCTCTTTCCTTTATAAATGGAATTGTTTTTATTCAAAGGGCACACTTATTCAGTAAATCTGTATGTAGAGTAAGCCAGCATGCTACAAGTTTTAACCAAGCAGACAATTGCTTCTCCTTTCCAATTTTGGCCTGTTTTCTCCTCATTAATCTGAATAGCATCACATATGGCATTACTCCTCAACCTGACCTTGACATTGCGCGGTATGGCTTCTGTCTGAATATTCCTGCTACAAATAGAAAGACACTATCACTTGGATCTGTAATATGGATTTACATATCCTTTTTGTGTTATAAATATTGTTCCCTAGGAGCTTTGAAGCAAACCAGTACTCTTGCTATTTGTGTACATTATTTAATGAGTCTACCATCCATCACCTCCAGTTCTTGGTGTGAGGCGGTCCTTCTTCTAGCCGCATCAGAGCAAATCGGGCTGCGCTGAGGGATATTCCTCTGATTCCATCTCCCCACTCCTTCTCAGCCCTTCAAAGAGAAAAAGTAATTTGTCTTGAGCACTGCTACATCACATATTCCATTAGAAAAATGAGATCCTTAATAAAGATAACATTCTGCGTAAAACCTAAGCAAACAATTTCACAATAATGACATAATTATATGACCACACAATATACTGCCTTGTTTGTACACTTTAAATGCACATTTTTAGCGACATCATCACCATCACTCACATGTTATACCAACTTTCATGGCAAAGGGTTCTAGCTGGACAGACCCAATAGAGTCTGTTTCACAGAAATGATCACAGAACATTTAAAAAAAGGTGATTAATATGTGACATCAAATGTCATTCATTTTTTGTTAAGACATGTAAGTGACTTTGAGAGAGGAGCTGATTGATGAGGCAAAATTGGCAGAAGCGTCAGTGGTGAGGTGTGCTCCAAATTGCAATATTTCCATATCAACACCATTTATTTATTCTGCACTTTTTCATATAGTATAACTGTCTGTGCTTTACGAAAAGTAAAAGAAAAAATAAAATTACAAAAATGCAAGATTCTCTAATGGAAGTGAAAAAAAATTATATTTAATTCAGATGATCTGTAAGTCTGTAATGGCTAAAAAGGTAAAAGTCAGCATCCAATCTAATAACATATGCTATGTTCAGATGGTCAGGGATGAGAGAAGAATAAAACTTCAGTTGGTGAGTATGTGGGGAAAATATAAACTTATAGGTAGCATTCTACCATACTTAAATTCGACAAATTTATTCATCAATATCTACATACATCTGTTAAAAGTTCCTTCACATGCCTATTTCATCACAGTGGCCAGAACGTTGGCTTGGAAGTGAAACAGAAAGGGATCAGTGGCTAAAGGCAAATATGGACAAAGGTTTCTTGAAGATGATGTCTGTGCATTGACTAAAGACACAGGGATAAACCATCAGATATCTGACAGCAAACATCAGCCTAATGTGGGGGCAGAATGCCTAGGCTGATATATGAATGTTTGGCAGTATACTGATGCAAAGAGTATAAATGGGGATGAGGAGTCATTTGGTCAGACAAGCCATTGATCACCTTGTCCTCAACAAGTTCATAAGTGACAAACACTAAAAGAAGTGTGCAGTCACAGGTATAAATGTTTCTTTTCCTCACTGAAAGGTTTTTTTTTTTTTTTACATGCCCTCATTCTACAGCAATCAGGAAATGCTAGAAACGCAAAGCAGTTCAGAGTTTGTTACACAGGAAACACATTTCTATTGTGCTCTTGTTCAACCAGCAGCCATTGAAAATTGCATTGTCTATTGTCAAGTGTAATAAAATGACCCCTAATTGTTTTTCTTGCTAAACTTTGGACAGTTGCAAATGAACAAATTAAAGGATAAAAATGTGTTAAAACATTTATATGTGTTAATAATTTATGGTACCAAAAGTACATGGCCTTAAGGCAACTTTTCTTCTTGTTCACTGCATTTCTTTATGTCATTTCTTTATTTAAGTGAGCAGACAAGACTAGCACTAGCCCACAGAGACAAGAGTTATTTTAAGGCAGGTTTCAGAACACAAAATGAAAAAACTGGGCAATACAGATAAGTTATCAACAGGTAAAACAAAGTTAAAACACAAATTAGAAAAACATGGAGCGAATGGAGTTTGCAACTTGTGTATTGACACAAGAAAGGGATGAAATACAAACACAAAAGGAAACAGCAGAGCAAACATCACAGCCCGGCATCACAGCACAGCTTAAAACTACAAAAAGATAGGAGAAGCTAAGAGTATGCCTTCATGACCGAGGCACCTGCAGTTTGATCAAATTTGCGTGTGTGCCAGTTGACGCTCTTCTTGTGGATGTATTAAGCTTAATTATAGTTTTTCAGATTCCATTATTGATTCCTTACAATCATCTGTAGCTCAATTCAAAAGGTCTCTAGGGACTACAATTTCACCCTCTATACAGACATCAGGAGCCAGAAGTTAGGCTCATATAAGCATAATGAAAAGGTTGAGTAATTGCGGTTGCCAGGTAATGGCTTGCTCAGATGACCAGGCGTTCCTTTTCCGGTAACAATCTCATATGTCAGTGTTATTTAGGTATCTTCATTTCTCTTTCAAAAATTGTAGCTTGCTGTGTGTTTTAGACACTGCTAATTCCTCACTGAAGGCTTAAATTGCAGACATTTTTGTGTTACTGGCCTTACCTGGCACATTACATTTAACTACGAGTCACCTTGGTTCTGTTCAAAGCAGACATGGTCAGTCCAAGCAGATGTCACATAATTGTTACCCCCCACCTCACTTCACAAAACTTCACTTCTTATGAAACACAGGACCCAGCATCAGCATCTCCAGCTAAGAAAGATCATTTATAGTGATGAACAAAATGATTTGCATGAAATTGAACTTGCTAAACAAATTGTATTTCACCTCCATCAAGAAAGCCCACATAATAAAAGCATTTATTTCCTGCTTGGTAGTGTTTTCCTGCACTAGTTTTGAATATGTCTGCCTGCCATTTAGTATTTAAATAAAGATTTCTAGTGGAAAAAAAATCACTAAAAGTGTGCATATCCTTAACTAGGAAAAGGTGGCTGCTAGGTTAAGAAGGGGGTGTTTGACAATAGTGACTTTCCATGAAAAGAGTTTTCCTATGGAGAAAACAGTAATGTGCATGATGGTGTATTTTAGTGAGGCTTCATGTAGAAAATAAGAAGCATGTCGTGTTTTTTAAGAAGTGTACTGCAGTCTGGCAGTGTACCTAGTTGCTTCTGCATATTATTGATCACCCATTGGTAAAAAAGGCAGACCTTGACCCTTCTGTTCAAAGAAATTACATGCCCATCTCCAATCTTCCATTTCTTGCCAAACCTCTAGAAAAAGTGGTTGAGTTGCAGCTGGGTGACTTTCTTGAAAATCAGAATGTCTCCTACAAATATCTGCACTGAGATGGCTTTCTTAAAAGACTCCAATGATCTTCTTAGATCTTCTGATACTGGAGAGGGGTTCAGTATTAATTTTGTTAGATCTCAGTGCAAGCTTTGACACTGCCAATCACAAGGTTCTTTTAAACAGATTGCATAATTTTGTGGGTATTTCATGTTCAGCCTTGGTCTGATTCTCGCCATATCTAATTGAAAGAAGTTTTTCCATCTGTCTTGGTGAGTACACTTCTGGTAGTGCCTCATTGTCACATGGTGTGCCACAATGATCTCTCCTTGGGCCCCTTTTAGTTATGTTATACATTTTGCCCTTAGTTCAGAATATTAGTTTGCTTAATGAGGTAACCTATCATATTTATGCTGATGACATTCATCTTTTCTAATCTTTAATGCCTCAGCAGTTATATAAAATAGCAGCCCTGGTTGATTGTCTGCTGGAAGTTAATAATTGGTCATCTACCAGGTATTTACAATTAAACCCACAGAAAACTGAGGTTTTGATCTTAGTCACTCCTGATTTGCACCCTGTCATTAGTCAAAGGATTGTGAAGATCTCTACTTCCACTGAAACATGTCCTTGTAACCTGGGTGCCATTTCTGATCAGTCCGTTGCCTTTGATGTGCATGTCAGGTCTCTCAGTTGTTGTTTTAGTTATCTGAAACACTTTTCTAAGCTGAAAACTTTGGTTATTAAAACTCATGTCACATAAGATGAATTTTCCATCGATTTTCAGTTGTGGCCTTCATTTACATAATCTTAGCCAGTTTGCTCCCTTGAAAACAATCGATTAATGTGACATACCCAATGACTGAGATCAACAAGTTTGTGACTAGCTAGGAGTAAACAAAACAGGTTTGATTTTCTCGTTAGTCAGAAGGTCAAGCTATATACGTAGGTTAGCTGACAAACGCATAAACCAATGAATGCTCATCCAGAAGTACAATGTTTTGAATGTAGTGACAAGGAATCAGGAATACCCGTGTTTTGAACCTCATAAATGGAAAGGAAGCTTGTTTATCTGATGTCTTGTGCTTTATTTAATAAAACTGAATGAAAAAAAGAAATAAAGGACAGAGTTTGCAGCTAAACTTGCTGCAACTGTTAAATATTCACTCTGTCAGGCAGCACGCTATTGGCTGCCAGAAAAAGTGGTGTGTTTGACTCCACTGCATGATTGGTGCTCATTTGGTAAATGTAACACGGGGTGTATAAATTAATAAGTCCCATGACAAAAAAGTTGCATCATGTGACACTTGCTAAATATGAAGATGAAAATTCTTGTCCATGCTTTTAGCTCATCTGGCCTAGACTGTTGTAATTTATTGTTTACATGTTTGAGTAAATTTTCCTTGACTATACTGCAAACTATACAAAATGTAGCTGCCAGGCTTTTAACTAGATCCAAATGGAGGACTCATATTACACCAATTTTATCATCCCTCCACTAGCTGCTACTAGAATTTTAAAACTCATTTTAAAATCTTTTTTCTCACTTATGGAGTCCATGGCCAGGCACCCCAGTACATTAGTGAACTTGTGCAGCCTCACAATGCTGGTTGAACTCTTATGCTGCGTTCCATGTACCATGGAAGTCAGATGTTGGAGCTGGGAATGACATGACACCTGAGTTGAATGTGTTCTAGTAATACACAAGCCCCTGCTCGCTTCGCTCGCCTACCCCCGGCGTTTTGAACCCATGCCCGCTGGGCAGCCGTAGTTTCAGACGCGCGTTGTAGGAGCTTGCATTGTTTTGAACCCGTGCTTGCCCTGCTTGAGTGGTTTGAGACGCGCATTGTAGGCGTATATCTGTCAGTCAAGCTCGTTCGGTTTGAACCCGTGCCTGCTTTGCCTCCACAGTTTCAGATGGTGAGTCGCGTTCGGCGTTTTGTACGATCCCAAGCAGCACATTATTCCTAACTTCACTCCGCAGTAGTGCCACGCACAATATGGCGGTGACAACTGTGCCTTCACTACGCAGTAGTGCCACTCACAATATGGCGGCAACGCCTGCGCCTTCCGTATTATGTCGGGTTTTACCATGCTGTGTAGGCGCTTTTGCCTTTCGTACTTTCCCGCACCTTCCGACGCGCGATGTAGGTGCCTGCACCTTCCGGGTCTGCCTCCGCTGTGTGGTGTGGACGTTTAACTGTCATTTTTTATGCTTTTATATTCTGTATCTCGCTGTGCATGTGTCTCGTGCCTAGGTTTTTTTGAAGCTGTTGCATTCCAGTTTTCATCATCTGTAACCTGCTCTCCATGTGTTTGGCCCCGTTCTTTAACCTCTTTATGACGTTTTACTTTGTTTCCTACTCTGTCTTTTATTTCTGACCTCGCTTTATCCTGCTTGCGGCATGTCAGACAGTTCGTAGTCTCTCCCGTTTCGCTCTGGGGCGGGGGGGCTTTGTGTGGCGCCTGCGCACGTTCGTAATCTCTCCCGTTTCACTCTGGGGAGGGGGGCTTTGTGTGGCGCCTGCGCACTATGTCTCCTGCATCCACGGGCAGGTCCCTGCGTCCATATCTGGTTTACCATTCTCGGTTAGTAATATGGATTTGGAAAGCCAACCTTGATGCCTCTAAGAAAAAGTCTGCTGTTCTTGCTTTTTTGGGATAAATATCAGTTGATAGCAATGCATTATTTTGTGTGTTATTTTGCAAAAGGCACACAGATAGAAGTTGGACAGTACTGTGTCTATGACTGAATTAATGAATCAAAAATACACAGAAGTGCTAATAACCAGTATAATACTATAGCACTCACTACAGCAGTTTGTCATATACATCACCATTTTGGATTGACATCATAATCTGAAGTAGGACAAACTCTGACTTGACAGACAAAGGCAGAGTTTCCAACTTGGAAATATAACTTTAGTGCCTTTTTTATGGGCATGCCAGTTGAAAATTCTGACAAGGAACTCAGAAATTCCGACTTCAAAATTCATACGGAACACAGAATTAAATCTGGGAAACCGGGTCTCCTGTTTGTACCATATATCAGACTGCAGCTACTGTACATATGGTGATCATACTTTTCATTCTTTTGCACTGAGGCTATGGAATTTCCCCCTGATCCAGTGTCAGGCTCATTCCATTGAGCACAAGACACACTTTTTTCGACAAGCCTTTGGGTACTGTTTCTGTGAGTCATACTGTTCTGTTTTGTTTATCTATGTATTTTACTGTCCATTTCTTTGATGTATCACTGCTTTTCTCTATGTATGTTTTTAACTGTATGTAAAAACACATTGCTTTGTATTCTTTGTCTATGAAAGGCACTTTATAATCATTTTTTATTTCATTTTACTTACTCCTTCATGGTGATATAAAAGAAACAGAACTGATTTTACTGGTGTGTTATGTATTACATGCTTTATCCAGCTACATAAAAGAACACAGATAAACACAGAAGTGCGAATGAGGCTTTAGGGGGCAGCGTACCTTGTTTTTCTTACACCCAAAAAAGCCTTTATGCTGCTCCAAACTATACAGTGAGTTTTGCGTTTCTCAAATAGAAATTGCATGCATAACAAATTTTAGTGAAACTATATGAAAATCAAATTCTCTTGTTTCACTCATCACTAATCACTTATAAAATATATTTTTGTAGACTATAGTTCATTGGTCAGTTACACTGTCAGTAACATTGCTGAATAGTTTTGATATAAAATTTTTGACTTTGGTATTAGTAGTATGTGAGGTTTTCCGTTGTATGTTGTCATTGTTGGTCTGATGTGAAGAATGCTGTCTAAAGTGTACAATGAACATGGAGTATATGATCTGAGTGACAGTGCATGGCCTCTTTCTAGTTCTGTGGAGTTATCTGATGTGTGGGCAGCACTAATGATATAGCTGAGTGGTTTAGCAATGGCATTTTTATAGAAAAAACAAATATGTTAAAAAAATGTAATTAACTATACAGTATAATTCATTATTGTATTTTTACTCATTTGGTGAGCTGGGGCAATGAGCCTTGAACAGTTTTTGTTTTTAGTATGAAGCCTTCCCTGTTGTGGTCTGGATTTAGGTGGGAAGTATGCCTGGGGTAGTATATCTATCAAACTGACACTCAGGTGTCTGAAGACTAGTTGAGGATGGCCATCAACCTTCCATGGAGCAGAAGGACAAAAGCTTGCTTGATCTTGTTTGTCGACATGTTTACAGGAGGTTAAAGCTTGGACTCAAGATCGTTCTAGCATTATGGGTTTTAAACAGGAGAAAAGAAAAAAGTTGCTGCAAGGATAACTGGCTTGTGACAGTCACATGTTTGTAATAATACCGTGTTTTGATTGGCACTTCCTTTAGTTTTGAAGCAGAATTAATAAAATGTGTTTTTTTTTCACCCACTAATAACAAATGTGAGCTGTCATTGGACTGTTGCTGAAACTAGATGTGTTATCCCTACTAGTGATGTTTGGTTGCAGGTTCAGGTGTTGACACCTTTCCTGCCTCATTTCCCCTAGTTCTATCCTTCTTGGCCCTGTATTGGACACCAGAGGCATGGAATTTAGCATGTGAGTCACTATTAATATAATCATGGCTATTGTATCTATCTTCTCATCTAGGTTTCCTAAAATATCCTAAAATAGCCTCCTAAATTACATATGCCAGAAGCATTTTTATGTTAGTCCACTGGATTTCCCTTTCTTTAGAATTCGAGTGAGAAGTTTTAGTTTTCTGTTATTGCCATGTGTTTATGTTCCTTATTGCTAATTTTGCACAGGGTAGCAGAGTGTAGCTTTGCATGAGATACTTTCAGTCTGGAGCTACATGCGCTCAATATGTTCTCCTAATTAATAGGTATGCTGGTTTCCTCCCATGACTCAATGAATGTCTTAATGACTCTAAATTTGCTCAATTTCAATGAATTTCATTGTCATATGATAGGTGCATGAATCTTTTCCAGAGCTTTTCCTGACACCTTTTCAGGAAAGAAAGGTCAGGAATCGGATATATGGACAGATCATGTCTGATTAGATGATTTACCTGCACCCTAAACCAGTTCTTAGTTGAAAGTGCTATAGAAACGATTTCTTCACTGGTTCATTCTTCACTTACCCACGATATTCGATGTATTTGTAGATGCAACCAGCAATAACCATGGCAACAATGGCATAGTACCAGGAACAGATAAACATAAGTGACAGACATAAGCTCATACCCAGAAATGAAAGAGTCCTGAAGGAAAAAAGACAAGAAAGCAGATATTAATATTTGCCACTGATCCTGTTTTTTCTGAATCCCTGACTTTTTTGCTTTCCTTACTGGTTCATCAGCGATTATTTCTGAAACACATTACAATCTTTCACAGAATTACTCCAAAATGTCTAAATATGATCTTAACACAAAATCAAAATTCATTGTGTATCTCGATTCAGGTACAGTGCAGGTATTCCTTCTGTAAACCCTTGTTGTCAGTCTTGCTTTGAATTTCCACTTCCATACCCAACACATTTACAGTAGTATGTACAAAAAAGTACTTAAGAGTTTAATAACTGATTTTTATAATCATTTTCCAGAATCTGAGAAATTAATATGGTATATACTGTAAGACAGATGTTATGAGGTAATGTTGTTCTCCATGCTAAACATGGAACTGGAGAATGTTTACATTTTGTTTGTTGGTTAGAATTTTACTGTAGCCTGTACACAGGCAATAATGATCTGTTAAAGATATAAAATGAATGAAGCTATACTTCAGTTCAGTATTAGTGAGTGAACAGCTGTCTTTGTGATAGACTGGCACACCACTGAAGTTTGGTTCCTGCCTTGTGCTCACTGCAGACAGGAAAGGCTCTGGTCGTCCGCTACCTAAAATTAGAATTATCAGGTCAAGAAATGGATGAAAGAATGGTTGATAATCTCCAGACAACACTCTTTTTTGTTGTAGTAGACTTCTGTTTACCACTTGCTCTCATTTTTGTCATCCTATAAGAAATTATAGACACCATGGTGGTGTAGTGATTAGCGTTTCTGCCTCATGGGCCCTGTATACAACCCCTGTGTTTTATCTGTGTGGGTTTTCCTCTGGATACTCTATGTTTCCTACTAAATCTCTAAAAATGTGCAGGTTTGTAATAACTGGTGACTCTATGTCGGCCCCAAGTGTGAGTGAGGATGGGTATAGTCCGTGTTGTTTGCCATCTTGTGTCTAGTAGGCTCCAGTCTCCCACAGTTCCTGAAGTGAATTATATATGCATTTGTAGAAAACTTAATTGAGTTAACTAAATGTGCACTTCCAGTTTTAAATAATTTACCACATCAACTAATTGATATTAGACCAAATGAACCTTGTTATAGCCAGGATACATTTGATCTGCATAAAAATTTTATCTACACCTAAACACTTACAAACAAGGAATGGATTATTTCTGGAATCATTTCACGCAAAATAAGAATAAGAAAAAAGTAATGAACATAGTTGAGTCTTGTTGAGGATGTGAGGAACTATTTTAGCCTCTAAAACTCTACATCCTACAAACTGCTCTGTTCTGTTTTTGAAGGGTATAGGCTTATTTTTAGTGTATGTGTCATTGTTTGAATGTACCTGTAGGGGGTGCTGCAGGACAGCCAATATGGTGAGAAACCGTCTTCTTTTTCTGAAGTTATGGTTCAAGAAACGACTAAGCACCTTTGTATGCAGCTAAGACATGTCTAAGCAATGGAAGTGAATTATCTATCTGTCTGTGTATCTGTAATAATATAATAACTCATACTGACTCTGAGTACTTCAAAGTTAGTAAATAGTACTACACCATAGTAACAGTGTACCACCAATTCATCTCTGAAGGAAATGCCTTACCAGTGGTAGTATTTGAATCGGGGTCTCCAGTTAGGGGTCCGAAGAAGTGTCTGTAAGGCACAGGCAAGGTTTACAAACATATAACACATCAGAAAGAACCTGGAGACAAAACAAGACAAGCAATTAATGCAGGAAGTTCCATGTCAGAGATACACATCTTAAAGGAGGAAAACAGATTTCTGCATTTTCTTTCTTTTGAGGAACAAAATAATACTAAAAATAGAAATTTATACCACAAAAGATGCATAATCTGCATCCTCTATTTAGCTCATTCTAGAAGAAGGGTGCACAATCAAAGGCACCCAAGTCCAGCCCTTTTTAATTAGTACATAACCACATAATATTTCATATTGAGTGATATTTCAGGTCGGAATGAATGTGGCTGTTGTCTCAGTGGAACAATGAAGGGGAAACAGGGGACAAAAAGACAACAGGAAAAAAATAGAATGACTCCCCGCCCACCATTATTTTACCATGAGGCAAATGTAGTTTGTGCACCCCTGCCTATATAGCATCCTATAATTTACAATTGAGGATTTGTGAAGCCTGTGTACTTACATGGAAAGAATAGGCGCCACAGCATCCAGAGAGGCAATGAGGATCCCAATTTCACAAATAGAGGCAGTCAGGAGCAAAGCCCAGGTTGGCTCGCCATTTGCTTTACCATGGCCAAATACCTGAAACGAAAACAAACAAGGTGGCATTGTGAGATAAGACTGCAACAGCTTATCGGAGGTCTAAAGGGAATCAGATTACATTTATAGATGGACTAGGAATCACACAGTGTAGAATATGAGAAGGATCAAACTCTACATAAAAAGTATTCCTTTTCACACTCCACAACCCTGTTTACCTGGCACCTACAGCAGTATACTGCACAGTACAATAAATGGCAATAAATGGTGTTTTATATTACAAATTCCAGGAGATGGAAACATCATGTCACCTGAGCTTATGAGGATTAAAAGAGACACAAGGAAGTGTGGTTATGGCTGCCTGAAGCATAACATATCAGTCTGTTCACTACTCAGCCCAGAAGTAGAACAGCAGGCATACTCCTACAAACCCCTCTACCTGTCCACCACTATATAAGGTCCTCCAGGCCATTCTCCCATTGTCTCCTGACTGGGTGATGCGATCTTTTGCTACACCAACTCTGACAAGTATTGAATTTTGTTTGGTAGTTGTTTGGTTAGTGCACCCACAAATGCCAGTCAAATTTAAGAACATGGGATCTTTTTTCCCATTTGGAACACTAGCCCTTTTCACATTTCCAGTTCTTATTATGAAATGGAGCAAGTGTCAAAATTCAGAATGTGACTTCAAAAGAAAGAAAACGACTGAAATTGGTGAATGTAGCTATCTAGCATAACCTAAATGAACCGCTAATCCTTTTAACATGATTTCATATTTTAAGTGTATTTATTTCAGAAGTGCTCTTTAGTACTAGGGTGTTGTTCCGTGTTAGCCATTATGAATGTAGTGAAAAGACAAGCAAAATGACACCTTTTATTGGCTAACTAAAACGATTACAATATGTAAGCTTTCGAGGCAACTCAGGCCCCTTCTTCAGGCAAGAAGTGCTCTTTGAATTAGGAAGAATCTGGAACTTTCAAGGTAAAGTTCCTATTTGAAAAATAATCTGTAGACACACATTTGCAACAGTGGATCACCCTCCAGGCTCATCGAAGGTATGTACTACCAGCCCTGATCAAGAGGTGGCACTGGTGCAAACCATATCCTCTTCTGTTCCCTCCATAGTGCTGAGAAGATGCACAGTGAGGGTATTTAACTCCACCCCTTATGGTTCCCAAGCAATATATCCCACGGTCACCGGAAGGAGGCATCACTTGATAAAAGAGCTCCTAAGTGACTAAACAGGCATAACAAGCCAGGAGAGAATTCTCAATATTGAGAAAACCTTCTTCTGTTCATCTCTAATAATATCGAGCAAATGTTTTTGTTTATTGTTTTTATTTATTAAATGTCAACAACTGTGTTGGAGGCCCAACATTTCGTTTTGTGGACCTGCAGTATTTCCCTTGACCACACTGTCTTGAAAATGGCACCATAGAATGATGTTTTGCATACTTCTCAGACATGCAAGAAAGAATTTCACTCTTTACTCTACACATGCAACCAAATATTTGAACTTGAACTTAGAACAAAACAAAACAGATTGTCACTGCGTTAATCCCAGAGATAAATGTGTACTTTGGATCCCATGCTCATCACCAGAGTAGCACTGAACATCTTTCTCGCCTGCTATCCTAAACCAATTTGTGGTTATTTACACCTCTCCGAGGAATTCTGCAGTCAGGAGTTTCTCTAAAACGTTTGTGACTCTAATCATCTTCTGCATTCTTCAAGTGCTCCCTGCTACAGAACCAACAATCCAAGGGGAGGAGTCAGACCTGATCAAACTCCCCCCATGTGACGCTGCATGTGGTGCCTCAGTATAATGGCAGCTTCTTGTGTTTTTTGACACCTTGCTTCTCTGCTTAGCACAGAAGTCCTAAAATGATGAAAAAAGTTATCTTGGAAGAAATACTTTCTGGTATGTGCTTATTGAACTATAAGGATGTTATTTCTTTATTTTTTTTTAACTTGAAAAAATCTTTTTCTATTTTTTTGGATTTGAAGTCATGACTTGACTTTTGATTTTCATTTTTTAAAGGCTACAATATTAGTTTAATGAGGTCAAGTAATCAATTGGCTATATTGGCTTTCAAATTAAAAGTGCTTTTAATTTAGTTAAAAACAGCAACATTCCCTTGCAACATTATTTTTGTTTCAGTGTGGGTGCCATTCTTGTGTGCCCCATTGTTTTCTTATTTGCCAGAAGGTTGCCTTTAGACGATCAGGAGTGTGCAACTTGTGACATCATTGCCATGATGGTATAAAAGGTCAGTATAGCACACCTCCCCGTTTGTCCAAGTAAGTGGATATAACTCAGAAGTCTCTAGCATTATTTTCTGTACATTACTTTGATTTCTATTATTCTCTGTTTTTGACCACATCCTTCAACTTATGTTTTGGCTCACTCTATGTACATTTCATGGTTTTTGACTCTCATGCTTCACTCCCGGTGACAATTTTGGTTTCTACAAATTACGTTTGCTTTCTGGACAGAAAACAAGTTTACAGTGATTACACTTCTATTCTCTATTTCATGATTCCATCTTTATTTCTAACTGCTGTTGTTTTGTGCAGTCCATATGGGCATTTTATTTGGTGCACTTAAATATATATTGTGTTTAGTCATAAGTGTTTTTATAGCTACATTTTTTGTCTAATACATTATTTTGTTTTGTTGTTGCCATTTTTGGTACTGTTATCAAGATGCTGGACTGAGATTTTATTGTGGTACTCCAAAGAAGTTACAGTTAGTGATATCATTGGCATGACATGATTTAAGCAGACAACTTACAGATTACAGTATCCAAAATTGTGCAAAGCTTTCAAAAAGATGCCTCTGTATCTAGTTTTGAATTTAAGGCTGATAGTCTCTCTGCTAGCAATGTTTTGACTTTGATATACAATATATACTGTAGGTGCTTGAAGAGGATGTCATAATAAGATGTACATGGGGATCACGTGACTGCTGCACCATACTGTCACCATGGAAATGAGACATGACAATTCAAAAAAATAAATAAGACAAAATGCAGAAAGCACAAAATACAAAATGGTGGAACAAAGTCACATAAATAAAAAAATATTATTTTTAAATCAAAATGAAATGGGTAAAAAAAGAAAACCCCTGTTAAATAGCACAATTGTGTAAAAAAATCATAATATATAGAAGGCAGAGTTCAACCTGCTCCAACTCTACTAACTGAAGTTATTCATGATTTCTTGTGTTTTCAGATGACCCTACAGTTTGTTGTCCCTTGCATAACTTAAATCCCTAAATGAAGCCAGGGAGACTTTTACCATCAAAGGGTAATCTTTGGAGCCTAACCTCCTTGTGTTGTCAGAATGTACTCGAGTCCTTATTGTACCAAAATGTAGGTTCCACTTTCTACCAGGATGCTCCAGCATCTTTACTGCTGAACAGAACTCTTCACACTAACAGGAAACTGACTTAGCCTTTTCTACATGACTACAGTGCTGGAGCTGCCTGCTAAACACAGGGACACTTATTTTTTAAACTTTCTGAATTGCTTGGACCCCTGTCCAACCTGAAGCACCTCAGAAGCCCTTGGCATCTCAAACCATGTGTAGTTAACTGATTACCATAAACAAAACTTTTTTCAGTGTACATTGATAGGTTAAATGTTTATGAGAAAATATGAAGATCCATCACAGCTATTAATATAATGAATTCCTTCACTCTGTTACACCGTTCCATACCCGAGGGTCCCCTTGTGACCTCAGTTTGAGGATTGAAGCTCTATGAATCTTTAAGTGTGTAATAAGGACTACTTTCTCACCAAGAGGTGTAACACCATATTTCTTCTATAGCTTTTATTCTTCTATACTTATTCTTTTACATAGTCATGTCTGAACATGGGCCAGGAAAAGCTATGGCTTAAATTGTGTGTCAGATATATTCGACTTGAAAAAATATTCAAAAATGTGTTAGGAAATGGAAAAAGTGATTTAGAAAGAAAAGAAGTTTACCAGAGCATAACGTGAAGCTGGTTATCACACACTATGCATGGAAAGGTTTTAGCTTGGAGAAAAAGTCTTTATAAGAGTCACACTTGATGATTTCTCAGTACCGTCTAAGTGCACAGCTTTTACTCTAGCTTTCTTCGTAGTATTTTTGCTGCAATTTGATTATTTAAAAATGTCTGGAGATAATGCTGGCCTACTGTTCAAGAGAAGGAGAAGTTGCCCTCTGGTCCTGCATCACTCGCTCACTTCCCAGTAATGCAGGCATGCAGAGAGAGAGCTTGGCTCATCTGCCGCAGTCCAGATGAAGATCCCCTATTCAGGTCACATCAGCCTCGCTGTGCTATAAGGCTCATAAATCAAGGGCTCTGGCAGAGGCTCAGGGACAGCTTGGTGGCTCATTTACTCTTGTTTTGAAAGGCATCTTTGCATTCTTGCATACTCGCACATAACAGCGCACATTGAGGGGCTGACAATAACAAATAGGATCTCTATTTTCCTTTCCTGGTTTTCTGCCTTAACCACTGTGCATGCTGGATTACTGCAGACCCCATGTTGATTCCTCAGACACCTAAGCCCAGTTTCTATCACTATAGTGTTGCTCTTGGTCAAAAGGGAGAAATTCAGTTAAACAGGAGTTTTTAGGTTAATAAGTAAGCAAACACACAGGAAATGAGGACATGAATGAAAAGTATAAGTTAACAGTGATGGATGATAGATGAACAGTGATAGATGGGCAGAAAGAGAAAACTTACTCGGAGGAAGGGGACAATGCCATCCCTTGAGATAGCCTGCAGGAGCCTGGGTGCCCCTGTCAAGCTCTGCAGACCTGCTCCACAGGTGGAGAAGAAGGACCCAATAACAATAACCCAAGGTGAAGGCCAAGCCAGAGTTCCAATGACCAGGTTACCATTGACAGCCTCACCGAACCTGTAAGCAACAGACCTTTCAGAGCTTGTGAAGAACAAAAGCCAATTTACCAGTTTTTCTGAAACTGTGTTGCCAAAATCATTTCAGAATTTAATAAAAGTATTAGTGTATGATGAATAATTGATTTCCATGGCATTGTTAATGTTGAAAAAAATAAAATTTAAATGTTTGCAAACACGTTACATCACAATGTCTTATACTACAGTAGAAGACATAGCCAATTTTACAGTTAACATCTATACAATAAAACATGAACAATGGTGTTGGCCTCTCTAGGGACATGGGAGAGATCTATCACTCATGACACAAGGAGTCTGCACCATTAGACATGTGGCCTACCACAAGCTGTAGGTACTCCATACCCGTTAAACTTGCCCTTATATGTAGGTAATAAGAGGAGCTTGTGTAAATGTACTGGGTTTCAAAAAATGGGGAAACAGATTAAAGCAAATGTATCAACCATTGGAACAGTAACTGTGATGACTCACTTGTCTCTCAGTACTACACCCTCAATACAGGCCCCAAACAAAATAATGCTGGACATATCTGAACCGAATGTCAAGGAAAATAAAGGTAAATTGTATAATTTCATCCTTACATACTTATTATGAACCCATATTTTACATAATAGTGTCATACAATAGCCTATTTAAGGTGAGAACCAGTCTAGGATAGGCCAACATACTCAAGCACATACAAACATTGTATGTCACCTTAGGGTTATCATTTAACCTAACATGGAAAATAAAAGAAAATGGAGGAACTGAGAAAACAATGTGAACATTGAAAGACCTCCATGTTACGTTTTTGATGTTTACATCTTACACCAGTAGTGCTTGTTTGTCATGAACTGTGCTTAAGAGAGAGTTGTGGTAGGAATGTGCAGAATTGGATAAATGCCTTTCAGAGATGAGCTGCTCCACTCTGGCTTCTTATTGCACACAACATTCTACTCAGAAACTTAAGAATTGAATTCAGGTGCATGGAGTGGTGAAACAGTGTGACATTGGTTAACTCTTACAGTCAACCTAAATCAAGCATACTAGGCACCACTTTAGATATACAGAGTTACCACTGATTAGGTTGACTTTCCTAATGCAGAGCTGATCCCCCTTTTCTCACAGAATGGCTTACACATCTAGAGGTATCAAAAAGTATAACTTTGCTGGCATGTACTGTACATAGAGTATGTTTACTCCATCTGAAAGTGCACAAAATATCAACATATTTCATAGTGCCTTGGCTGCAGCTCTTCTCGTTGGCAGGAGGAGGGTGATTATGGTAAGTGCATCAGCCAAAGTCATCTAGTGAAACCCAGAGTGACTGAAAGCTGAATGGAGAGATCCAAAACTTACAATTTTCAATATTTAAGCTATAAAAGTTCTCAAGTATATTATTACTTCAGATTATTCACGTGTGACAAGCCTATCTGAAGAGAACCAGAATCCCTTCAATAACCAACAAGAAACTGATGGTCAAATACAGCTATAAAAGAACTTTTTGCATGACTACTTTCCTGGTCACTGCTACTCTGGACGGGGATCTATCATTCTCTCTGTATACACAATTAAAAATAATCACCTTTATACTGTCTGATAAACCTTTAGTTTGTTTTGCATTTGTACCCATAAACTGATTTGCAATCAGCTCCCTTCTAATGTTGCCAGGCTTTTTATTTTATACAAGGCCCGATTCTACATTTTATGCATGCTTGTACTTTGCCAAAGAATATTCATGTCGTACTCAGGGAAGTGGGTGATATTGGCTGGATACCATTAAGTACTATCAGCACATTATTATGTCGCCTGCCTATCTGGTTTAAATAGCTTGTTCTATTTGTATTAATCATTAACAAATTACTTGAAAGAATCAGGTGCACATTAAAATGTGCCCAATTAGTTTATGGCATTTCCTTATAGTGCCTATACAAAGCAATCACCCCCTTGGAAATTTTTATTGTTATACAACACTGAATCACAGTGGATTTTGTTTGTTTTTGACATTGGACAACAGAAAAAGAATCTTTAATATCAAAGTGAAAACAGATCTCTTCCAAGTGGTCAAAATTAATTACAAATATAAAACACTAGTCGGTACTTTGTAGATGCACCACTGGCAGTCATTACAGCCTTGAGTATGAGTGCACAGGCCTCTCTCTATCAGCTTTGTACATTTGTACATTTTAATTTTCTCCATTCTTCTTTGCTAAACTGCTCAAGTTCTAACAAGTTGTGTGTTGATCGCGACTGAATAGCTTTTGTCAAGTTCAGACCCAGTTCTCATCTGCACTCTGACTTGGCCACTCCAGGACATTAACATTGTAGTTTTTAAGCCATTCCTAGGTAGCATTGTCTTTATGCTATGGGTCATTGTCTAGTAGAAAAACAAATCCAAGAAGGCACAAGTTTCTTGTAGACTGCAGCAAGCTTTCCTGCTGGATTTCCAGTACTTTACTGCATTCATTGTACCTACTATACTCACAAGAATTCCAGGGCATGCTGCAGAGAAGCATCCCCAAGGCAAGATGCTGCCACCACCATGCTTCATGGCGAGAACAGTATGTTTTTGATAATGTGCATTAAGCGAAACATGGCATTTAACCTGACAGCCAAAACACTCAATTTTGGTCTCATCAAAATATAGAACCCAGCCACAGGAGATGCACAAACCAGTATGTTTCTTCGTGCTGGTTCCAAGCCTGGATAAATAGGGAGGGTTACGTCAGGATGGGCATCCAGTGTAAAATTGTGCCAGATCAATATGTGGAAAACAATACAGATTTCCATACTGAAGAGGGGAGGGACGTGTCCAGAGGCAGGAGGAGAGGAGAAAAGTAAAGAGACTGGAACCAAGGGTAGGAACTTTGAATGTTGGCAGTATGACTGGTAAGGGGAGAGAGTTAGCAGATATGATGGAGAGAAGTAAGGTTGATATATTGTGCATGCAAGAAACTAAATGGACGGTGAATAAGGCCAGGTGGATTCAAATTGTTCTATCATGGTGTGGATGAGAGGAGAAATGGGGTAGGGTTTATTCTGAAGGAACCATATGTCATGAGTGTTTTGAAGGTGAAAAGAGTGTCAGACAGAGTAATAATTATTAAGCTGGAAATTGAAGGTGTGAAGATTAATGTTATTAGTGCATATGCCCCGCAAGTTGGTTGAGCAATGGATGAGAAAGAAGATTTCTGGAGTGAGTTGGATGAAATGATGGACAGTGTACCAAAGGGACAGAAAGTGGTGACTGGAGCGGACATGTTGGTGAAGGGAACAGAGGAGATGAGGAGGTGATGAGTAGGTATGGTGTCAAGAAGAGGAATTAAGAAGGTCAGATGATAATGGATTTTGTAAAAAGGATGGACATGGCTGTGGTGAAAACATATTTGAAGAAGAGGGAGGAACATAGGGTGATGTATAAGAATGGAGGAAGATGCACACAGGTAGATTACATCCTATGCAGAAGAGTCAATCTGAAGGAGACTGACGACTGCAAAGTGGTGGAAGGGGAAAGTGAAGTTAGGCAGCATAGGATGGTGGTCTATAGGATGATGTTGGAGATCAAGAAGAGGAGATGAGTGAGGGCTAAACCAAGGATCAAATGGTGGAAGCTGAAAAAGGAAGACTGCAAGGTTGAGTTCAGAGAGGAGGTAAGACAGGCACTGGGTGGCAGTGAAGAGTTGTCAGATAGCTGGGCAACTACAGCACAAGTAGTAATGGTGACAGCAAGAAGGGTGCTTGGCATGACATCTGGACAGAGGGAGTAGGAAAAGGAAACCTGTTGGTGGAATGGGGAAGTACAGGAGAGTATACAGAGGAAGTGTTTGGCAAAGAAGAAGTGGGATTGTCAGAGAGATGCAGAAAGTAGACAAGAGTACAAGGAGATAAGGCACAAGGTGAAGAGAGAGGTGGGGGAGGCTAAAGAAAATGCCTATGATGAGTTGCATGAGAGGCTGGACACAAAGGAGGGAGAAAAGGACCTGTACCGATTAGCTAGACAGAGGGACTGAGCTGGGAAAGATGTGCAATAGGTTTAGGTGACAAAGGATAATTGTGGAAACATACTGAAAATCGAGGAGAGTGTGTCAAACAGGTGGAAAACGTACATTGAGAGGCTGATGAATGAAGAGAATGAGAGAGAGAGAGAAAGAGAGAGAGAGAGAGAGAGAGAGAGAGAGAGAGAGACATAAGGTTTAGCATGGAGGAAGTGAGGTCAGCTATGAAGAGGATGAAGAATGGAAAGGCTGTTGGTCCAGATGACATACCTGTGGAATAATGGAGGTGTTTAGGAGATATGGCAATGGAGTTTTTAGCCAGATTGTTTAATGGAATCTTGGAAAGTGAGAGGATGCCTGAGGAGTGGAGAAGAAGTGTACTGGTACCAATTTTTAAGAATAAGGGGGATGTGCCGAGCTGTAGTAACTACAGTTGGATAAAATTGATGAGCCACAACATGAAGTTATGGAAAAGAGTAGTGGAAGCTAGGTTAAGAAGTGAGGTGATGATTAGTGAGCAGCAGTATGGTTTCATGCCAAGAAAGAGCACCACAAATGTGATGTTTGCTCTGAGGATGTTGATGGAGAAGTATAGACAAGGTCAGAAGGAGTTGCATTGCGTCATTGTGGACATGCAGAAAGCATATGACAGGGTGCCTTCAAGAGGCATTGTAGTATTATATGAGGAAGTCGGGAGTGGAAGAGAAGTATGTAAGAGTGATACAGAATATGTACGAGGGAAGTGTGACAGTGGTGAGATCTGCGGTAGGAGTGATGGATGTATTCAACATGGAGGTTGGATTACATCAGGAAACAGCTCGGAGCCCTTTGTTATATTAATTGGTGAAGGATAGGTTGACAGACGAGATTAGACTGGAATCCCTGTGGACTATGATGTTTACTGATGACACTGTGATCTGTAGCGACAGTAGGGAGCAGGTTAAGGAGGCTCTAGATGGGTGGTGATATGCTCTAGAGACGGGAGGAATGAAGGTCAGCTCAGGTTGGACAGTTGGGAGACAAAGTCAGAGAGGTGATGTTGCGTTGGTTTGGACATGTGCAGAGGTAAAGAGGAAGGCCTAAGAGAAGGTTTATGGATGTGGTGAGAGGGGACATGCAGGTTCTGGGTGTAACAGAGCAAGATGCTGAGGACAGGAAGATATGGAAAAATTATCCACTATGGCAACCCCTAATGGAAGCAGCAGAAAGAAGAAGAATGTAGAACCTTCTTACAAATGACTCCATAGTCTCCTACATGCCATTTGGCAAACTCTATCCAAGTTGTCATTCTTCCATAAAGCTGTGACTAGTGATACACCCAGGAAACAATTATCTCCATAGTCACTCCAGTGTTAGCCACCATACTTTGTCACTCCATCAGAGGTCTCTTGATGTCCTACATTGATAAACTGCTTCTTGCATAATCACTTATGTTAAGTGGATGGCAAGTGGATTTACAGCTGTGCCATACTTTTCACCCTTAGTGATCAATTCAACTGGGCTCCAAGGGATATTCAATGACATGGATATTTTCTTGATCTCTGTCCCCTGACTTGAGCTTTTCAATCACTTTTTTACAGAATTGCTCAAGTGTTCTTTTGTCTTCATTGTGTAGGTCAGCCCACCATACTGACTTAAACCAAGCTGGACCTTCATAATAAAATGCAATTAAACCCCCAGACAGGTTATCTCCATTGAACTAATGATGGGACTTCTAACACCAATTGGCTGTACCAGTGATGATTTAGACGTGTTATATTAAAGGGGGTGAATATTAATGTGACCAATTATTATGAGCTTTATATTTGTAATTAATTTAGACCAGATATATGTTTTCAATTTGACTATTAAGAGTCTTTTTCTGTTGGTCATTGTCAAAAAGGGCAAAATTAAATGCACTATGTATCAGTGCTGCATAAGAATAAAATGTGAAAACTTCCAAAGAGGATGAATACATTTTATTGGCACTGTACAAAAGCCACTAATAGGCCATTCTGTTAACTTCAGTTTTTGTGTGATCACTGAAAATACTTGCTTATTTTTTCAACTTAACAGTAAAACATTTAATGAACAGAATGATGGGTGCAATAGTGAAAGGACAAAGCTGTAGAGACCTTATAAATGTATACTGTAGAGCAATAGGACCTGAAATGACAGCCGAGAATAATCAGTGCTCTAAAATGGCAGTAGACATTGTAGTTGTAGTTGTAGTTGTAATAGAGAGAAAGATATGTGGTGTATTGGGAGAGAGAGAAAAAGAAGAAGTGCTTAAAGATGATCAGCACAATGGTTAATGCAGGGGATGCTAAGACTATATCACTTAAAAGGATGGGATAAGTGGACTGAACAGACTGCTGTTGTCTGTATATCTGTCATCGTTCTTATGTAGTTACTCAGGTACTGAATGATGTGGGCAGCCCTGCATTTGTAGAATTCAGACTTGCTGTGAGAGTACATAGCAATGGAAGCTATAGTAAGGCTACAGACATATAGATCTGAATGATAAGATGTGGAGGATGTGATCACTAAAATGATGGTTGGACAATGCAATCATACGCTTTATGGATAAGAAACCGCTAGAGTTGTAAGTCTAATCAATAGGATACAGACAAAGGAAGTTGTAGAAATTGCAAGGATGGTGCCGATTGGGATTGACTTCTGAGCATCCCGAAGATCTCCTGATCTGTTTGATCCTGCCATGATGCCTGAAAACAAACAAAAAGATTGGGTAAGTTTATTATAATACCACACTATTCTCCCAGATCTCCTCTCTGCAGTCCTTTTACAAATTTTACAACCAAGCAAATGGCCTCCTCCTCCCCTAATTTTTGCTAATTGCTAAGATTGGTGATTGCAGTTTTCTCTATAGGGTGGTCCAGATCTAATTATGCAATTTTCATTACGCTATAACTTATTAAGTTTATTACATAGAAAACCACCGTACATTAGCATATATGCCATAAAAGTGCTTTCGTTTTTGCCAATATTGAGAACCTAATAATTTAAAATGTTTATTAATTTGTATAGTGGCATAGCAACATTCTCAGACTTGCCTACTCCAATTCAGGGTCATGAGAAGACAAACCATCTCAGCAGCATCAGGCACAAGGCAGGAGCGATTCCAGTGCAGGACCCTTTCAGACACACTTCAGCACTCACATTGAGGAAAATGAGAATTGTCATTCAACGTAACATCTCTTCTCATCTCTGGGGATGCAGACTTCATGCAGACAGCAACTAAGTGAGGGATTTAAACTTAGGATGCTAGAGCTATAAGGCCACAGTTCTTACAACAAAGCCAGTCTAATTTGTACAGATAGATAGATAGATAGATAGATAGATAGATAGATAGATAGATAGATAGATAGATAGATAGATAGATAGATAGATAGATAGATAGATAGATAGATAGATAGATAGATAGATAGATAGATAGAACTTTATTTGCCCCAGGGTGAAAACCCGCTTTTTACAGAAGTTCAATCATTAGATAAATACATTTTGTCATATTATGACAAATTACAGACCCACCTTGTAAATGCACACCAGAAAGAATAAAACAAAAGAAAACTATGAAGAAAGGTAAACATCCGACTTGGCTAAAGGTAAATAGAGCAGTCACAGTGGCAGTGGAGCATTGTAAAGGTGTAAAGTCTGTTATAAAGAAGCTTCAGCAGTGTTTCTTGACACACTTCTGCTGAACGATTTGCTGCCTGAAAGTCCTTAATGTTAGTGTGTCAGGGAGAGAGCAGCTTTGTTCATGATGGCACTCAGTTTTGGTTTCATTTTTACCTTTGAAACTACTTCCAGCAATTTCACAGTGTCTTCCATAACTGGGCATGCCTTTTTAATTACTCTGTTGATTCAGTGGGCCTCTCTTTACCGGACAATCACCGCAGTGTATAAAATTACACTGGCCATCACAGAGTTGCAGAACATGTAAAGAATGTCACTATCCTCATTAAGGAGCACAGTCTCATAAAAAAATAATGTGATCTGCCCTTTCTTATATAGTTCAAAAAACAGTTGAGTCTGTCACTGACATGGACCCCTACGTACTTGTAGCAGCACCACTTCCACATACACATCCACCCCCTGAATATCAGCCAGTAATAGAGGATCTTTGGTGCATTAAAAATCAATGCATACAATTCTCAAAATTCTGCAACTGACTCCTCTCCTCTGTCTCATCCCCCTTGTCAATACACCCCATAAGCGTAGAACCATCAGAGAATTTCTGCAAGTGACGTGACCTGGTGTTATATTCACAGGTGTACAAAATGAAGAGAAAAGGAGAAAATGCTGCTCCTGTGTTGCTTTAATGTTACACCCACATCACAGACATAGTCTCTCACAAACTGTGGTCTGCTTGACAATTTACATTAGAATAGTACCCTAAAATTACTAATAGAGAAATAAAGCAATGTGACATCCTGTCTTCCAATGCCCAAATCAGACACATGGTGAGCAGATTTTTAACAGATGGCCTCTTTTCATTCTGGGTCACAATTGTCTAATTTCAGACCAGCCTCATCCTTCCTAATAGTAAATCAAGCACAGAGTAATGGAACTTCATTCAGCAATGTTTTAATACCACACAATTCTTGATTCTTTTCTTTTTTTGCAGTATATATATATATATATATATATATATATATATATATATATATATATATATATATATGTATATATATATATATACTATATGATGTATGCTATGAGAAAATGCAGGCCCGATATGCAGCATGGCAAAGTATGCAAGACACTAGAAAACCCAGCCAACTGTATGTACAAGCCTCATCACGCACTGCAACCCGCATTTAAATTTTCCTTGGCAAGCTTTCTTTTTTTTGCTCCTTTCTGCTTTTCACACTCTTTCATTAAATTTCTAAGGTGCAATCTTAATGGCTCCTTACTGCCATCACCTCTTAGTAGCATACACAACAAAAGTTATAATTAAGAATTAATTATGGTAAAGTGATGCAAGCATCAAGTGGCAGACATAAAAGTAGACTTACCCTTGAGATGAAAACACAAGAAAATAAGATGCAAATATGCTGGGATGCATGTGTGTGCTGAGCTGTAAAGATTTCTAAGCATGAGTGCCTGTGTCTGCTCCTTGTGTGCTTATTATGTATCTGTCTGATCTGTTAGAGCATCTCTGAATGTGTTTGCTCAAGCCTGCATCGGCCAATGGTTGAATGAGAACATTCTTGGACATTTATGTTCATGTATTTCGATGTCCTGAATTATAAAAGGAGCAACAAGTGAATGAAAAGATGGCTAAACTTGCTTTTACACGGAGCAGCCTGGCCTTGCTTTTAACGTTTAGAACATTAGAACAATCTAGACGAGAACAGCCCATACAGCCCAACAAAGCTCGCCAGTCCTATCCACTCAATTCACTAAATAAACATCAAGTCAAGTCAAGCTTATTCCAAGTGTCTGTGATTCTTTGTGTAAAGAAAAACTTCCTAATTTTGTGTGCAATTTACCCTTAACAAGTTTCCAAATGCCTCCCTGTGTTCTTGATGAACTCATTTTAAAATAACAGCCTTGATCCACTGTACTGATTCCCTTCAAAATGCACTCCAGAATTTACTTCTGAAAACGCAACCTCAGCATTGTAATGTGGACAAGCAAAAACACAATTTTTGGAATATGCAGACTTAGTTTTGCTCTGATAATGACATAGCATGTCCCTGATTGGATCCTGTTCATTACAACATCTGATTCCCTGATTGGTCACCCTACATGAAAGAAAGCCATATTCCAAAATAGTGGACATACGTAAAGGAGTTGCTTTCCATGGTGCTTATTTTGTCGATTACTTATATGAATCTCAGTTGTGTTTTCTGCAGTTTGAATGCCTGATAACCAGTCAGTACAGTTTTGCCATGAATGCAGTGCCGGGTAGCGTTATCATTCCTTCTAGGATTTTTCCAGCTATGCACACTTGTCCAGTGTAGGTAAACGTCTATGTCATATTCATTTTAGGTCATTTTAATTTGGACGGAAATACTTTTGTTAACAATGTGAAAATGTTATTGTGGACAGAGATTGTTTTCATTTAAAAATGCTATTTTTACATAATATTTTGTCACACACGCGTGTTTAGGGGACAACCAAAGGGACTGAATAAATGTAGTTCCATGCCGGACCAGGGGGTGGCGAAGTGCGCTAATTCTCTCTTTCAATTCCTTGCAGACCATTCTCGGGAAATCCCGCCCTGTTCTGGGGCAGCCAATGACGCCACTTCTAGTTTCGGTCCTGATGACATCACTTCCCCTGCAGGGGTTTAAAAAGCTACCATCTTAAGAGGAAAGTCAGTTCTGTTTTGGACTCAATCGTGTGAACATGTCTTTGCTTTTGAACTGATATTGCAGTCAGGAAATATTATATGGGTGGCTGCCCCAAACCTTCCCAATGTCTCTTGGTCGTTCTTGTTACAATTTGTACATGAAAATGTACCAGTGGAAATAGCCTTAGGAGAAGAAAAACTGAATGATTTTCTGTAGTCAATTGATCAGACCCTTCATTCTAGCAAAAGTCAACACATTCCTGGGACCCATCATAATATTTCAAGAGAAAATTAATTCTGTCCACTTGCATGGTTAGTATCTGTTATTTTAAGAGTTCCAGTTTACTTGTATGTATCTTCACTGACATTCTCCTCCATTCCTGACCCACAACATGCTCTCAGCATCACTGGTATACTTCTGTAGTTTAGCCTTATACCCGAGATCCTCCTTTTGTTCAATGCAGCCTCTGTTATTTTTGCAATTAAAAAGATGACCTAGCTCCATCTGGTCTAAGTTCTGTCAAATAATGCTTTTAAACCTACAGTCCTTGTATACGCTGTTTCATAACAACTAAGATTGTAATAAAGCCATTCAGGCAGGCCTAGCTTGTCAATTCCCATTCACTTGTAGTTTCCACAGTGGTATTGAGTTGACAGCTAATGGCCCCCAAGGTGCCACTTTTGCAAGGCGGCTACAGCAGGTAATTTGTTTCATATACTGTACATTCACAATTCACTGCAAGACAAATGCATTGCATCATTTCTGTTAAATTTCCACTTCCACTTCTGTATTACCAAAGAACGTTTTTTGACAAGTTAAAATCAACCTTACTCATTCCCTTCATAATTTTACCTTTTTATTTATGATGCATATACTGTTAAACTGATTTAATCAAGTTCAATACCGCATGAGGCTGGAGCCCACCCTGGCAAAACTGGGAACAAGGTGGAAAACATCCCTGGACGGAGTGCCAGTCTATCGAAGGGCCTGCATACACACATTTGGATCAATTGAGAGTCGTCAATTACAGATCTGTGGGGGTGTGAGAGTAATACCTAGCCAGACACATAAGAATGAGTAAGCTCCACATGGACAATGATCTGGAGAGGAACTGAAATACTGGATCAAGAATTGCTGAGGCAGCAGCACAATCCACTGTGCCCTCCTATTACTTGTGTCTCTCAATATCTGTTTCCTTAGACTGAAAATTATTCAACATAATTCCTTACTATTTCACCTCCTTCCTACTCTTCCTTAGACTTCTGCTAATGTGGTTATATTGCTTTTTTTATGTTCCGTCCTATCTGTATGTTGATTTGATATGGCACCTGCAAAAGCATTATGTATGTTATGTTATGGGACGCCAGACTGTGTAATCACTGGCACTTTATCCATCACTAGAAACTTAATCTGTGGTTACTGGTCATCTTATGTATCACAATTATTGCATATATCATAATACTGTGATACTGCACTGTATTTATCACTATGGGTTGGTAATGCATCTTCCATCCATCCATCCATTTTCCAACCTGCTGAATCCAAACACAGGGTCACAGGGGTCTGCTGGAGCCAATCCCAGCCAACACAGGGCACAAGGCAGGAACCAATCCTGGGCAGGGTGCCAACCCACCACAGATAATGCATCTTTATTTTTGGTATTTATAGCATTTATTTATCTTATCATTTTATATATGTTATTAGGTGTATTAGTTATTTAAATTTATATGTATTTGTTCTAATTCTGCAATGAGCTACTAAAACACCCAAATTTCCCTTTGGGGATCAATAAAGTGTTGTATTATCTCATCTTATGTTAATCCAACACTATAGCCTTATTCTTGACATACTACATCATAACCCAGAAATATATTTTCATTTTCACTCACATCTGTATGACATCTGTACAGTCGTGGCCAAAAGTTTTGAGAATGACACAACTGTTGGTTTTCACAAAGTTTGCTGCTTCAGAGTTTTTAGATCTTTTGTCAAATGTTTCTATGGTATACTGAAGTAGAATTACAAGCATTTCATAAGTTTCAAAGGCTTTTATTGACATTTACATTAAGTTTATGCAAAGAATCAATATCAGCAGTGTTGGCCTTTCTTTTTCAAGACCTCTGCAATTCGCCCTTGCATGATGTCAATCAACTTCTGGGCCAAATCCTGACTGATGGCAACCCATTCTTGTATAATCAATGCTTCGAGTTTGTCAGAATTTGTGGGTTTTTGTTTGTCCACCCGCCTCTTGAGGATCAACCACAAGTTCTCAATTGGATTAAGGTCTGGGGAGTTTCCTGGCCACAGCCATTTCAATGTTTTGTTCCTCAAGCCACTCAGTTATCACTTTTGCTTTATGACACGGTGCTCCATCATGCTGGAAAAGGCATTGTTCATCACCAAACTGTTCTTAGATGGTTGGGAGAAGTTGCTCTCGGAGGATGTTTTGGTACCATTCTTTATTCATGGCTGGCGATCGGGGCACCACCAGTGCAGAGCTTGCTCAGGAATGGCAGCAGGCAGGCATGAGCGCATCTGCACGCACAGTGAGGCAAAGACTTTTGGAGGATGGCCTGGTGCCAAGAAGGGCAGCAAAGCAGCCACTTCTCTCCAAGAAAAGCATCAGGGACAGACTGATATTGTGTAAAAGGTACAGGGATTTGACTGCTGAGGACTGCTGGGGTAAAGTCATTTTCTCTGATGAATCCACTTTCGGATTGTGTGGGGCATCTGGAAAAAAGTTTCTCCAGAGAAGAAAAGGAGAGTGCTACCATTAGTCCTGTGTTATGCCAACAGCAAAGCATCCTGAGGCCATTCATGTGTGGGGTTGCTTCTCAGCAAAGGGAATGGGTTCACACTCAATTTTGCCAAAGAACACAGCCACGAATAAAGAATGATACCGAAACATCCACTGAGAGCAACTTCTCCCAATCATCCAAGAACATTTTGGTGACGAGCGATGCCTTTTCCAGCATGATGGAGCATCGTGCCATAAGGCAAAAGTGATAACTAAGTGGCTTGGGGAACAAAACATTGAAATTTCGGGTCCATGGCCAGGAAACTCCCCAGACCTAAAAAAAAGGATCTAAAAACACTGAAGCGTCAAACTTTGTGAAAACCTTTACTTGTGTCATTCTCAGACCCTTTGGCCACAACTGTAGGTACAGCTCAGAATTCTCTAATGTCTATATTAATAATTTTTAGTGTATCTGTATAATTTCACGTTTCATGTTTAATCAATTCACAATTTTTAGTGACATAATGTTTTGCATTGCAGTCGTCTGGCTTCAGAGACTTGGGTTCAACTCTTTGACAGTTATCACTGCCTATATGAAGTTTACATATTCTCCCTGTGTCTAACTGGACTTTTTTCTAGAACTCCAAACACATCACTAAGGTGTGCCTTAAGTCTAACTGGTAAATCTAAACTGGCCCTGTCTTGATGAATATGCCTTGCAATGCTATGGCACCTCATTCCTCCCATGTCTCCAAATTACTGTTACTATACATATCAATGCAATGACATTGAACCAAATGTACGCATATACCCTTGTTTTCAATACTTGCACAAAAGGATATGTAACTGATATACAGAGCTAAACCTGTCATTTTTCCCAAATTGTAATTAAATATATCAATCAATGCATTAAATATAATGAATAATGAAAACTACATTTGTAGCTCATTGAGTTGGTTTAGCTTTTAGCTAGACATAACTTTTATAGGCCTGGGATGGGCAATCACTTGGAGACAAAGCATTGGTTATGAATCCATTATATTTGCTGACAATAGTTTATTGAACAGTGATCATTGTCATAATGGATTATAAAAGGGTCTAAACCATCTGGATAACCATCTTATCCTTTTTTAAGGATAAAAAGAGAAAGAAGAGGAGAAGAGAGCTAAAGATAATGCTATCCATGTCATGACATCATCATAAACTTTTTTATGTGAGATTTTTGGATTAGTAACAGCTGTGTTAAAGATGGATAGGACTAGTGATGAGCAAAGCAATTCATATGATATTGAATTTAGAATGAAACTCGGCTTTTCACATTGCAAACAGAAAACGTGCAAAATAAATGGCATTGTGCTTCCAGTGAAACGTGTACTTTGCACACGAAAATAAAGGTATTTTCAACTACTGTTTAGAAGAGTTTACATCTGTCTGTCATTTAGTTTTTAAGTAAAGGTTTCTAGTGGAAAACATCATTAGGATAATTTGGTTGCTAGATATCAGAGTCAGGATGTTCCTGCTCAGTAAGATTTTCCTGCGGAACACGCAGTAATGTACACAGTTTATTCTGTCTTCATGTCAAATATATGCAGGTTGCCACAGTTTTTACTGGTGTGATATGGAATACATGCTTTACAAAGCTAACTGTAGGAAGGTTTGCAGCAAACACAGAAGTGTCAAGGAGACTCTAGGGGGAGCAGTATTCTTTGTTTCCAAACTAAAAAACCTTTTTAAACACCAAAAAACTCTTTATTGAGCATCATGATTTGCACGTTGTAAAATTGCCTACAAAACTAATTTTAGTGTCAGTTTCGTGAAACTTAATGTGAATTGAAACGTGCCTGTTTTGTTCCTCCCTAGACAGGACCAGTAGTGACAGTGGAATCAGAAAGTATTTAGATCCCTTCACTTTTTTTCTTATTTTGTTATGTTGCAGCCTTTTGCTATAAATCATTAAATTAATTTATTCCCCACATCAAGAAACATTCAATAACCCAGAATGATAAAACAAAAACAGGATTTTAGATATTTTCGTCAATGTATTAAAAATAAAAAAACTGAAATATTCCATTGACACAAGTGTTCAGACCCTTTCCACAGTACTTAGCTGAAGCACCTTTGGCAGTGATTACAGCCTGGAATCTTTGTGAGTTTGACGTGATAAGCTTCACAAACTTGGATTTGGGGATATTCTTCCATTCTTCACTGCAGATCCTTTCGAGATCTGTCAGGTTGGATGGAGATCATCAGTGGACAACTATTTTCATGTCCCTCCAAATTTGTTTGATAGGGTTCAAGTCCAGGTTTTGTCTGGGACACTCAAGGACATTTCCAGAGTTGACCCAAACTTACTTCTGTGTTGTCTTTGAATTTTTGCAAATTTATTAAAAACATAAAAATGAAATATCACACTGAAATATGTATTCAGACCCTTCACTATGACACTTAAATTGGATCACCACCGACATGTTCGTTCACTTGTTTGAAGCCCACCTGTGCTCAATTCAGTTACGAGGGGCGTTCAAAAAGTTTCCGCACTTTTATATTTTCGTTGGAAGCGTTGAAGGCAGAAGGAGGAGTAATTGGCCATTAAAAAGTTGGTACAACACTGGGAATATTGCATCACAATAGGTGACTATGTAGAAAAGTGATGTAATTTGTTCATGAAATCTATACTAATAAAAGGCAAAGCCCTCACTCACTCACTCACTCACTCACTCACTCACTCACTCACTCACTCACTCACTCACTCACTCACTCACTCACTCACTCACTCACTCACTCACTCACTCACTCACTCATTCATCACTAATTCTCCAACTTCCCGTGTAAGTGGAAGGCTGAAATTTGGCAGGCTCATTCCTTACAGCTTACTTACAAAAGTTAGGCAGGTTTCATTTCAAAATTCAAAGCGTAACGGTCATAACTGGAACCTCTTTTTTGTCCATATACAGTAATGGATGGCAGCTCGCTGGCCGTGGGAGGCGGGGTTACGGGGGTTGCGTATCGCGTCATCACACCTCACACATAATCACGTGAACTGACTGTGAAGGAGAAAGGATGGCCTTATATGGCGTTCATTTATAAAACAGCGGACAGGCTGTGTAAAGGCAGCTTCACAAAAAAACAGATCCTTAACAAATTGTTATTGGTATATTTTCCCTCAGTTTAAAAAGGTTTTCTTTTCTTCTTAATAAAAATTTAAAAGCAGAACTTCGCCGCTGCAAAGCGTGCCTGACTTTATTGAAAAGAAACTAAACTTGCAGCGCTGCCGCTATTCAATGACACTTGCCTAACACCTGACTTTATTGAAAAGAAACTAAACTTGCAGCACCGCTATTCAATGACGCGCCGCTATTCAATGACACTTGCCTATTGCCTGACTTTATTGAAAAGAAACTAAACTTGCAGTGACACTTGCCTAACGCCTGACTTTATTGAAAAGAAACTAAACTTGCAGCGCCACTCTTCAATGACGCGCCACTATTCAATGACACTTGCCTATCGCCTGACTTTATTGAAAACAAACTAAACTTGCAGTGACACTTGCCTAACGCCTGACTTTATTGAAAAGAAACTAAACTTGCAGTGCCGCTATTCAATGACACTTGCCTAACGCCTGACTTTATTGAAAAGAAACTAAACTTGCAGTGCCGCTATTCAATGACGCGCCGCTATTTAATTACACTTGCCTTACGCCTGATGAGCCAAGAATTAGGGCGAAACACGTGTCGCGTACTCTTTGCATTATTTGACAGTAAACTATTTTCAACTATTCTATGATCTGCTTCTCACAACTGAAGGCACCGTGGCTGATGTTAGCTGACTTGCTGGCCAACCATAAGCATTACCTGGTAGGTAACCACCCATACAATCAGATTGTGATTCAGACTACGAATGCCGTGAATGTAATTACCCCGATCTACATACTAGAGAAAACCTCAATGAAGAAGAAACAGTTTGCACTATCTAAAAAGGAGAAACCCTCGTTTATAAAGGTTTGCTGCAGATGACTTAACTGAAAATAAATGAATAGTTCCTATGTGTATAATACATATTTATCTATTTGACTTATGCCTTTATTCCAGCAACTTGCAAATCTGAGGTACAATTTGTTACATTACTTTTGTTTTTTGCAGCACAGGCAGGTGAAGTGACTTCTTCAGGGTCACACAGTGGTGTCAGTACCAGGATTTGAACTGACAAGCTCCGGGTTTGCTGAAATAGTACTGAAGAAAGAAAAAAAACGAAAACGGGCAAATGGGGCTATGCATACAAATGTCCATCCATCCATTATCCAACCCGCTATATCCTAAATACAGGAGCCAATCCCTGCCAACACAGGGCACAAGGCAGGAAACAAACCCCAGGCAACGTGCCAGCCCACCGCAGGGCGCACAAACCCACACACACCCACACACCAGGGACAATTTAGAATCACCAATGCACCTAACCTGCATGTCTTTGGACTGTGGGAGGAAACCGGAGTACCCGGAGGAAACCCAGACAGACACGGGGAGAACATTGAAACTCCATGCAGGGAAGCAAACCCGGGTCTCCTAACTGGCACCTTTCACTGCGCCACCATACCGCCCGCATACCAACTTAAAAGGTTTAAATAAAACAGAAATATATACCTTTATTTTTACTTCCTTAACTTGTGGAGGGTGTATCCTGTAGCAAAGCCCTAACTTTTTTCATGAAAGCCCCTTTCAGTCAATAAGCCTTAAAAACAGGTGTAAAGCTAAACTTGCAGCACCGCTATTCAATTACACTTGCCTAACGCCTCTCCTAAGGGGAGATACTGTGGGATCTAGGCATCAGTCAAAGCACCAATCACAGGCCCGATTAGAAAGTGGGAAGCTGTGATTTATCGTCTCCCTCCCATGTAACAATCACAGCCCGTGTTACAACGCACTATGTATGTATGTATATATGTATATATATGTATATGTAGATATGTGTATATGTAGATATGTATATACTGTATATGTATATATGTATATGTATATATATGTTTACATAACCTCTTTAACACACTACTTCTCCGCTGCGAAGCGCGTGTATTTTGCTAATTCTTAATAAACAGAGGTAAGAAAAATTGCAGAAACTTTTTGAACATCCCTTATAATTGGACTTGATTAGGAAAGCCACCACCATATATAGAAGGTCCCACAGCTGAGCAAAAAACAGGTCATGAGGTCGAAGGAATTGCCCGTAGAGATGACAGACAGGATTGTGTCAAGGCACAGATCTGGGGATGGCTGCAAAAAAATCCTGCACACTGAAGCTTCTCAAGATCATAGGGACTTCCATAATTCTTAAATGGAATATGTTTTTTAACAACTATGACAGTTTCTAGAGCTGTCCACCTGGCAGAACCACGCAATCATGGGAGAAGGACCTTGGTAAAAAAGGTGACTCTGGTTCAGCTCTAGCAAACCTGTGTGGATGTCGGAGAAACTTCAAGAGGAGCAACCATCATTACAACACTGATCAGGGCTTTGTGACAGTGTGACCAGACCGAAGTCTCTCCTCAGTACACATAGAAGTCTGCTTGGAGTTTGCAAAAATGCACTTACAAGACTTAAACTGTGAGAGTATACAACAATATCTGGTCTGATGAAACCAAGATAATCATAATGTCTGGAGGAATCTAAGCACTTTTCACCACCTGTGCAATACTGTTCCAACAGAGGTGGATGATGGTAGCAGCATCATGCTGTGGGGTTATTTTTCAGTGGCAGGAACTGGGAGAATAGATAGTGTTAAGGGAAATCTGAACAGAGCAAAGTACAGAGATATCTTTAATTAAAAGCCTGCCCTGGAGTGATTTGGACCATAATCTGAGTGTTCTAGACCTCAGATTGAGCCAAAGATTTATTTTCCAACAGGACAATGGAGCTTAACACAAGGCAAATTCAACAGAGAAGTGATTTTGGTTCAACACTGGTAGTGTCTTAAATGCTCCAGCCAAATCCTGGACTTGAGCCCAATCAAACAAATTTGAAGGGACCCAAACATAGTCGTCCACCAAATATCTCATATCCAACCTGATACATCCTGAAAAGATCTGTAGAAAAGAACGGTAGAAAATCCCCAAATCCAATTTTGTCAAGTCAAACCCAAAAAGACTCCAGGTTGTAATTGCTGCCAAAGGTGCTTCAACAAAGCATTGACTCTGAATGCTTGTGTCAATGGGATGTTTCTGTTTTTCATTTTTAGTACATTTTCAAAAATTCCTAAAATCCTGTTTTTGTTTTGTCATTCTAGGGTACTAAGTATTGCTTGAAGTGGAAAAAAATGTAGCTGGGGTCTGAAGGGGTCTGAATACATTCTAAATACACTGTTGTTAACATCATCTAATGTCATGTGTCTTATGACACATATAACAGATGAGCAATCTCTTAAAATATACTGCTCAAAAAATTAAAGGAACACTTTATAATAAGAGTATAGCATCAAGTCAATGAAACGTCTGGGATATTGATCTGGTCAATTAAGTAGCAGAGGGGATTGTTAATCAGTTTCAGCTGCTTTGATGTTAATGATATTAAGAACCGGTGCACCAGAGGGACAACAATGAGACGACCCTCAAAACAGGAATGGTTTAACAGGTGTAGGCCACTGACATTTTTCCCTCCTCATCTTCTCTGACTGTTCTTTCACTAGTGTTGCATTTGGCTATGGTCAGTGTCACTACTGGTAGCATGAGGTGATACCTGGACCCTACAGAGGTTGCACAGATAGTCTAACTTCTTCAGGATGGCACATCAATACCTGTCCTTGCCAGAAGGTTTGCTGTGTCTCCCAGCACAGTCTCAAGAGCATGGAGGAGATTCCAGGAGACAGACAGTTACTCTAGGAGAGCTGGACATGGCTGTAGAAGGTCCTAAACCCATCAGCAGGACCGGTATCTGCTCGTTTGGACAAGGAGGAACAGGATGAGTACTGCCAGAGCCCTACAAAATGACCTCCAGCAGGCCACTGGTGTGAATGTCTCTGACCAAATTTTCAGAAACAGACTCCATGAGGACCCGACATCCTCTAGTGGGCCCTGTGCTCAATGCCTGGCATCATGGAGCTCAATTGGCATTTGCCATAGAATACCAGATTTGGCAGGTCCATTACTGGCACCTGTGCTTTTCACAGTTGAGAGCAGGTTCACCCTGAGCACAAGTGACAGACGTGAAAGGGTCTGGAGAAGCTGTGGAGAACATTATGCTGTCTGTCACATCGTTCAGTATAACCGGTTTGGTGGTGGGTCAGTGATGGTCTGGGGAGACATATCCATGGAGGGATGCACAGACCTCTACAGGCTAGACAATGGCACCTTGACTACCATTACATATCGGGATGAAACCCTTGGACCCATTGCCAGACCCTATGCTGGTGCAGTGGGTCCTGGGATCTTCCTGATGCACGACAATGCCCAGCCTTATGTGGCGAGAGTATGCAGGCAGTTCCTGGAGGATGAAGGAATTGATACCATTGACTGGACCCCACACTCGCCTGACCTAAATCCAATAGAACACCTCTGGGACATTATGCTTCTGTCCATTCAACACCACCAAGTTGCACCTCAGACTGTCCAGGAGCTCAGTGATGCCCTGGTCCAGATCTGGTAGGAGATCCCCCAGGACACCATTCGTCGTCTTATTAGGAGCATGCCCCAATGTTGTCAGGCATGTATACAAGCACGTGGGGGCCATACAAACTACTAAGTACAATTTTGAGTTGCTGCAATGAAATTTTGGCCAAATGGACTCGCTGTGTCATTTTTTTACTTTGATTTTTGGGGTGTCTTTGAATTCAGCCCTCTGTAGGTTGATAATTTTCATTTACATCAAACAATGTGGCATCCTTTCGTTCCTAACACATTACCCAGTCCATATCAGTAGAGATATCCAGCAGGATTTTTTTCCCATTGAGATCTGATGTGTTTTCAAAGTCTTCCTTTAATTTTTTTTGAGTTGTTTAGTTTCAACAGGCTACAAGAAGAATAAGCTATAGTTATTAGATTTGTTTTTTCATCTTAATTACACTGATTCAGAAGAAGGAATCCTCAATTTTCTCTTTGATGTCTACAACTAGTTCTATTTCTAATTTAGCTCTAATTTCACATATTTCCTTATTTATGTGAACACTTGACTTGCATAACCCCATTCTGGAATAATTTCAGGCAGAAAAACTACTTAAAATGTCTTTTTAATTCAGATACACTTCTTAAACGTTTGCAATCTCACAACCCAACACTATGCAAAGTGTTTTTTTAAAGGATTTATCACATAACACTGGGTGCTACTGGCACTAAGCTCAAACATTCACACATCCAGTTTTTGTGATCTTGCTACAAATGTCCCAGGAGAACTATGATGCCACAATTTAATTTTTGATGCTTACATTTTTATAATAGAACTTAAAGAAACATCATTTATACAATGCAAAAATTGTATTAGTTGCTCATAATGGTTAACACCATAATGAAAGAGAATCTCTTCTGTCTAAGCCCATGCTGGCTGATATTTACAATGGCCATACACGAGAGCACCTTTTCAACAAGGATTGTTCAATTTTTAAAATGCTAATTTAAAAACACCATCGCATGTAGGCCTACGAAAAGAAAATATTTTAAGGAAGCATACTTTAGGCATTTGACAACAGTTTTATCCAGGCAAAAGAATCCTTAACTGTTTTTAAGTGTGATACATTTAGTAGAAAACTGTAAACTAAGAATTCTGTTGTCACATTTTCAAGTCTTGAAGCCATTATGGGTGTAAAAGAGGAGAATGAGCATTCAGTATGGGACTCTGAAATGATGGAACACATACAGTATAATTTAATGCAAAAGCATAATGAACACAGGATATTTTAACCCTCTTGTTACAGTACTTCTCAAAATCATCGAGTGGAAGACAGCAACCAATCCTGGACAGGATGCCATTTCACTACAGTGCACACTCACATAACCAACCACAAGTCACTCACAACAGGCAAATGAAAATTTGCCAGTTAGGCTAATGTGCACCAAGGTACCTGCAGGAAAATCCATCTTAATATAATAATAAATAATAATAATACATCTTATTTCTCATGCTCAAAATAAACATGACAATTCTGTATAAACTAAATAATAAATAGTGACTGAGCTGGGATTCAAAACTAGTCACCTAGAAGAGTTAAGGGCTGCATCACCATTCTGCTTTCTGCATAGTACAACATTAGAATATGTGGTTAGTTGTGATGAGGACAGGCCATTCAGTCCAACAAGCTCCTCCATCCTCTCCAACTTAACACCAGGTCAAGATTTGAAGGTCCCTAAAGTCCTCCTCTTCACTACACTACCTGGTAATTTATTCCATGTTTCTATGGTTCTTTGCCTGAAGAAAAACTTTATTTCAGTTGCGTGATCTCTGCCCTTAACAATTTCCCATGTTTCTGTGTTCTTGTTGCAGAATTTATTTTAAAGTAACAAATGGGATCCACTGTACTAATTCTTTTCATACCTTTAAACACTTTAATCTTGTCCCTTCTTAAACTTCATGTTAAATAAGTTTATCCTAATGCACACAACTGAAACCCTTACCTCTAAAAACATGCCCTTCTTCACATGCTGCTAAAATGCTTTATTTTTTAGCTCAGTTAAAAGGCTACAATGAGGGTGTATTGGTGGGCAGCCAGAAAAAAATCTGTATGCAGTGATTTATCAAATCTACCAAGTTCAGGAAAAAAATGACAGAAAGATATTATCAGTAAAAATAAGTCATTTCAAAAACAAAAATCTAAAATTTAATGAGAATGTCTGTCTGTTATCTTGGTCAGCCCATGGCATCAGTGTGTCGTAGATGAAGGGGCATCTAGTAGTAGGACAGACTCATGACACTGTATGTAGTTTCCTAAAGTTTGTTGTTTAGAAAAGGGCTCAAGGACACCATCTCCCTGTGGCTTAGCCAATCTAGTATCCATTTTGTTAGTGGCAAGAACAAATTTAAGTGTGTTCCAGGGTGTAGCAACTGAGAAAAATTAGCAGGAAATATTTGAAAAATAACTCTTTTGCTGTAAGATACCCCACCAAGAGTGCATATGGAATTTGGAGTATGACCTTCTTGTCAAAAAGAGGAAAGCTATCATAGGTACAGCAAAAAAGTGAGGCCTGTAAAATACTTAATCCATCAGTAACTGTTCTGGTCAATCACAAGATGGACTTAAAAACAGACTAGTACTTTTACACCTTAAAATACTTGTGAAACCATCACCTTTGGCCTTAACTACGATGGTCAATAAGAGGCAATGTGATACTCTGTATTTACAAATACTGTACATAGTGTCAAATTAGAGTTAGTGACCAACCTGACTACATCTTTGACAGCTGGAGGTTGCCAGAAATGATGATGAAGAGTCTGTGAAATGAATTAAAATCTACATGCTGATAGAATGACTCATTTGGACCATAGTACACCCCCTTGCCTTTTCATCATTGTCCCCAGACATGGGTAAATATTTTGGTACCCTTACAGCTCATTTAAAAAGTGTTGCATACCTCCTGAAATGTAAATAAATGAAAAGCAATTGTCCCCTGTATATCTGTATGTCTTTGATATGTCTTCAAGTAAAGTAAAGCAAGTGCAAAAACAGAACAAGCATTGCTTATTCTAACAAAGATATTCTGAAATGGCCTGGACTCATTTGTTGGTACCCCTAGAAAAAGATCATAAATAATTGAATTTGAGTGATTTTTCAAACTAGCTGTTTTCTTTAATTAGTATCACACTTGTCCTCAGTCAAGCAATCAGACATTCAGCTTATTTAAATGGAGAAAAGCAGTCACTCTGCTGTTTGGTATCATTGTGTGTCCCACACTGAACATGAACCAGAGAAAGTAAAGGAGAGAGTTGTTTGAGGAGATCAGAAAGAAAGTTATAGACAAGCATGTTAAAGGCAAAGGCTAGAAGACCATCTCTAAGCAGGCTGATGTTCCTGTGACAACAGTTGCAAATATTATTAAGAAGTATAAGGTCAATGGCCAACCTCCCAGTATGTGACTACAAGAGGGAAAATCGACCCCAGAATGGGCAGAAAGATAGTGAGAATGGCAGACAAAAAGCCAAGGACAACTTCCAAAGAGATGCAAGCTGAACTCCAAGGTCAAGGTTCTTCAGTGTCTAATCGCACCATCTGTCACTTTTTGAGTGACAGTGAGCTCAAAAATTGAAGACCCAGAAGGACTCCACTGTTGAAAGAAAAACATAAAAAGCCAGACTGGAACTTTCTAGCATGCATATTGACGAGCCACATTGCTTTTGGGAGAATGTCCTTTGGGCAGATGAGACAAAACTGGAGTTTTTTGGCAAATCAAAATTATACCAGCTCTATGTCCACAGACGAAAAAACGAAGCTTTCAAAGAAAAGGACATCATACCGACTATGAAACATGGAGGAAGCTCAGTTATGTTTTGGGGCTACTTCTTTGTGTCTGGCATACGGGTCCTGTGTCTGTGCAAGGAAAAATGAAATCTCCAAAACTATCAAGACATTCTAGAGCAAAATTTACTGTCCAATGTCATAAAATTGTCACAGGTCATGGATCCTCCAACAGCATAACAACCCAAAAAACACAACTAAAAGCCCCCAAGAATGGCAAAGAACAAAACATTAGGCTATTCTGAAGTGGCCTTCTATGAGCACTGATTTGAATGCTATTGAATATCTATGGAAGGAATGGAAGCATGCAGTCTGGAGAAGGCCACCATCAAACCTGACAAAGTAGGAGCTGTTTGCTCAGGAAGAATAGGCCAAATGACCTGTGGAGAGGTTCAGAAGTTGCATGGAATGCCACAGGTTTGTTTGTTTGTAGTGATTGTGTCTAAAGATTGTGCAACAAAATACAGGTTAAGGGTCCCAGCATTTTTGTTCATGCCATTTTCATTTGTGTTATTACCATAGTATCTGTTACAAAAGAGGGAAGTTATACAGACACCTACTGACCTGTGACAGAAGGAAAGTAGATTCCCACCAGCAGTGTGAAGAAGGTGGTCATGTCACTAATAACATAATTCTTAGTGAAACTGGGGGTTCCTTCATCGCTGGACACCGATTCCTCCCCTTTCTTCTCAAGGATTATTCCTTTATCCATGTAGTTACTCCAGAGATTTTCTAAAATGATAGAGCAGATTTAAAAATATCCTGATGAGCTCCCTGCAATAGATCTTAAAACTCTAATATGATTGAGACCTGTTCTATCATTCTCTTCTATAACATGAAAATATTTAATTAAATAAAAAGAAACATATTCTCCTGAATTAAAACACTACTATGTAAATAAAAACTTCTGACACATGATGTGAGGCTGTCATTCAATGCTTTCCTCTCATTATTGGCTTTAGGCAGATGGAGAACACACAGCATATAAACATAATTCACTTCAAGTAGCAATAATTATTGTGAAATAATTGGGGAATTGGGGAACTTGGACAGAAGCAAAGTAACTGACTAAGCATGCATAAAAATGACTGACTGTAGGTCTATGTGGGAGCTTCAACACCAGTAGACTGATGGTGCTGATGATATGTATAGAATATTAAAGTTTCCTTATTATGGTGAAAGTCCAAGATTTTGATGTTTTTCTCCGGTACAGGCTAAATGAGATTCCTGCTCATCATGCTTTTTGTCATTAGGAGGCCTTTATTGAATTGAAAATATGATTATAATGATGGTGGCATATAAATTGCATCATCTGGACGGGTTTCTTTGTGTAGTGGACACCAAAGGGATGATTATGAAAGAAGTCTTAATTTAGGGATTAATATGTACATACCACTATGGTAAACAAACCATTGCTTTTAAACATGTGATTTGGTGAAATGGCCCTTCAATGTGAATATGCTGGTTTGGGTTTTTCTAGGCTACACTATACAGTGCATCCAGAAAGTATTCACAGCGCATCACTTTTTCCACATTTTGTTATCTTACAGCCTTATTCCAAAATAGATTAAATTCATTTTTTTCCTCAGAATTCTACACACAACACCCCATAATGACAACGTGAAAAAAGTTTACTTGAGATTTTTGCAAATTTATTAAAAATAAAAACATTGAGAGGTGCTGCAAAGAGGAATGGGCGAAACTGGCCAAGGATAGGTGTGCCAAGCTTGTGGCATCATATTCAAAAAGACTTGAGGCTGTAAGCTGCCAAAGGTGCATCGACAAAGTATTGAGCAAAGGCTGTGAATACTTATGTACATGTGATTTCTCAGTTTTTTTATTTTTAATAAATTTGCAAAAACCTCAAGTAAACTTTTTTTCACGTTGTCATTATGGGGTGTTGTGTGTAGAATTCTGAGGAAAAAAATGAATTTAATCCATTTTGGAATAAGGCTGTAACATAACAAAATATGGAAAAAGTGATGCGCTGTGAATACTTTCCGGATGCACTGTATATATGCCAAATAAGTCCCAGACTGTTAAACCACCATGCAGACTGGCTTGTAGATTGCAACAAGAGTGTCAAAAAATGATTAACCTTTTCAGAATAATAACAAAACGATGAAAAGATTTACAGGACATTCAAAGGTTCAGTCAAAATCTGGCTTACAACTTGTTGGTTTGTGGTTTTACTGAGGTTGGAGATGTGAGAGCACATGATGGCAAGAATTCAGTACGAGGAAGACAGAGAGACCAGAGGTGGTGATGAAGGTGTCTAGATGAGTGTTGTGTGATAGGTTGTGGGTAAGTGCATTAGGCATACAATGTGTGACATGAGGTGAAAGTAGGATTAGTCTCCCTGAAGCCAGACATATAACATATACATCTGGAAACAAACCATGAATACATTTTCTTAAAACTGGGTGGGAACAATTAGTCACATTTCTAAACCAATCTGAACTGGAAAGATGAGAGGTACTCTTGTCAACCTGGTCTGACAGAGAGCAAGCTTCAACTTACAACGAACCATCTGTACTTCATAAGTCTCTTAAAAAACCCTATTAGCCATATAAATGTGTGTTGCATGTACAGAGAACACATTGGAACATTACAACAAACTCTATTTTAAAGAAATTGTTGTGTTAACAATTTTTTTTTGGTCCTGGCCAATGTGCTACAGAACTGATGTTAAAAACACCTCATTACAGCAAAGTCTATGTTATCTGCAAAATTTATTATAACAGTGTTATTTTTCATTAAAAAAAAACAGGAGAGCATGCATATTTCTTCTGGCCTTGTGGTTCAGGAGCCCCATTGAACATCCAATCGAATTGTATCTACAGCCAGATACTATTGTGCAGCGGAACAGAGTTTGAGAGGGGTTACTGCAAACCAGAGACATTGTGGACAGATCTAGGGTCAAGATAACTGTCAATCAAATTCGACTACAAGCTGTACTTGCGGAGCTCTGGAGTTCCGCCGCAGCCAGCACATTCATCTGATTGAGGATTAATTATTAGCTTGCCCTTCCCTTCAGCAAAAATGCTCACTTCTGAGCTTCCGTCGTGTTTATGCTACTCAAGCAGTTCCCAATGTGTTGCATAAATTAACCAAGATTTTACCCTGTGAACACCTGCGCACTCCATAATCTTAAAAAGAAAAAAAAAGTTTCATTTAAATGTACGTCTTTGAATTTTGTGCTTGCAAATTTATGCATACAACAGTTATTATTTTCAAATGTGACCATAATTTTCTCAAACTTTTAATCATGATCTTTTTATGTAAAATATTTCCAGGTTAAAAAGAAAGGGTGACTCACAAAAGAACAACTAGCTCTCCGAAAGTGAGCATCAATCCATTAGAAGACCTGGGCAGCCCCCTAGGGGGCCAAATATGAAAGTTAAGGTGTGTGATCTACAGACCACTACACCCCATTCCTGTCCATGATATAAACACTTAGGCAGACTGGTTTGCAACTCAAGGGGTGTATGGTCCAGACACAGAGTGGTACCCCACTATTCATATGGGCACCAGCAGCTAGAATTTACTTTACAGAAAACGTTGTGGATTCTCTCTGGCATTGATGCAGGCAGCAGGAAAAAGGTGTTGTCATCAAGTTTGGCATTCCGCAGTCAGTTTTATCAACTTTATGTGGTTAAAGGCACTATGTTCCAGTTCCATTATAGTGAAATCCCTGTTATAACAAATTGTTTTTTCATCCAGAGCACTTATTTCTAATGGAATTTGAAGTTTATACATGTATTGTGAAGTTTAATTATATAGTCCTCAATGCCACACATTTGTTGTTTCCCACTCTCTTGAAGTGCATTATTGTGTACTTTTGAGCATTTAGAAATATTAAAAACCTTAGGCATATTTTGAGTTTGTGCAGACCTTTGAAGCCTGCCATTTGAATTTGGGGTCTGGCTTCTTTTTTTGAGACTCACTGAGGTTCTTCTCTGGCTGGGGGTGTTTAGAGGCCTTCTCACCCGTTTCACTATCTTGTGTTCTATTTCTTTTTGTAACAGTCTCAATTTATGTGTATTTATGATATATTTGTCTTTTTATTATTTTTAAATGGTCATATTTGTATATTATTTCTGTTGTTTTTTTATTATTGGTTAATTTTTATTGGTTATTTTTTATTATTGGTCTTTGTTGGTGGTCATCCAAGAGGTGGAGCCACCTGCCAATCACCACCAGGAACTGCCCTCTGCTCTATAAATCCAAGGGATCTTCCAAAGTTCTTTGTAGTTCATTTTGTAAGTGCCTGAGAGTGGCGAGTTTACTTGTGTTTATTGTGAATTCTGTTGATTAACTGGATCTCTGACATTTTGACATTCTGCTTGGTTTTTTGAAGTTGCCTTTGTGCTCCATGGAGCTTCATTGTGATTCAAAAACATTTTGTGAGGAATAAATCTTTTATTTTATACAGACTTGGTGCTTGCCCTTATTACTAGCTGAAGTTTGAAGGTGATATCTCCCTCTAGTGGACATTATTGGAAGTGCCTTGGAAGACTTTAGTGCTTGCGACTCAAAGTCCACGACAGGTGGAGCCACCATGACATTACAACTCCTGAACTTCCATCTGACTATTTAAGTCAGAGAAACAGGAGCTCAAGCAGCTGATCACTGAAGTTCATGGAAGTTGTTCAGGTATTATTTCTTGCATTTTGATTTGCTGACTTTTTCTGAATTTGTTCTGTTTTTTGGATTCTGTTTTCTGGATAGTATTTGGGGTCTGTTTATTTGAGGATTGCCTCAACCTCAACGAACCTTTTTGTTCTCTTGAGCTTCTATGTGCCCATTTTTGTTCTTTAACAAAATTCTTTCATTTTGCAACAAATCCTTTTTTACCTTTTGGCCACAGGCAAGTGTGTTAACATTTTCTTTTCCATTTGAGGCATTTTGGGACCACTAAGAATTACTTTAAACTTTAAAAGCCACTTTCTTCATTTTGGGGCCTGCTAGGCTGGAAGAAAAGAGGTAGTGGTTGTAAGACTAACTGGACTGGGATGAGGCTCTTCTGTGCTCCTGGCCTGCCTTTATGGTTTATTTTGGAGGCCTCACACCCAATTTTGTCACGCAAAGTATCCTTCACGCAACAGTATTCACAACAGTATTATGTTGATTTTGTATATTTTACTTTTTTTGACTTATGTGCTTTGTCTTTTGTAAATTGTACCCAAGGGGGGGAGGCCACTGAGAGTTAAAAGTACACAATGTTTGACTGAGGCATTACCAGGTTTGCCAATTTGTGTTGTTTGGTTAACCTTTTTTGAATTTCCATCTTGATTCTTGAATTTTATAAGTTATTTTTTTTACACTTTTTCCAACTGATCTCTTGTTTTTTAAATGTTTGCTCATTCTGGGTTTTATGTATGTTTCCTTTGGGAAATTACCATTTAAAAATTTAATTAAAATTGTATTATTTTTATTATTAGTAGTAAGATTACTACTGTTGTCATAATGAGCCAGGGTTTTTATGGTTCCCCTGACCCTTTTGAATAATGTAATTCTTGACTCCTTTTGGTCTTAGTAGGCCACAAAGCCAGCTACTTGAGTTTATGAGCTAGGCTTAATTGTCATTTTTGGGGCCTGCCATATGTTTCTAGCCATCATTGGAGCCTTGAGGCATAGTTTAGGATGTAAAGGTGGCTTTGTAATTAAATGGAGCCCTGCACTATAGCACTTTCAATTAATTTAAAAATGGCAGTAGACAAAAACAAACTAGGAGTCTTATAAAACCAATGGGGTGCTTTTATAGCCCTCCAATCATCTAAAAAGATATCTGAATGAATATTGATGATGACCTTTGCAAGGTTTCATCTGCTTGCATGGATTTATGACTTTTTGTGGTATTATTTATTCTTGTTAATGATTATGAATAGTATCTTAAAAAAAGAAAATATAGTTTAAGGGTAATAAGTGGGGGTCACAACTAGTAACTTATTAAAAAATAGACTCACACCACAAAGAATCTCAGTTCAAAGACTTACACTGTGACACCTTCCTGTGGCCAGCCGCAAACCCGTAATACCTGGCCCAGAAGCGACATTTTTGAAGTGTGAGCTAAACAGAGAGCTCCTTTAGTCATCTGCACAGAGTCTGTTTCTGAACACTTCAAATGGAGAGATTCCTGTGGATGTCAGCTGATCTCTCTCTCTGTCAGGAGTCACCTTTTCTCCATAACATTGTCACTACACTCCACCCATCTCCACTGCAAATCCAATCCACGTCACCAAGTGAATTGCCACGGACTTACATCAGAAAGCATCTCAGATTGAAGATTTGTGCTGTAGTAACTGCTTGTGGCCAGCAGCGAGCCTGCAATGACTGGCTCAGAAGCAGCCTCCTTGCAGCTTGAGTTAATAGGAGAACTCCTTTAGCCCATGCTGTAATTAGATCGCTTTTAAGCCAGATATAACAGAGTCCTGGCTAGCAACTGGCAGATACCACAATGCATATCTTTGAAATAAGACGCTTTGCAGTGCAAGTCCAGTTCATTAGCAGAGTGTTGATGCTGTGCAGAAATGGTGGGGGCTGAAACAGAGACAGGTCAGCAAATGTCACCAGGACGTTCTCCATTCACAATGTTCAGAACCATGCTGTGTGTGGCTGGTGTTCTCTTATTAGCTCACACTGTAAGGAGACCGCTTCTGAGTCAGAGGCTGCAGGTTCATGAATAACCACAGTGCAAATCAATAAACTTAGATGCTTTGTGATGCAAGTCCACAACAACACACCATGGATCACGGTGTAGGTATATTGATAGAATTTCATTACAGAAGTCAAAGCAAGTACCTCATGGCTTATTAAGAAAAGCATCTGTACGTAAAGTTTATAAATTATTAACCTTGAAATTATTAGTAAAGAAAACAGGAAAGTAACATCCACCGGTAAGCTTAGACCAAAGGATTTCTAGGCAGAATTTGTATGACTGTGAATAAGGTGCAATGTGATGAGTGATCAGCCAAAATGCTTCAGGGAATGTACACAGCATCCCAGGAAGATTTTAACAGTCAGTGAGGAGTAACCAGTGAACCCTATCTGCCTCCATCTGGCTTTGAGTCAAAAATGATTATTTTTATTATGGAAGTATTTAATGGTTTCAATGTTTTGTGAAACACCTTATGGAATTCTTAATTTTAGAAGAGTGTTGTTGAGATGATGAAGTTGAATGATCCTTTGAGTAGGAGTGCTGGTTCTCTGGATAGAGAGGGGTCAGTTGAAGTTGTTTGGCTATCAGTTGGGCATTACCCTCTAAACTTTCCCACAATGGATAGATTTGACAAATTCCACTAGGAAGGAAACCCCCCATTAGCTGAAAGTATTATATCACTCATTTGGTCTGGGAGAACCTTGGAATTTCTCAGGAGAACCTCAAGAATGTTGCTCAGAATATGATAGGCAATTCTGGCTAACTTAATGAATTGCCTTTGAGATCCTCAGCAGGAACAGAAAGTGAAAAGTCTCAGTTTGCTAATTTTGAAAAACCAGTATGCTTATTACAAAAATATTTCCTAGAGACTGGGGTGACAGACTTTATATCAGTAGTCTATCTGTGTGTAAATAATTGTTACCTATTCTAATCTTGGAAGTCACCTTGGATTATGGAATCTGCTAATAATAAAAGATTTCATATTTCTACATGTAACTGGTGTAAAAAACAAAATAACTTAGGACATGGTGTAATGAAGGTGGTTTGTGAAAGAAGAATTTTGTGCATTGCCAGTGCTAGTATCTTGAAGTTTCAAAGGAAAATAGTGCTCACCAGTGATGATTCCACTTGCCGCGCCTGGAATTCCCTGCACCTCTGTAACATTGTTGACTGTAAAATACTGGTCACAGGTGGCATTTAGGAATGGTGAGTCACAGAAGAGCCTCCACAGTTTAGTTGTGACTGTTTCATTGCCTACTTCCACAAGTTTTGCACAAATATCAAAGTCTTTCCAGATCAGGGTGCGATTTCCCAGAATGCAGATCCTGCAGATAATGATTTGTTAGTATTATTCAAAAAGAATGCAAGGATACACAGAAACCTGACACTCTCTTGGATCTAAATTCAGGGTAATAGAATAAGCATTTTGGGATTTCACTCTCACACTTCAAATTCGGTACAAAAGCCTTGGGCTAAAATCTTCAAGAAATAAATGCAATCCAAGTACCTTATGAAAGCTGTTGAATCTACACCAATCAGCTGCCTTGACAAAAAGACTTCTTGTCTTTTACTGTTTATCTTTCATTAACTTTTATTATCCACTTATCTTTTCATCCATTTATACATTTTCATGCACCATTTACTGCATTAAGAGCGATATATAAAGGTATACACAGTTCTGCACAGGTACTTACGGAAAATCAGGAGGATCGAAGGCTGACTTGATCACTCCAGCATAGATAGAAATAATGGAGACAATGACGCAGGCAAGGAAGACCAGTGCTAGCTTATTCACATACTTTACTCCAACGAAGACCACCACAGCCATACAAGAAAGAACACAAGTGCCATAGATGCGCATATTGTTTAGCATGGCATTTTCAGCCTCTGCCCCTTCAAGGCCGTCCATTTTGAAGACAGCTGCATTTGGTACTATATATGTCTATATATAAGAAAAATTAAAACAAAATGGTTAAATTACTTCAAAGATATTGTCTCTTCTCCTTACCTTCTTACAATAAAAGTGACATTGCTTACCATTCATTTATAAAATGAGTTCATACTCTCCTAGGTTTCATAATTCGCATCAGCCTACACATAATATCAACCACAAGATGGAGACATACTTATAGCAATATAATGTTGAAGGATGAATATTCAGATATACAGTAATAAAAAGTACACCTAAATGAATTGTGACCAATTGCAATATTTATCAAATAAGGGATATCTCAGTCTTATTACAGTTTGCCCCATTACTTTAAACCTCTGGGATTTAGATGTGGGCTTTGTCAGATTTCCATATTGTACTAATCCTCTGTGCTTAAGGACTATGCCTCTGATGTGATCAAAGTCCTGTGCAGCCGCCTGTGATGTCTGCATTTTTGAATGAAAGTGGACCACCCCAACTTGCCATAAGATACACTGCATCAAACCATCTAAGACGCAGCATTAAAAAAAAAATAAAGAACAAATTAAGAATATTTAAGTTAGGCTTAATATGTGGGCTTGTTTTCTTTTGGCCTGGTACCCCTACAGATTTTGTTTTTTTTAATAATTTTTTCTGGCCAACTGACCATATCATTGGACTGCCAATTATAGTTTTAAAAAATATATATTTAATTTCTGTATTTCTCTTAATTATATATGTATCTTAATGTAAATGTGTATTCTTTATTTTTTGTATATTATTTTTTCTTTATTATTCTTATCTAACTGTATCGGCACTACTTATATTCCCTACAAATCCCAGCAGCCCCAGTAGTATTTTATGATTGGGCAGCTTCAGTGTGGTGCGGGGATTGCTGGGAAGAAGGATGATTAGGCTCTATCTTTAAGAAGGAGCTGTAAGACAGTGAAAGGGATCACAATCATCTGTGTATGTTTGTTTCTATGTTTCACACTCTGTAGGATTACAAATACAACCACCATGGAGTATAGTTCTTTATGGAAATATGTGCTTGTCCTGTGTCTGCTTGTTCATGTAATTTCATCTTGGTGGAATTGTCTTCATCTCAGAAAGCGCTCCCAATCATGCCAAACGTTCACGCAACAACTGGGACCTGGTTGGCAAAACTAAACATTTGATCAAGAAGGCTGAGCACCACAGTCAACTGTACCTGCTATATTGGACTGTGTTGTGAGTGTTAATGGTTTACTGTGTAGTGCCTGGTGTTTCAGTTTCATTTTGTTCAATATTTGTTAAATAACTTTCTCCACCAATGAAATATGGGTGAGATTTTGTGTACGTGTTATTTATTTATTGATTGTTTTTTGCTTTCTACATTTAGCTAATATATTCTTTACCTATTCATTTTTATTACTTGTCTCTGTTTATGAGTGTTTGAGCTGGGTTAAGGCATGGTGTATTTCTCGGGCCCCCAAAATAAAAAACGGTGAGAATTTGGGCAGCTCGTCTCTAGTTCTACGTAATTTTATTTTGCTTTTTTTACTTCTTTGACATCTTGTAAGGTACTTTGCATGAAAAAGGTTAAGAAATCAATGTTGTTGTGGCTGATGTGGATGTGAGCAAAACTGGAACATCACAAGGCACAGTCCTGTCTTCTTTTCTCTTTGCCAGCAGCCATACCACTTCAGAACAGGTATCCACCTGAAGCTAAGCATTTTCAGGCCCAGCCATTACATGGATGGGAGAACACCTAGGACAAGCTTGAGTTGCTGCTAGGGGAAGTGTTGTGAGTGCAGCAGGAAGTGTTTACCCTGTTGTCTAAGTGGATCCCAATGTTTCAGCTCAGCGACAGGGATACTGTGCTGTAAAAATGGTGTCATCATTCAAATGAGATGTAAAACCGAAGACCTGACTCTGTGTGATCAGAATAGGGTATTTCACGATGTCCTGGCTAAACTGCCCATCATGGCATGGTCATTCTAGCCTCCTAATCATCCCCTGTCTCTAACTGGCTAACTACCTCTCTCACCACTTCACCACCTAATAACTAATGTGTGATGAGTGTACTGGCATAAAATGGCGGTCGTCACACCATCCAGGTGGATACAGCACATTGATGGTGGTTGTAGTGGCTCCCCACTCATTAAAGCAATTTTAATAGTGAGAAAATTGCTATATAAACTCTTTACACCAAGACTATAAATATAACACCAGTTTATCTAACTTGCAGAAATCATTAAATGAGCGTAAGATTCTGGGAATGTCACAGCCAAGCTCCTGAAGCGATTAAGTGCAGGCCAAAAGCTATAATGAATGACAATGCCTTATTAGGATTTGTTTTGATGGCTAATGTTAAAATTAAACTAATTATGTCAATATTTGGTATTTTGATATCACCTGGATACAAAACAAGGACATATCTCTGGGGCCAGGGAATGTTTAAAAATGTTTTACATTTAAGTTAGTTATAATTTTATGTTCACATTACAAATACTTCATTCTCCTTACAAAGAGATTTTCAGAAACAGATTTGCATCAAAAAGCAAGGGAAGACTGTAGTTAGAAATGCTTAGGTCTCTCAGTGGTGGACACCCACCAGCTCAGTGTCCATTGGGGTCATAACCTTTATTTGTGGGAAAGCTAGAGCATGGTGCTGGAGGAGGGGGCATCTAATACGTGAATACATTATTAGGATGTGAATACCCTCTGCAATATTGGGTCAAGAACAGAATTTCGAAAATGGAAGTAACACGATTCTTCTGCATATCAGTGGTATAGATGTGTTTGAATGATTCAGCATTGCTTTTTAGTCAAGTGAAAACTGAAACTAAGGCAGCCAGCATGAAACATACAGGGAATTAAATGTTTTTTATTTTTGAAAGACACTGCAGTACAATATGATTTCATTTATTGCACTGAAATTAAGTATGTCCTCAAAACAGGCTTAGGGACCTTAAACCTCAAATTTCCAGGTTGAATCTCTTCATCTCACTCATTGTGTGCCCCTGAGGAAGTCACGTAATGCGCCTTTAAAACCAAAAAATACACCAAAGTAAATAACTACACTTGTAAAGCACTTTGGGTTCATTTTCACTATAGATGATAAATATTGATATTTAGGATTTGATTATTTTGTTGTGTTTTAAAACCAGAGTGGTTGATCTGTGCCTATAAAAAGTATTCAACCCCTTGGAAGTTTTCACATTTTATTGTTAGATTTGCAGCAGATTTGATTAGGCTTTTTGAGACTAAACAGAAAAAGACCACTTAATGTCAAAGTGAAAACCAATCTCTGCAAGGTTGTCTAAATGAGTTACAAATATAAAACATATAATAATTGATTGTATAAGTATTCACCCACTTCAAGACAGATGCAACATTGGCAGCCTTGACAGCCTTGAGTCTGAGTGGACAGGAATTTATCTGCTTTGCATATCTGGGCACTACCAGTTTTCCCCTTTATTCTTTGCACATCTGCTCAAGCTCTGTCAGGTTGCATGGGGATCACAAGTGAACAGCCTTTTATAAGTCCAGTCACAAATTGTCAGTTGAATTGAGATCTGAACTCAGACTTGGCCACTGTAGGACAATCACATTGTTGTTTTGAATTTTTTTCTGCATAGCTTTGGCTTTATCTTTGGGATTGTTATCTTGCTGGACAACAAATCTTCTTCCAAGGTGCAGATTTCTTGCAGACTACATAAGGTTTTCCTCCATGAATTCCCTGTGTTTTTTATAGAATTTGTTGGACCCTTTACCCTCACAAGCCTTCCAGGACCTGCTGTAGAGAAACATCTCAACAGCACGATGCTGCCACCATCATGCTTAGTGGTGGGGGTGGCGTGTTTTTGATAATATGCAGTACACCAAACATGGTGTTAAGTCTGACAGCTGTAAAGCTCAATTTTAGTCTCATCAGAGTCCCCCGTATGCCTTGATGTCCTGTGTGTTTTTCTTAATAGTGGATTTCTGTTTGGCACTCTTTTATAAAGCTGCAACTAGTGAACCACACATCAACAGTTGTTGTCTCCACAGTCTCCAATCTCAACCACTGTAACTTGTAACTCTTGTAAGTCTTGTGGTGGCCTACCTCGCTAGTCTTCTTCTTGCATGATCTGTCAGCTTTTGTGAATGTCCTGCTCTAGGCAGATTTACAGCTCTGTTGTTAATCTTTCCATTTCTTCATGATTATTTTAATTGGATATTCAGTGACTTGGATATTTTCTTGTCTCCATCCCGGCTTGTGCTTTTCAATAACCTTTTCACAGAGTTGCTTGGAGTCTTCTTTAGTCTTTTTGTGTAGGTCAGCCCACCATCCTGACTCAACAGATCAGGTGCACTTAGGCTAAAATCAAATTAAACTCCAGACAGATGATCTCCAGTGAACTAATTCTGACACTTCTAAAACTAATTTTCTGCACCAGTAATATAGGAGTGTCATATTACAGGGGGTGAATAGCTATGTGATCAATTAATTTGTGCTTTATAGTTGTAATTACTTTAGACCATTTATCAGAGATCTGTTTTCTCTTTGACACACACGTCTTTTTCTGTTGATCAAAGTAAAAAAAGCCAAATTACAGTAAATCCATTGTGATTCAATGTTGTATAAAAGTAAATTATGGAACCGTCCAAAGGGTTGAATACTGTTTATAGGCACTGTAAGTCTGATGTCGAGGCTGGTTATTTTCCTGTTAACAGTAAATCACTAGAAAGGCATACTTTTAGGTTATTTGTATTTAAGTAATGCTGTCCTGCATACTGATTATACTATACTGGATATTCAGTATAACAAATCCTATGTTGTAGTATTATCTGCAGCTTTTAAAAATGTATTATAAAGTGTATCCATGATGCATAAGGCCTATCCAGGTGAATCAAGTCAGCAGTTACTGCCACATAACAACATTGTTAGCTTTTAATAAGACTTACAAAGCACCAATGAAAAATGAAGCTATAGTACTTTTACAGGAGAATTACTTATTAAGCAAGGACCAGTTCTGGTTGCAAAGAGAATGGACTGGACAAATTTTTCACTCCAGCTATACAAAAAAACATACTGTAGGTGTGTGGGAATCTTAATAGAACTATTCCACGTATAGTGTCAGATGTGATATCTGATTCTGAAGGTCGCTATGTCACAGTGACAGGCAATTTATCTAATACTAAATTGATTTAGATTAATATCTATGCACCTAACATGGATGATAGAAATTTCTTCCAAAATCTATGTGCATCTATCCCTAATGTGAATACTCACAAAATTATAATGGCCGGAGACAGTAATTGTGTTTTAAATCCAAACCCAGATCGATCCTCAGCCACAGTGGCAATAGCATCTAATACTGCAAAGATAATTACACAATGTTTAACAGATCATAATTTATCTGATCCATGGAGGTTCTCATATCCTAAGCTAAGTGCATACTCCTTCTTTTCACCTGTACATCATTGTTACTCAAGAATTTATTATTTCCTCATAGGCAATACTTTTTGCAAACTATTAAATCTTGTAAGTAGAACACTATTATCATCTCTGACCATGGAGCTTAAATTACTGCATCCTACACACTCATAGCTGGCATCTTAATTCCATATCATTAGCTGATGAGAACTGTACAGAATTCATATCCAATCAAATTGATTATTTTTCTGAGACAAATGCATCCTCAGAGATCTCAGTAGGTATACTCTGGGAAATTCTGAAGGCATTTTTAAGAGAGCAGATCATTTCTTATCTTTCTCACAAAAGTAAAATGGAAACCAAGAAGGCATCTGAGTTAATCAGCGAAATTACCAGAATATATTTAGAATACACCCAGGTCTCCATATGAGGCACTTTATTGGAAAAGACAGGTTTTGCAATCAGAATTTAACCTCTTGACTACTAAAGAAATGGAACAGTTCATCTTTGAATTGTGCCATCATTACTATGAACATGGACAAAAGGTCAATAAGATCTTAGCCCAACAAATCCACAAGCAGGATGTCTGCAATGCAATAACAGCAATTACCAACACAGACGGAGCATAAAAATATACCTTACACATTTGGAGAGTACTATAAGTCCTTATATTCTACTCAATTTAAAAAAGATAAGACACAATCTAATGAGTTTTTGATTCATTACATTTACCACAGCTAGATAGACTTATTGCTGTGGAAATGGATAAACCTCTGACACTTTCAGAATTACTAGATGCTATAAACTCACTTCAAAGTGGGAAGGCAGCCAGCCCCGATGGCTACCCAGTGGAATTTTATATAAAAAAAAATTTAAATAAGTTAGCTCCACTATTATTAGCAATGTCTATAGAAGCACAAGACAAAAAAAAAAATCTACCTCAAACTTTTCACCAAGCATTAATTATCACCTTTCTTAAGAAAATAAGAGCTTAATACAATGTGCATCACACAAACCAATTTCACTTTTGAATAATGACTTTAAGATAACTTCCCCACAGTTCTAGTCAGAAGGATTGAGAAAGTGCTTCCTTCTGTAATATCACAATACCAAACTGGATTTATTAAAGGCAGACACTTAAATTCTAACCTTTAATGTTTGTTTAATATAATATATTCACCCATTAAATCTAACAAACTAGAGATCTTATTATCTTTAGATGCAGAAAAAACATTTGATATGATTGAATGGGATGGCCTATTCACCACAGTGCACAAATTTGGGTTGGGCCCAAATACATGAGCATGGATCAAACCACTTTATACTAGTCTAGAAGCCTCAGTTTGTTTTAAAACCATTATTTCAGACTATTTCAAACTAGAACATGGTACTCAATAAGGCTGCCCCTTATCACCTTTGCTCTTTGCAATCGCCATTGAACCATTGGCTGTATACTTTCGATATGCATCAGAGATAAAGGGGATTTTCAGAGAAGGACTTGAACAGAAAATATCACTATATGCAGATGATATAGTACTGTATATATCTGACCCATAAAATTCTGTGCCAGCACTCCTAAAAGCATTAGAAAATTTTCAAAAGATATCTGGACTCAAAATCAACTTGAATAAAAGAGTGCTTTTTCCAGTGAATTCTCTAGCACATAATATCAGACTGGACACCTTCCCATTTATCTTAGCAGATCAGCTTAAATATCAAGGGGTAAACATCACAAGTAAATATAAAGCTTTAAAAAAAAAAAAAATTTCTGCATAGAAAATATTAAACAAGATGCAAATAGATGACTTACCCTCCCATTTTACATTAGCAGGGAAAATCAACATTGTTAAGATGACCATCCTTCCCAAGCCTGTTTTCCTATTTCAAAGCATCCCCATATATATTAACAAATCATTTTTTAAGTAGTTAGATTCAATCATATCCTCATTTATTTGGAATTCAAAACTTCCACTTATCCAAAGGGTACTCTTCAATGACCTAAAGCAGAAGGGGGCATTGCACTACTAAACTTTCAATTTTATTACTTTGCTATATATATATATATATATACAAGCTATAAAGACTTGAACGTCGACACAAATTGATATACACAAGCCTGGTCTGCAATAGAAATAAAATAATACAGTACTTCTTTATACTTCCTGCTGTGTTCCCCAGTAAATACCAATTATCATCACTACATTAATAAACCAATTGCCATTCATTCTAACAGAATATGGAACCAATGTCGGAAAGCAGAGAAGCTTTTCTACATGACAACCACCTTTTTCCTCCATCTCAAACATATACAGTATTTAATGTTTGGAAAATGTCTGGCATTAAAACACTTAGAGACTTGTACATAGATAATGTCTTTGCATCCTATGAACAATTGCGCTTCAAATTTAACTTCTTATCAATACAACTCTTCCACTACTTTCAAGTTAGAAACTTTGCTAAACAGAACCTCAGCTTCCGCCTAGTTCTATTCCAGAAGAAATACTAATCAGTCTTGAAGACTCAGATAGCATATATACAATTCATACAAATATTTTAAAGTCCCTTCCATTCAAAGATCCCAGGGTATATTGGGGAAATGATCCTTCCTTTCACTTAATATTTCAGAAAAGGAAAGCCATGCACAGAATACACTTGAGCTCCATATGTGCAAAGCATTTGGTCATTCAACTTAAAATTGTTTTATCAAGCATATTTATCTTGTTTAAGATTGTCCAAAATGTTTAAAAGGTAAGATTCACCCTGTGAACATTGCAATCTAGCTCCAGCCTCACTAGGCCAAATGTTCTGGATGTACACCAAATTAACAACATTTTGGACAAAAATCCTTTCATGCCTATCAAACAGCCATGGAGTCACAATCACTCCTAATCCATTGATAGCTGTGTTTGATGGACTCCCAGATGGGCTTAAAGTGGAGAAGGACAAACAAACTGTGATTACCCTTACCTCACTGCTAGCACATAGATAGATCTTACTCAAATAGAATCACATCCCACCATTTTAAGTCAGTGGGAAACTGATGTTTTATACTATTTGAAATTGGAAAAAAATCAAATTCTCACTTAGAGGACCTTTTCAAAACTCTTTTTAAATACTGCAGGATCTATTCAATAATTTTTTAGAATAATTTTCCATTTATTTAAAAAGGATACTCTTCCTTTCTTGCTGCTTTTAAAGATTAGCTTTGGTTGTTGGCTTTCCTCCCTTTCTCTTGGGTTGGGGTTGAGTTTTGCTTAATTAAGTTTGACTTGATTGTATGGAATGTTATCTGCTTCTAATTAAAATTAATTAAAAAATGAAGCTATACAGAAACCACCTTCTGCTACAACAAAGGACCAATGACACTTAAGGTCTATCCACGTTCCACTACATTAAAAGACAGCAGTAAGTGACCAAAATGATGCTCCTCAGTGAGCCTTTAAAGCCCCTATTCTAACTTGGAACATATACATGTAGCCCTGCACATGTTAGCGAGCCCTGTCTTAGCTTTAGCTGCAGCAAACAAGTCAGGTGAAGCTAGTGGGAAGATCCTTAAGCAAAAGTTTAATTTTACTAGTTTTGTTATTTTATTATGTGATGGAGAGATGACATAACACATTCATTAAAGCAGCGTATTTCCATTGTGGAGCTATATGTTCATATTTGCGCTTTCAAGTTGATACGTGAGGTATTCATGGAACTGTATTCTGTTGCAAGCATTCCTGTGAAAATACTGTATGTTAGTGACAAAGTGGTGTATTGCTTATTCTGGGAGCAATTCAATTAAACCAAAAACCACTTATGGAAAGAAATCCTCATAAGTCAACATGGTGATCATAACAGCAGACAAGGGTGTTTACAAAAGTCACATCGGCTCTCCGTGATGATTTGTGGGCTACTTTTTTTTTGCGCCACTCAGAAGCATTTTACAATAATCTGATTGTTTCTTCCCTCCAAAGACAAACCAATGTAAAAAAAAAACAGGAACAGTAGCCTGTTACTCTTCTCCAGTTGAGAATCTCATTCTATTTTTTCATACACGGTGGTGTTTAGGCCAGGTGGTTTATTAAGGTCCTGGATGCCATTTTGCAGTGGTAGATGCAAGTCGTTTGATGAACATTAGAGTAGAGATCTAATTGGTGTGGACGAGTGAAATGACAAGTTTGATTTGAATGAATCTTGAGCATTCTGCTGAGCTCTGGGGTCATCAGTTTCTACAGTTTTCCCAAATGTCTGAATTAGTCAAGAGTTCAGTTTCTATCAAAGTCAATCCCTGGCTGTATGTTGCTTTGCCCTTTTTAATTGAATATTGTAAAGCATTAGCTTATTGAAGTATTGCACAAATAACGCTTGATGGAAATGCTTTGATTGTAGAGAGTAGTGTAAAAGTTTAGAATTTGTCAATATGAAGATGTAAAAGCAAGTCAATTAAATGTAACTTTATTAATGTATTAAAAACCCATTCATTAACCAATTGTTTTTTTAAATGACTCTGTGCATACATTTACTTTGAGCACACCATTAACAACCACCATTTTTTTTTTTGGTTTTCCAGTTGGAACACAGGCAGGTCAAGTGACTTGCTCATGGTCACACAATGTCCGTAGTGGGATTTGAACCCACAACCTCAGGGTTTGCAGTCCTAAGCCTTAAACACTACACCACCACTCATATGACATTGCCTATTTTTTTCTCCAATTAACAATGGATGATTTTCAACATTGATGACTGTGTTTTTTGACACACAAAAGTTTTTTTTCCCCATGGACATCTGTTAATTAGCAATATTACATTCAATCTCTGAGGCACCAACATGAACGCATTAGCCAAAAATGTCCACACAAGCAATACACCCAAAATAGGATTTTGCACCATGACAGCATACCAACATACATACCATGTTCTCAGTCAAAGAAATTGTGACCAAAAACAATTTGGCTGTTGCTTCTCAATCCCCATATTCACCAGATCTCTCTCCCTGTGACTTCTTAAAACTGACCCTGGATGTAAGAAGATTTGCTACCATGAAGGACAACCAGGAAAAAAAGGCAGGAGGCTGTAGATATGGTAACAAAAGATGGGTACAGCAAATGTTCCAGGAATAGGAGAAACACTGGGACAAGTGTATTGCATCTCAAGGAGAGCACTTTGAAAATGACTAAAAGGGAAGTGCTTAATGTTTTATCAAGTTTTTTTTTTTGGAGCGGGGGGGGCAATTTTTAGGTCTCCCCCTCAAAATGCCCTACTTAATTTTACAGAATAAAGAAACATTAATTCAACTAGCACCAAATTTTTCCAGCATGAAAGTAATTTATACTTTATAAAGTGATAAACTGGCTAGTAGTGCACATTTGAAGTGGCAATTTCACCTGGGAAAACAGAGAAAATGTTTTTTTCGCTGGTACTGGCTAACAGCTTATTCACAAATTGTCATACACTAACTGTTTCAGAGGTGGAAACACCAGATAGAGTAAGGTCCACATGCAGATGGAAAAACATCCCATGTTATTGAGCCAGTTACTCCTCAAAACCCTACATGTAGAATTAGGAGACTGAGAAAAGACGCTTCAAGAGTCGCATGTTATGAAACCAGATGGTAGTAGAGAAATTATTTATAACAGCAATAAATCCTGTCTTTGGCTTTTGCTACTCATTTCACAAAGTTGTTTGTTTTAATCTTGTTTATATGATTTATTTCAAAGATGTCAGCAAAGTAAATTTGGAATATTTGCTTCAGCTAAATATTTGAGCATGTTAGTACATTGTAAAGGTGAAAAATGACAAGTGAGTTCATGATAGGAAGGAAACACCTGGTGCACAATTATCATCCATTCTGCGGAAGCAGTGGCACTGGTTTCTTTTATTCTTTGAATCACAGGAGGGTTGTTCTAAGAAAGTTATTCACCTTTAGCCTATCAACCTTGATGCGAACAGAAAGTGCCACTTGGGAAGAGTTTGAGGGAGGAGGACTATCCTGCTTTTGTTTGGGAGACCCAGAAGAGAAGTCAGACAGACAAGGTTAGATACATTAAAGAGTCAAAAAATAAACTAAGGGCTATTCAGGTAATTAGTATGATGATCAATCAATAATTATCCGCATTTTTATAATAATTTTGTTTGGGTTGGCTGTACATGTTTCCCCGCATTCATGTGGAAGCCAAGTGTGTCTGTGGTTACATTGATAAAGTTTTGATCCTGATTAGTCAATTTCTCTAGTTGTTTCCTAGGAGTAAACATGGGCTCTCCGTTTGAACCAAAGAAGTGATCCACTTTTAATGGACTGATGTTGTACCTGGGACTGATATCCTCATTGGTTCAGCAGAACCATGGTACGGACTTATTCAATGTTGTTGTTGGTAATGTATGAGGGTGGCCATTCCACACCTTATCTGACCATTCTTGAAGCCCTCAATCCATTCATAAACACTCTACCATGGTAGACACTGTTTTCATATTGTGCAAAGAGCCTTTTATGGATTATTGAGTTGGAGAGGCATGCAGGATTGCAACATGAAGGGGAAAATTAGAGTAATCTCTAATTAAGGAAATTTTATCGTATTTTGTATCAGTTTACCCAATGCAGACATAAACCATTTTATGGCATTCAAGTCAAGTCGGGGAGCATGAACTGGTACAGTGTGTTGCCGCACACCACTACACAACGAAACAACTCAGGATCCCAGTTAGCAACCCCCCAAGGCAGACACGGGGTCCAGTCCCACCCTCCGGAAATTACCCTCTATCTGCTGCAGCCAGGTATTATGTGGGCAACCCCTTGGTCTGGTCCAGCCACTTGGGTCCCCGATAATGAGGATCTTACGAGCTGGATCACCCTCGTAGTGCCGTAACTGATGCTCCCTAACAATGCAGGCAATGTGCCTCATTCGGAACTCCATGAGCAACCGCTCATTCGACACAAAGTCAAACCAATGGTACCAATGGAGTCCAGTCTTCGTCTCAGGTCACTGGATAGCGTCCATGTCTCACAACCATATAGCAAGACAGGAAGCACCAGGACTCTAAAGACTTGGACCTTTGTCCTTTTGCATAGATATCGGGAGTGCCACACACCCCTTTCCAGCTACCTCAATCCGTCTACTGACTTCATAGGAAAAGTCACCAGAGACATGAATGTCACTGCCAAGGTAAGTAAATCTCTCGGCAAGGTCGACACCCTCTCCGCAAACAGACACACTGCTGATGGTTGTGCCCAAGAGGTCATTAAAGGCCTTTATTAAATACCTTTATGGTATTGCTCACTATAAAAAAGATTTAAGCAATCAAAGCCTGGATGATCTAAAATGATGACAGGAAACATTATTGGAACTCACATTTCATTTCTATAATTTAAACTCTTGTTTAGTAAGGAATCGGATAACCAGCTTAGGGCTAACTGACTTACCAGTAGAATCTCAATGGTTCCAAGGATATACATGGCACCAGCAAATGTAGTCCCTAGGTAGAAGCAGAGCCCGACGGCACCTCCAAATTCTGGGCCAAGCGAGCGTGAAATCATGTAGTAGGAACCTCCAGCTGTCAAACAATGGAAAGCAGATGGTCAACTAAGTAGCAGTTTTTAATTATAACATTGAACAATTTCATAAATTGATTACTTATTTAAAAATATTCAAATGCACCAGGCTGAATGATATCTTATTTATATTCTGGACTCTGATTCATGTCACAAAATAATGCCCTGGAATAGAACAGGATGCTCTTGTTGATTCTCTCCAACATCAATTGACCACCAAATATCAAAGAAGGTGTATTTATTGTAAAAATAAGACACACAGGCGATAGAGAACTTAAATTACAACAAAATGAAGAAAATCGTTTGTCTCCTGAGCTGTACTAAACAAGCCTGAACCCAACTACTTGGTCAGATGCCTCACACACTTTCCAACTCTCTCCCTATAACACCAAAGATCTCTTCCTCACACTAGAGAGCCATTGCTCCTATGAACTGCCCAGCTCTTGATGTAATTATATGATAAAATTGGCTTTAAATTTCATCCAGGACTCATTTCAAACCAAGTATCAGAGATACAATACCTCCAGTGTCAGATATGGTCCATCTTTGACCACAGGCCTATTAGTCTACAATCACATTGTAGTGCCAGAATGAGAAAGGAACAGGAAAACAGAGAAAAATAAAGATCACAATTAAAAGGAAAACCTATTATCAAAAAAACCTGCACAGATCAAAAATACAAAGTCAGAATACCCAGAAGACAAAGTCCAATTTGATGTTAACTAAACCTCAAGGTAAAATTCCATGCACCTTGAAAAGGATTGTTATTGAATCTAAAATCTTGGATGCCAGTGGTAGGTCACTGCCCTCTTAAATACCCTCTGGTTGATGATGTCATGTGGTGCAATGTCCAGATGTCAAGTGGTAAAAACAGAGCATCACTGCCATTAACAATATGTCTACTGACATCAATAATAAGCCAAAAAAGGCATTGTATGCGAATGACAGTGGAAAAATGCATACAAATAAAGATAACAATTCATAACAAAAATAGGTCAAAATGATATTTTAAGAGTTTAAGGGTATTCACAAACCTCTAAATCATGACACACTTTAGTCTGTACAAGGTCATGTGCCCCATCATCTGCTAGATCACCTGTTCCAAACCATTCTGAGGGAATTTCCTCAAATTGTACATTTTATTTAGAACACCATCATGAGGGTCTATCATTCTCCAGCAGCCTCTACCCTACCACATTAGCATAACAAGCATGTAACTCCCAGCCAGTGTTGGTCTCTCTCTCTCTCAAAACAGGCCCGGCCTTAGGCATAGGCGAAGTAGGCGACCGCCTATGGCCCCGGATCGACTCCTTGGTCTAATTTTCACGCATTTCGCAGAGCTTCCAGGGGGGCTCCGCCCCCTTGAGGGGGCCCCTGGACCCCCCTTTCACCTAGGGCCCCATAATACCTAAGACCGGGCCTGCTCAAAAGGTTTTGTGAGAGCCCTTCTACCCATTGCTCTTGATGGTGCCCACATGCCTAGAATCATTTATTCAGACAAACACACATATCTTCACAAGCCAAAAAAAATACTTTAACAAGGTAAAAGAAGATATTGAACTGAGGACTTCCTGTAAAGCAGTGTTTGTCAACCTTTTTGGCAACCAGCATCACCCCGCAAACCAAAAGTGGGTTGAGACCCAGTGGTTGATAAACACTGCTATAAAGCACACTACTAGAAGGGCTTTTCTGAAGTGTCTTCAGTACCATCCAGCTATCCCTCAAAGAGGTAAGTTTTGAGATACACAGGTGGATGAGATAATGGTGTCCATATCACCATGCACTTTAGAACAGGTAATCCACCTGATGATAAGCAAGTTTGGGCCTGGCTAGTGCTTGAATCAGAAATCATCTAGGAAAATAGCTTGGGTTGCTACTGGAAGATATGATGTAGAGGCCAGCGGGGGGCACTTACTCTGTGGTCTGTGGGCTAATCCCAATGTAGTAACGGGGATACTGTGCTGTAATAACTGACACCATCCTTCAAATGAAATTTAAAACCGAAGTGCTGATTCTGTGTGGTCATAAAAAATCCCTAGGCATCCTTTGTTAAGGATAGGGTGTATCCTAACGTCCAGGCTAAACTGCCCACCATGGCCTAGTCCTTCTGGCCCCATAATTATCCCCTGTCTTTAACTGGCTAACAATCTCGATCATTCCTTCGCCACCTAATAGCTAATGTGTGATGAGTGTACCGGTACAAAATGGCTGCCGCCACATCATCCAGGTGGATACTGAACATTCCCTATTTTAAAATGCTTTGAGTAGTGAGAAAGTGCTATATAAATGTAATGTCTTCTTCTTCTTGTCTGTCTGGCAGACCACATTTTTTGAGGCCAAAGGACTATGACTCTGATGTAAATATGAGCAACATTGGAGCACCACAAGGAACCATCCTGTGTAATTTTCTTTTTACTCTGTACACCTCAGACTTCTGCACTAATTGGTTGTATTTGAGAATTGTCTGCCACACCATACAGCCTCTACGTTCGGTCACTACTCAAAGAGTGGATGTGGAGATGTCGCACTGCTACAAGTACTTGGGGTCTAAATTAATGACATGTTGGACTGGGCTAGTTACAGAAAAGATTGGATAGTGACATCCTACAACTTCAACTCTGTGATGGCCAGTGTGATTTTTTTATGTTTTGGTGTGCTGGACAGGAAACATCACTTGAAGAGAGGCCAACTGAATCAACAAGTTGATTAAGAAGGAAGGCTAAGTTATGGGACATACTCTCAGCCCACTGAAGGCAGTGGTGGAGAAGAGAATGAAGACAAAACTGAAATCCATTATGAACAATACAGAACATCCTGTTTATGGCACACTAGCATTACGTTCTTTAAGTCAATGGGGCTCCATCATACCTGTAACAATACAACTTTTAAATGCTGTGACTGCTCTCTTATTTTTAGCTAAGACAGTAAAAGTACTATTTGGGGATAAAGCTGAGGAGACTTCATGTTTCACAAGCGGAGTCCATAAATGAAGAGTAATTTATAGTAATAAAAAAGAGGATAATCATATAGGATTTTAAATATTATCTTTATAATTTACAACTACATTACACAGGTATTGTATGTAGCCTTGTGGTTTAAACATTGTTCTTAAAACCATACTGCTGACTCATAGTGTGCTCCAGATTAAGCCCATCCATCCATTTTCTACACTCCCTTATTCCAATATAAAGTCACAAGGTGGTCAATTTCCCATTAGCACTGGACAAGGCCTTGAGAGAGCTGCCATTTTCCAGCAACACTTTATGTTCACTTGCACCAATCAACCTAACAAGCACGTCTTTTGGGATGTGGGAGAAAAGCCACTGAACTGGTTGAACCAAAATCTGCACAGGCAGTAGCCAGGGAAGAGGTTTCTAACGACTGAAGTTGAGACCCTGACAGATTTTAAAACTGAATTATTGGAAAAACTTGTATATATGGTAACTAAGAAAGCTTTAATGAACTCAACAGACAAATTTGTCAACTGTCTGGTGCTTTAGGATGACAGTCATCATAAAACTTACATGTAATAAAAATAGCCTGCACAAAAGGATGAATAAAATTGGTAAAAAAAACTAACATCACTTTTAGCCAGAGAATAAGCAAAAATTATACAAAATCTGCACAGCTAACAGAAAGATGTCTGCTGCAGAAAATTGACAGTGCTCCTTCAGTGATTATTAGATATTGGTTTTAATCATGCACCTTAAATGGAATAGCACTCTCTGTGCCTTTAAAGCAATTTTTACGGAGCTGCTGTTGTTAAGTAGTTTGGCAGATAGGCAATGGGCAAAGAGTGTGTATGTGTGCTTTTAAACACGCACCATAACAGCCATTTATCAGCTAATCTTGGTGTTAATGTGCACTACTGCTCAGTTAATTAACACCCAAACTAATTAACCATACTTGATAATCAACTGCGCAAGGCAGAGTGATTTCAGAAAAGCGCACACTGTGAACATTTCAAGCAGCCCTGTCTGAGTGGGCGTCTGTCTCGAGGCGTTCATCTCTATGTCCTCGCTCCACTCTTAGAAGACTCCCCTAAGGCATGCAGTAGGGTGAGAATTAATATGGAAATCTCTGCATGGTGAAATGGAAATGGCTTGGGCAGGCAGCCACACTAATCTAATACCTGCACTTAGCAGTGTTTGGTTTACAGCCGACGAGGTATTATTGCATCGTTGATGGGCCTTCAACACAGAGGCAACAGTAAGTAATCAGATTACAAGCTTACTGAATGTGGCCAGAGGAATTCATTCGAGCCTCCAAACATTATTATAAATGAAGTGCAGAGCGGCACTAGCCTCTTTTTACTAAAGTTGCAGCTTTGCTGATTCCTTTTTATTGGCAATAGACTACAATAATTCCTCTCAAGATGGAGTCCACTCTGTGAGAAAAGCCTTGTAATGCTAGCCTGTACTTTTATGTCAACTTGTTTTAAAGTGACTTCTAATTATTGCAGAGTCCAAAATGAAGGGGATGACCTAATTAGGTGACCACTGAGAACAGAAGTGGAAACAAACAACTTCATAACAGGCAGTAGAATATTAGAAGAAGAGTGGGCTCGGCCATAAAATACCTCTGCTGGTGATCATGAAAGCCTGACCATTAAAGCGACAGCTAATGGACTTTATGATTTCCCTGCTATTAATATCAATGTCAAGTCTTCTTCCATTTGTTCCTGTGCCCTGTAAGGATATTTTCAGTTAAACCTCAGAGTTTGTGAAACAGCTGTGAGCTGTCCATTTTTTTAAATGTTCACTCTGAAATGTCATTGCATAGTTATAGTTTTTTTTTTAAAGTGCTGTTTACTTAAAATTCAGAATTTCACAGTTACTTGGCAAAATGTCTTTAGGATAACATGAAAAATAATGTAACCAGAGTGAAAATTGAAAATTCCTATTTAATTAAAGAGCACAGCCTGAATTAGCTCCAGGCTTATATCTTACTGGCATAAAATCCATACCTGTATATCCTAAAACCCTGAACTAAGCAAAGCAGAAATTTGAAAATGGATGGAAGGATGAATATGCATATCACTCTGATTGGCAACAGTAAGAACAGATGATTCAGAATTACTCCACAAAAACACAAAGAATGAATGATTACGGGGAGTTAAATTAATAAAATATACAGAAAAAGAGGCCTCCCTGAATAAATAATGTAGCCGTTCCTTAACAAGACTACATTAGTTGGTCTTTACCTGACATCAAAGCACTCCTGTCTCACCCTGTACTTTGTGCCCACCATATTTAAAAACTCCCATGAAGAGATTTTTTTATATGGGGCATGGACCAGGCCGAGTGAGAAGGCAGACAAGACTATCTGTTCAAAAAGTGTGCACAGTGTTTATTCACAACAGAGAATTAACATGTTGCAGTTCATTAATAAATTTAAACATTCTGTAAATAGCTCTCCTAAAAAGTCATTACTGTCAAATTCCTGTGGCATTCCCCAGAATGCAGACTTAGGCGCGACTGCTAATCATAATGTGATGTGGGAGACCTTCCATGACAAGACCATGAAGGTTGTTAAAGGTTGTGTTGGTGTTCCCAAAAGGAGGCGTTTCATCTCATAGGGTACCCTGAATATCATAGAGAGATGTTGCAGTGCAAGGTTTGATGGCAACTCTGGTCTGTACCAGGAAATGAGAAGGACGGATGCGAGGGCTCTGAGGGCAGATAAGGAGGAGTTTGATAGAGGAATCTGTGAGCAAGTAACATACCATCTATGGTCTAGGGACCTACATCCTGCTTACTGAGGAATCGAAGCATTACGCATATCCAAATCTGTTCCTCGGAAAGCCGCAGCCAGGATGGGTGATGAAACCGTCCTTAAGGATGACGCTGCAGTTGTGATCTGCTGGGCCGGATACTTTGAGCAGCTGTTTAAAGCTGATCCTCCAGCTAGGATATTGGACATCTAAGGGTCCATGGTTGTTGAGGTTGATCCTCCAATTAGCTGTGAAGCAACCAGTCTCAGTGAGATTGCACAGGTGGTGAACCAACTGAGGGTAGGGAAGGCTGCAGGGGTCTGTGGTATCCGGGGTTAACTTCACCTGGTGGTAAGGCTGTCCTCCTGGCATTGTAAGCAATCTTTGCTTCCATTTGGGAGACGGGCATCATCCCAACTGACTGTAAGACAGGACTTGTCGCCTTTATCTGAAAAGGGAATGGTGATTGTTTGATTGTGGCAACTAAAGGGGGATAACACTGCTCTCTGTGCCAAGTAAGGTCCTTGCTAGGATTGCTAGGATCATCCTCAATACACTGTCCTGCTCCACTGACAGACTGAGGAGATAGTTCCTCCCCCACACTATGCGACTCTTCAATTCCACCCGGGGGGGGGGGTAAACGTTAACATTATACAAAGATATTGTCTGTCTGTATACCTGCATTGTTATCACTGTTTAATTTAATATTGTCTTTATCAGTATGCTGCTGCTGGAGTATGTGAATTTCCCCTTGGGATTAATAAAGTATCTATCTATCTATCTATCTATCTATCTATCTATCTATCTATCTATCTATCTATCTATCTATCTATCTATCTATCTATCTAATAGGATCCGCGATTACTTGCTCACCTATCAGCAACCAAAGCAGTCTGGTTTTACAACTAATAAGTCTACCATCGACCATATCTTGGCAAAGTGTTCGACTAAGTTGATCGAGCTGCTCAATGGGACATCCTCAGACTTCATGGAATCCTCCCAAATTGGCTGGATATCATGGTCGGCCTGTACACTGGTACAGAGTGGAGGCAGAATATTTGCATTTTCCCTGATGATTGTGGGGTTTGTCAGAGGTGTGTTTTTGTTCCTACTCTGTTTAATACTTGCATGGACTGGGTGTTGGGCATGGTCAACATGAATGTCAAGGTAAGTAAACCTCTCGACACGGTTGACACTCTCTCCGCAAACAAACACACTGCTGATGGTTGTGCCCAAGAGGTCATTAAAGGCCTGGATCTTGGTTTTTATCCAGGACACTCGGGAGTCCAGACACTCAGACTTCTCGCTCAGTCTCTTGAGTGCCCCGATCAGAGCCTCCATTGATCACAGCATCGTCAGCAAAGTCAAGATCCATGAATCTTTCTTCACCAACAGATGCCCCACAGCCACTGGACCCCATGACCTTGCCCAACACCCAGTCCATACAAGCACTGAACAGAGTAGGAGTAAGAACACACCCCTCACGAACCCCAGAATCAACTGGGAAAAACATAGAGGTTATGTCTCCACTCTGCACAGCACTCACAATCCCTGTTTACTGGCCGGCCATAATATCCAACAACCTCAAGGGGATTCAGTGAACCCTCAGGATGTCCCATAGGGCAGCTTTATTAACTGAGTCGAACGCTTTACAAAAATCAACAAAGGCTATAAAGAAACTCTGCCGATATTCGTGTTTGTGCTCCATGAGTACCCTCAGTGCCAGGATGCGGTTGATGGTAGACTTCGTAGGCATAAAACCAGACTGTTCTGGTCACTGGAAGGTGAGCAAGTGATCACGGATCCTATTGAGGACGACCCTAGCAAGGACCTTACCCGGCACCGAGAGCAGTGTTATCCCCCTACAGTTGCTGCAATCCAGGCGATCACCATTCCCTTTCCAGATAGGGACAACAAGTCCCGTTTTCCTGTCAGTTGGGATGATGCCAGTGTCCCAAATGGAAGCAAAGATTGCTTGCAATGCCAGGAGGACAGCCTTACCACCAGCCTGGAGAAGTTCACCCCGGATACCACAGATCCCTGAAGCCTTTACTTCCCTCAGCTGGTTCACCACCTGTGCAATCTCAGTGAGATTGGGTGGTTCACAGCTAATTGGAAGATCAGCCTCAAGGACCGTGGACCCATAGATATCCAATGTCCTAGCCGGAGAATCAGCTTTGAACAACTGCTTAAAGTAGCCAGCCTAGTGGGTCACAACTGCAGTGTCATCCGTAAGGACCATTCCATCAGCCGCCCTGACTGCGACTCTCCGAAGAACAGATTTGGAAATGCATAATGCTTCGATTTCTCTGTAAGCAGGACATGGGTTGCTAGACCACAGATGGTGTGTCACTTGCTCACAGATTCCTCTAACAAACACTTCTTTATTTGTCCTCAGAGCCCTCACAGCCGTCCTTATCAGTTCCTGGTACAGACCAGAGTTGCCATTGAGCCGTGCGCTGCGACTCCTCTCAATGATATCCAGGGTGCCCTGTGAGATGAAACATCTCCTTCTGGGAACACCGGTAAAAACAACAACAATATTTATTTATATAGCTCAAAATCCTTTAAAGGATGAAGAAAGAAAAGTTCACATGAAACAAAAATAAAAGTAGACAATACTATGAGACAAAGAGCGGTTAAACAAACCTCCTATGAAGAAAAACAATTTTGGATGGCGTTTTCCCTTGCCCGGACGCGGGTCACCGGGGCCCCACTCTGGAGCCAGGCCTGGAGGTGGGGCTCGATGGCGAGCGCCTGGTGGCCGGGCCTGCACCCATGGGGCTCGGCCGGGCACAGCCCGAAGAGGCAACGTGGGTCCCCCTTCCCATGGGCTCACCACCTATGGGAGGGGCCAAGGAGGTCGGGTGCAGTGTGAGTTGGGTGGTGGCCGAAGGTGGGGACCTTGGCGGTCCGATCCTCGGCTACAGAAGCTGGCTCTTGGGACGTGGAATGTCACCTCTCTGAAGGGGAAGGAGCCTGAGCTAGTGCACGAAGTTGAGAGGTTCCGGCTAGATATAGTCGGACTCACCTCGACGCACAGCTTGGACTCTGGAACCAATCTCCTTGAGAGGGGCTGGACTCTGTACCACTCTGGAGTTGCCCCCGGTGAGAGGCGCCGAGCAGGTGTGGGTATACTTATTGCCCCCCAACTTGGAGCCTGTACATTGGGGTTTACCCAATGGGTAAAGACGAGAGGGTAGCCTCCCTTCGCCTTCGGGTGGGGGGACGGGTCCTAACTGTTGTTTGTGCGTATGCACCGAACAGCAGTTCGGAGTACCCACCCTTTTTGGAGTCCCTGGAGGGTGTGCTAGAGGGCATACCTTCTGGGGACTCCCTCATTCTGCTGGGAGACTTCAATGCTCACGTGGGCAATGACAGTGAGACCCTGGAAGGGCGTGATTGGGAGGAATGGCCCCCCCCGATCTGAACCCGAGTGGTGTTTTGTTATTGGACTTCTGTGCTCGTCACGGATTGTCCATAACGAACACCATGTTCAAGCATAGGGGTGTTCATATGTGCACTTGGCACCAGGACACCCTAGACCTCAGTTCGATGATCGACTTTGTGGTCATGTCGTCGGACTTGCGGCCACATGTCTTGGACACGCGGGTGAAGAGAGGGGCGGAGCTGTCAAATGATCACCACCTGGTGGTGAGTTGGCTTCGATGGTGGGGGAGGATGCCGGTCAGGCGTGGTAGGCCCAAATGTGTTGTGAGGGTCTGCTGGGAACGTCTGGCAGAGCCCCCTGTCAGAAATAGCTTCAACTCCCACCTCCGGCAGAACTTCGACCACATCCCGAGGGAGGTGGGGGACATTGAGTCCGAATGGGCCATGTTCCGTGCCTCTATTGTTGAAGCAGCTGACCGGAGCTGTGGCCGTAAGGTGGTCGGTGCCTGTCGTGGCGGCAATCCCCGAACCCATTGGTGGACACCGGCGGTGAAGGATGCCGTCAAGCTGAAGAAGGAGTCCTACAGGACCCTTTTGTCCTGTGGGACACTGGAGGCAGCTGATAGATACCGGCAGGCCAAGCGGAATGCGGCTTTGGTGGTTGCTGAGGCAAAAACTCGGGCGTGGGAGGAGTTTGGGGAGGTCATGGAGAACGACTTTCGGACGGCTTCGAGGAGATTCTGGTCCACCGTCCGGCGTCTCAGGAGGGGGAAGCAGTGCAGTGTCAACACTGTGTATGGTGGGGATGGTGCGCTGCTGACCTCGACTCGGGACGTTGTGGGTCAGTGGGGGGAGTACTTCGAAGACCTCCTCAATCCCACTAACATGCCTTCCAATGAGGAAGCAGAGCCTGGGGACTCGGAGGTGGGCTCCCCCATCTCTGGGACTGAGGTCACCGAGGTGGTCAAAAAACTCCTTGGTGGCAGGGCCCCGGGGGTGGATGAGATACGCCCGGAGTTCCTCAAGGCTCTGGATGTTGTAGGACTGTCTTGGCTGACACGCCTCTGCAACATCGCATGGACATCAGGGACAGTGCTTCTGGATTGGCAGACCGGGGTGGTGGTCCCCCTCTTTAAGAAGGGGGACCGGAGGGTGTGTTCCAACTACAGAGGGATCACACTCCTCAGCCTCCCTGGAAAAGTCTATTCGGGGGTTCTGGAGGGGAGGGTCCGTCGGATAGTCGAGCCTCGGATTCAGGAGGAACAGTGTGGTTTTTGTCCTGGTCGCGGAACAGTGGACCAGCTCTATACCCTTAGCAGGGTCCTGGAGGGTGCATGGGAGTTTGCCCAACCAGTCTACATGTGTTTTGTGGACTTGGAAAAGGCATTCGACCGTGTCCCTCGGGGAATCCTGTGGGGGGTACTCCGAGAGTATGGGGTACCGGCCCCCCTGATAAGGGCTGTTCGGTCCCTGTACGATCGTTGCCAGAGCCTGGTCCGCATTGCCGGCAGTAAGTCGAACCCATTTCCAGTGAGAGTTGGACTCCGCCAGGGCTGCCCTTTGTCACCGATTCTGTTCATAACTTTTATGGACAGAATTTCTAGGCGCAGCCAGGGCGTTGAGGGGGTCCGGTTTGGTGGGCTCAGGATTGGGTCACTGCTTTTTGCAGATGATGTTGTCCTGTTTGCTTCATCAGGCCGTGATCTTCAGCTCTCTCTGGATCGGTTCGCAGCCGAGTGTGAAGCGGCTGGGATGAGAATCAGCACCTCCAAATCCGAGACCATGGTCCTCAGCCGGAAAAGGGTGGAGTGCCCTCTCAGGGTTGGTAGCGAGATCCTGCCCCAAGTGGAGGAGTTCAAGTATCTCGGGGTCTTGTTCACGAGTGAGGGAAGAATGGAGAACGAGATCGACAGGCGGATCGGTGCAGCATCCACAGTAATGCGGGCTCTGCATCGGTCTGTCGTGGTGAAAAAGGAGCTGAGCCGCAAGGCGAAGCTCTCAATTTACCAGTCGATCTATGTTCCTACCCTCACCTATGGTCATGAGCTATGGGTAGTGACCGAAAGAACGAGATCACGAATACAAGTGGCTGAAATGAGTTTCCTCCGCAGGGTGTCTGGGCTTTCCCTTAAAGATAGGGTGAGAAGCTCAGTCATCCAGGAGGGGCTCAGAGTAGAGCCGCTGCTCCTCCGCATCGAGAGGAGTCAGATGAGGTGGCTCGGGCATCTGATCAGGATGCCTTCTGGACGCCTCCCTGGTGAGGTGTTCCGGGCACGTCCAACCGGGAGGAGGCCCCGGGGAAGACCCAGGACATGCTGGAGGGACTATGTCTCTCGACTGGCCTGGGAACGCCTTGGGATTCTCCCGGAAGAGCTAGAAGAAGTGGCCGGGGAGAGGGAAGTCTGGGCATCTCTGCTCAAGCTGCTGCCCCCGCGACCCGACCTCGGATAAGCGGGAGACAATGGATGGATGGATGGATAGGCAATACTATATATTAAGTATCAAAGAATAAAGAAATGTAAGATGGCTGGAAGGACAGAAAAAAACAAACAGAAAAAAAACTCCAGATAGGCTAGAGAAAAAAAAAAACACAATCTGCAGGGGTTCCAAGGCCAAGAGACCGCCCAGCCCTCACTGGGCATTCTACCTAACATACATAATCTAAATCAGTCCTTATGGCTTTCAGGTTTCACATGAAAGAATTTAATGATGATGGTCATGTAGACATCTAGGGTACTGACTTCAATCTATTAATGTAGGGATTGAATGTTGCTTGCATGGTGGCCAAAGATAAGCTTCTGTGTACTAAATATGTGAATTACAAGTTGCAGGCATTGGCAGTTTATAGTGTATATTTCTTGGGTAACAACCAAATGAACGTGGATGGCGAAAAATACAAAATCAAGCAGTGCTATGTGCCAGTCCCTTTGCCACAGACAAGAGAGGGGCCACACATTTACTTTATACCAGAAAGTTTCTCTTAGATGACCCAAGGTATGGCAACCGCTGATGTTCACAACAGAAAAATATGCTGCCACCATGGAGCAAATTGCAATGGAGAACAGGAGAATGACATTGCATGAAATAGGAGATAATGTGTGGGTCAGTTAATCAATTCTTCATGTACAGTTAGGGTCTGTGCACATTGGGTACCCAAAATGTTGACTCATGAAAGGAAGCATCACCACATCCAATGCATGGAGAATCTTGAGTTAATGAATTTGGAATTTGTCCCTCAAGGCTTGATAAAGATCCTACTGCAGGTTCACTTACAGAAAACTGGTGTTGACTTTTACTTCCTCTATAATCAAGTTTGATCACCTTCTAGGGCCCTGCCAGAGGTCGTCACCGACTGCGTAGTGCCAATCTGAGGAACTCACTAAACCATCCAATCGATATTAGCGATGAGTGGTGTATGAAGGGCAGGAACTCAGTTGCAGACCTGCAACTGCTGGAAATTCCTCACTCATGGCAAGGTTGTAAGTCCTGGCCCCCATCATGGACGGGGTTCAACAGCTTACCCGAACCATGTTGATCCATTCAGTGCAGCATGTGTGCAGTTCTTGGAGATCTAAGTGCATCACAGACATGTTATTGCTCTTGTGTGAGAAGACTCTCTTTTTGTTTCTACTGTGAATGGCCGCCAAATATGCATAGCAAGGTTTTACTGTATTAAGCAAAATAAAAGTTATATTTATAGCCATTCCATTAGTGTGGATTATTCATGTTGGATGTGGTTCAACAAGCAGGTGCATGGTTAATTCAATTTAATGATTTTTTTATTTTTTGTAATTTAACATTATTAAATCGCAGATAACTGTGGTTGATGGAGGAGCATTATGTGCATGTAGATAAATATACAGTACATACACACACACATATATATAGTAAGAGACGGCTGGTAGCTCAACCCTCTGAGGATGGGGGGAAGGCAGCTTTTCTAGGACACTGCCACCCCTAAGACACTAGATGGCAGCTTCCCTGGACTGTAGTGGTGCCGGGGATTCCCGCACGGCACTATGGGACATGGAGTTCGGCAACACAGCCCTTCTGGGTACTGTGGATGCCGCCAGGGGACGGTGCGGGAAGATGGTGGGAGACAAAGTTCTCACCTAGCCCAGAAGTACCAATGGAATCCCTGAAGTACTGATCATAAACTTGAACTCTCTGTCTGACCCGGAAGTGCTGGCAGGTCACATGGACAGAAGAGCAGAAGCACTTCAGGGGTCAAGAACTATATAAAGGACTGTGGAACACCCAGCAGATAAGCCAGAGTTGGGCGGACAACACTTACTGGGAGGTGTGGAGGAGAAAAAGTAACGAAAGAGAGAGAGAGAAAGAAAGAGAAGATTTCTGTTTTGTGCATTATAATGCATTTACCTGTTTATAGTGGCTGTGGTGTTTAATGGAGAAGAAAAGAATTAATAAATATCTTCTTGGTGCTTTTACCCTGTGTCCTGTATTTCTGTCTGTTGGGTTTAATGGGCAACAGTGACCCCTAGCATTCACAATATAACAATATATATACAGTATATACATGCACTCACTGTGGTGAGTATGCATATAAGCTATGCCCAATGTGCTTCTTAGATAAGGCTCCCCAAAACCTTCTCCTAGTGGTACAAATAAACCAGCGATTCATCAGGAAAACAGCAAAAGGAAAGAGAAAAAGAAAGCGAAGATAATAATGTACAAAGAGCCGACTTGCTTCATGGAATCTGTTGTACATATGTTTGTAGTATGGTCATTACAGCACTGTTACATGTGGTACTCAACTTAATAAATAAAAACTTTAATTAATACAAACAATAATCAACAAAAGCACTGTTTCCTCAAACCTTAGACAGACATTTCTTGGATTTTAGTTTTTCTCCATTACTAATGCTGTCATGGTTTTTTAGATTCCTAACTGATAGTTCTGCCCTTTCATTTAACTCAACATATTTCCCGAGTATGGGTTTTGTCCTCCCTGCAAATGTTGATCTTGGAAATTTATTTAAATTTATTCAATGGTCCTTTGTTATAGGGAGAAACAGACACCTTAATTGCATTTTTTAACTCCACCAGTGTGAATATAGATCTTTAAAATCTGAGAGCTGTTCCTTTTTTAGTTGCAGCTTGGTTAAGTACTAAGTTAATTGTCAGCCCTTAGCTCAGTTTGAGTGTGGGTGTGCAGAAAAGCGTGTCCTGAGATAGATTAACTCTTTGTCCAGGTAGATTCCTGCCTTGCATCTGATGCTCTCAGATTAGACACCAAACCTCCTTGACCCAGAAACAAAATTATAATTTTTTAAAAATGAAAAAAATGGAGCTCACTAGGACGTGATACCTTCAATGGAGAAATGAACAGTTAATCTATCTGCAACAGGGATGATTCATAACAGATACAGAGTTAAACTTTTTAAACTGTATTTTGTTTTTTTATATGACATACCATAGTCACTTTGTGGGTATGGGGTGGACATTTAATGCAGATCAAGTTGACAATGGAATTTTCAGACCATTTTAAATTGACAATTACATCTCTCATATTTTTACCTAACACAACACATTTATTCTATTAACACCAGAATTCCTGAAGCCTACGAAAAAAGTTGTAATGCCGGGCCACCTTAAATTTCCTCGCACCTTTTAATCAGCGTCTTTGTTTTGCAAATGTGTCAATCAGCAACTGCAGCAAGGCAGCCTGCTCATTCATCCCCCAACATGGGGATGACTAACTTTTAACACTAACTTTTACAAGTACCAAAAATTTACAGTGGGTGTTACAGACTCAAATCAAATGTGTTTTTATTATGTCATAGCAATGATAATAGCGGCTCACTAGTCAAAATGGAAAATATGGGGAAGACCCAGGATTGAACCTCCAACCTCTTGATTTAGAAGCTACCAATCTTACCTCTAAACCACTCATGCGATTAATAATTTGGCTTCAGTTTTTAGATATTGACAGCAACATGTAAATTGAATAATATCTTTTTCTTTGGTTATACTCTTGAATAATGGCACACTTGTTTTGTTATACCTTTTGTGAAAATATTTATTTGATATTTGGACTTCAGTCTTCACACATTACTGCATACATTTCATTTCAACATTTTAGCAATTATTACTATAATATGAAAAATGTTTCTGTTGTAGTTATGTTTCTTGCCTCGCCTTTCCTGTCATCCTACATTTACCTAGGTTGTTGCAGACACAGAACACACATGAAGTGTATGTATTCCAAATAACGATATATTATATATCCTATACAATTCCAGATACCTCACACCCAGATAAACAGACTTGAGTTCTGAGAATTTTGCGTCTCACTTCAGGTGTGTTGGGGATTGGGGGATGGGATGGTAGGCTGCTTGCTGCCACTGCTGATTGACACATTTGAAAAAGAAAGACTCAGATGAAGAGGTGCGAATGAACTTAAGGTGGCCCGGCATTACAACTTTTTTTGTAGGCTTCGGGAATTGCAGTGTTAAAAGGTTAAGCCTCTGGATTCCTTGATGCTTTCCAGTGGCTTTCCTGCATTAAGGTCTGCGGAGGACAGCACCACCAGATGTTGTGCAAAATACGTAATAAGCTTCATTCAGTAATTTAACTTATTAAACACATGTTTAGATAGATAGATAGATAGGTAGATTATAAGGACCTTCTTAACCATTTTTTTCTGTTATATGCTCAACTAGCTGTGCTACTCGTCTAAGACAGGTAGAAATTTAAGTATTCAATATAGACCTCGTTTGCAATGCACCTTTCATTGGAATGTATTTTGTATGCAGGTACTAATGAAATGCAATGCAGTGGTCATTCCAGCAGATGGTGCATCACGAACATCTGTAATAATAAAATGCATGAAATTGCCCTCATGCTGGGTGCTGTAAGCCCATTTCTGGTTGTGAAACTGGCCCAATTAGCCCTGCAGTATTCTCTATATTTTTGAATGTGTGCTTTCATTTTAATGACAGAGTTTGAAGTTCATCATCCATATTAAAATGATGACTGTCTGATGTTGGTCTGTTCTTTTAATTGTTCATTTGTACTTCGGGTTCTCAACTTTTCCTACTTTTGTTCATGCAGCACATGCCAGTGAAGATGTACAAAAAGTACCATCTGCTCCCTTAAAGAAAGCTACAGTATATTGAAACAAAAAGAAAGAAACCAGGAATGCAATATTCAAAGGACATTTTTTTTTTGACTCAGGCGCCGCCACGAGTGGCAGCCTTTCCAGCAGCTCCATGTACGACTTTATCTTTCTACCTTTTAATCTATTTTATCTATTTCACTGATCACTCCTACCTCTTTCTTTTATGTGGACTCGTTCCCTGGACACTTTTTACTACTTTTTACTACTTGGACTTGGATTTTTACACGCCGAGACTCGTTTATTCAGGTAGTCAACTTCTAGTGCTGAGAACAAATGCCTGCGACGGTGTGGTTCCCTATTTACCTGACGAGGTAAGAAGGCAGTATCGTGGCAGCAGAGCCGATGTTAAGCTAAAGGCGAGGCGGCTTGCGAGAAAAGTGACGTTACAAGCCTTCAGTGACTTCTGTGATCCTGGGAAATGTGAACTCATTACCAAATAAGATCGATGAACTGGCCACGCTGGTGAAAAATGTCAAGACCTACAGAGAATGCAGTTTGTTGTGCTTTTGTGAAACGTGGCTGACAACCCAGATGCTAACATGGAGCTACCCGGGTTTAGCACAGTTAGAGTGGACAGAGACGCAAATACCTGCGGAAAGCGGAACGGAGGAGGACTCGCTTTAAATGTGAATACCAGGTGGTGCAACTCTGGACATGTACACGTAAAAATCTCCACTTGCTGGAGGGACATCGAACTGTTGGCTGTAAGTTTGTGTCCCTATTACTTGCCCAGAGAGTTTGGACACATCATTGTTGTTATTGTATACATCCCTCCTCGAGCGGACGTGGAGATAGCGGGTAACGTCATCCATTCTGATGTTGCTAAACTGCAAACGCAGCACCCAGAGGTGCTTGTGCTAATTGCTATGGACTTTAACCATGTGATGCTGGACAAAACAGTACCTGCCTTCTCCCAATAAGTGGATTGTAACACCTGAGGAAACAGTACTATTGACCTACTGTATGCAAACGTTAAAGATGCATACAGCGCCACCCCGCTACCTGCGCTTGGGAAAGCAGATCATAACCTGATTCTGCTTCAGCCTCACTACAAACCAAGGGTGAGGGAGCTACCTACAAACACACGATCATTCAGGAAGTGGTCCCGTGAGGCAGAGCAGGCTCTGAGAGACTGCTTTGGAACTACAGACTGGGATATCCTGCAGGGATCACATAGTGAGAACATTGAGGAGGTTGTTGACTGACTACATCAACGTCTGTATGGACATTGTAGTTCCAGTAAGAACAGTACGCTGCTATGCTAACAACAAGCCATGGATTGCAAGTGACATCAAGGGCCTTTTGAACCAGAAGAAAAGGGCTTTTAAAGGCGGTGATCAGCATGAGCTCAAGCGCATGCAGAAGGAACTCTGAGTCCAGCTGAGGAAGGAGCAGTACAAGAGAAAGCTGGAGCAGAAGTTGCAGAATAACAACATTAAGGAAGTGTGGGATGGGATGAAGATCATCATTGGCTGCAGCTCGAAGCGGGGTGCCACCATCGAGAGAGAAACCAGAAATCAAACCAGATGAACAGCTTCTTTAACAGGTTTGACCACCCTAACCCACTCTCACCTCAGAGTACTGCACCCTCCACCCATCCTTCTACTGATACCAGCATAGGAGAGAGTTTCCCCCCCACCCACAATTACAGCAGCCCAGGTAAGCAGAGAGCTGAGGAGACTTCGTGCCAGCAAAGCAGTGGGTCCAGATGGAATATCGCCATGACTGCTGAAGGCATGTGCGCTGGAGCTGGGGAGTCCTCTACAGCACATCTTCAACCTGAGCCTGGAACAGGGGAGAGTCCCGAGGCTTTGGAAAACATCTTGCATCACTCCAGTCCCAAAGGTATCACGTCCTAGTGAGCTGAATGACTTCCTGCCTGTCGCTCTGACATCACATGTGATGAAGACCATGGAGAGGCTGCTACTTCACCACCTGAGGCCACAGGTCCGCCACACCCTCGACCCTCTGCAGTTTGCATGCCAGGAAAAGGTGGGAGTGGAGGATGTCATCATCTACATGCTACACCGATCCCTCTCCCACTTGGACAGAGGCAGTGGTGCTGTAAGAATTATGTTTCTGGACTTCTCTAATGCCTTCAACACCATCCAACCTCTGCTCCTTAGGGACAAGCTGACAGAGATGGGAGTAGATTCATACCTGGTGGCATGGATCGTGGACTATCTTACAGACAGACCTCAGTATTTGCATCTCAGGAACTGCAGGTCTGACATTGTGGTCAGCAACACAGGAGCGCCGCAGGGGACTGTACTTTCTCCGGTCCTGTTCAGCCTATATACATCGGACTTCCAATACAACTCAGAGTCCTGCCACGTGCAAAAGTTCACTGACGACACTGCTATCGTGGGCTGCATCAGGAGTGGGCCAACTCAAACCACCTACACCTGAACCAAGGAGCTGGTGGTGGATTTTAGGAGACCCAGGCCCCTCATGGACCCCGTGATTATCAGAGGTGACTGTGTGCAGAGGGTGCAGACCTATAAATACATGTGCAGCTGGATGATAAATTGGACTGGACTGCCAATACTGATGCTCTGTGCAAGAGAGGACAGAGCCGACTATACTTCCTTAGAAGGCTTGCGTTCTTCAACATATGCAATAAGATGCTGCAGATGTTCTATCAGACGGTTGTGGCGAGCGCCCTCTTCTACGCAGTGGTGTGCTGGGGAGGCAGCATAAAGAAGAATGACGCCTCACGCCTGGACTAACTGGTGAGGAAGGCAAGCTCTATTGTAGGCATGGAGCTAGACAGTTTGACATCCGTGGCAGAGCGACGGGCACTAAGCAGGCTCCTGTCAATCATGGAGAATCCACTGCATCCACTAAACAGTGTCATCTCCAGACAGAGGAGCAGCTTCAGCGACAGACTGCTGTCACTGTCCTGCTCCACTGACAAACTGAGGAGATCGTTCCTCCCATACACTATGCGACTCTTCAGTTCCACCTGGGGGCGTAAACGTTAACATTATACAAAGTCATTGTCTGTTTTACCTGCATTTTTAATTTAATATTGTTTTTTATCAGTATGCTGCTGCTGGAGTATGTGAATTTCCCCTTGGGATTAATAAAGTATCTATCTATCTATCTATCTATCTATCTATCTATCTATCTATCTATCTATCTATCTATCTATCTATCTATCTATCTATCTATCTATCTATCTATCTATCTATCTATCTATCTATCTATCTATCTATCTAAAATTCTGAGTAGAGTCATGTCAGAATGCTCCTATATATGTGCAGATTTCTTTAAGGTAAGCAATAAAAACCTGACTAATTATATCTGTCCTTATTTTGTGTAAATAACTAGCAAAACATGCAATTTCATGCACTTTCCATGTCACAAAAATCAGTCAAATCAAATCAAATTGTATCTGTCACACACCCATTATACATGCAGCACTATATACAGTGAAAGGTTAGGTTGCTCAACTCCTGTGGCTGTGCTGGGAGATGCATATAAAGAAGCATACAGTCTGATCAGAGCTGGCAGAATGGCAAATATGTAAATGGTGGGGTCATGGAGCCTGATCTGTTTCATTGTAATACCCTCTAACATCATAAACATAAACATGCTAAAACTGAGAGGTTTACAACATATGCTGTTCAAGGAAATCTACTGGCTATAAATGACCTAAAGTGTAAGGGCATCACCTCAAGTTTTAAATCAAATGGCAAAAAAGGACAACCCACAATAAAATGCATAGAAAATGCAGACTACACACACTGTACCTGTCTAACTGCACAGATGCATATCTGGTAGCAGCACTGAGTACCATGTGGCCAGGTGTTTGTTGGTCAGTGTGAGGCAATTAATAACTAAACAAAACAATTTTCTAAACACTATTCTGTTCTTTCCACACCAGGATTCTGGTGGCGCAGTGGTAGTGCTGCTGCTTTGCAGTAAGGAGACTGTGGAAGATTGTGGGTTTGCTTCCCGGTTCCTCCCTGTGTGGATAGCGCTTTGAGTACTGAGAAAAGTGCTATATAAATGTAATGAATTATTATTATTATTATTTCTTTGAAACATAGCACCACATTGCTGGCTTGTTTTCCATGAAACTGAAGGAGGAAACGTGAGCTACCTTGGTGGCTTTTTCAAATTTAATCTAGTATTCGTCAGTGGTTGGTGAAAATCAAAATGCAGAATAATGATAGATAGATAGATAGATAGATAGATAGATAGATAGATAGATAGATAGATAGATAGATAGATAGATAGATAGATAGATAGATAGATAGATAGATAGATAGATAGATAGATAGATAGATAGATAGATAGATAGATAGATAGATAGACACTATAGCCTGAACAAAGACTCGAATGACTAAAAAGGAAGAGATTAAAAAAAAAGAAAACTTCTGATTTGGCTGTCCCTGTCACAGTGAGATATTATGTAGACATATTGCTATTGGTATAAAGGAGCACACCTAGCGTTTCTTAACACACTTCTGCTAAATGATTCGTTGGCTGAAAGTCCTCAGTGTTAGTGTGCCAGAGAAAGGACATGCAGATTTGTTCATAATGGCACTCAGTTTTGTCTTCATTCTCTCCTCCACCAGTATCTTCATTGGGTGCATAGTGTATCCCATAACTGAGCCTGCCCATTTAATTAGCATGTTAATTTTGTGAGCCTCTCTTGAAGTGATGTTACTGGCTCAACACACCAGTAGAAAATTGTACTGGCCATCACAGTGTTGTAGAAAATGTGAAAGATGTTACTACCCACATTAAAAGAATGAAGTTTCCTATGGAAAAATGTCTGCTCTGTACTTTCTTATATAGCTGCTTTGTGTTATGAGACCAGTCCAATCAGTTGTTGATGTGGACCTCCAAGTACTTGTAGGAGTTCACCACCTGTACATTCCAGAAACACGACTGGTGCCTTTGTATTCATTTCCACCTCATATTTCATATGTTCTGTATCTTTATAGAGCAGACACAAAGACCATTCAGGGCCACCAAAAACTATTAAAGTAGTAAGGTTTATTTTTCATTGCTCAGGGCATGGGAAGAAAGCTCCAGAGTTATCTAGACACACATCTTTATTTCATATAGTGTTGACTGTAAGAAATGATGTTGTACAAACAGTGAAGCTTCTCAAGTTTACTTTTAATAAATATAAAGTATTTCAGGAATATACCAGTTCAATTCTTTGCAAGCTACCAAATAAGAAGTAAATGCAAAGAACCAAAGACCAACCCAGAATTACTAAAAACAATCACAAACCATGATTTGTTTTAGGGATTTCCTTCACTTGTGTCAATTATGTGCCTCCTATGTGTTCACAAAACACATTATTGGATGTCACTGTGATATTAGGGGAGTGTGGCTTCAAAGACTATAAGTAACAGAACCAGACATAAAGATAATAAAAGAAATGACCAGGGAGTGATGGAGTGTGCCACACCGACTTCATTTGCAATTTACCAACGTGCACTTTCTTTTGTAGGATTGTACTCCACACCTTACAGCCTCTGATGAACATTGTGCTATATATATGTGAGAAAGAAGGAAAGCACAATTATCCAAAGACAGATCTGTAATTGGCTTGGTTCTAAAAAAACTACACATCAATCCCCTGACCTCCTCCTTTAGCTATGCAGGAGTGATGCTTCCATTTTGTTGACACCTACCTGGTACAACTCCATTTGTGGCAATGGCACTCATAGAGATAGCAGTCAGCATAGTCTGAAAGAAACAAAACAGAAATTGATTGAGAAGCTACTTAAAAAAAACAAAAAAAAAAAAAAACAAGAAAAAATCCCCTCAAGTACAGAATGAAGAAGTGACACTCAGCAGAAGCAGAATCTCTGTTCAGGCAATAGAGAAGCATATTGCCTCTAGTTTACTATCTTCATTTCAGAATTACTAGCTCTTTGCAAATTTGCACCACTTCAACCATCCTCCATACTGGTTGTGTGCTCCCATCTGCCCTGGAAATTCAAAGGTCTGATCTTTAGACTGTGCAAGGTAAGTAACAGTATGGGGGCTTTGACTGCAGAAACAAGCAAATATTTAAATATTGTCATTGTATCTGCAAAGTGCTGCAGATGTTTTTTACTTTAAAAATATTATTTGCTTACCTTCACAAGTCGTTTTGTTCATTGTATTACCTGATGAACTGCAAAATGTTTATGTACAACCACTGGTTATTGATGCCATGGACTTAAGGCATGGTTTTAACCAAGATATTTTTTTTTATATTTTAATATTTTGAAAGTCTTCCATTTCTATTATTAACTCTTATCATGTGGTGTATATACATACAAACACATTTATTTAACATTTAACACCTGCTTGGGAAACGCCATATAAACAGGAATTAGACTGCAATCCTACTAAAAACCTCCTGGTGAACATTTATTCAGCTACGTGGATCCTATGAGGATCGTGTGATTCTCTCCTGAAGTCTTTCCATCAGTCAGACCATTCAAATGATGGGTGGAGATTCTCTGTTATTTGTTTTGCTGTGTAAAGCTGCTAACCTCAGAGGGACTCTGAGAACCTCATTGTGCTAAAGCTGAGACCGCTGTGTAGTCTATAAAGTTTTACTGTTCACTGACTCTCATGTGCATTTTGTGCATTGTTCTGCAGTCTGATTCATCACCAGGATACATGCTGGCTGCGCTCACGGCTTCTTAATAGATTCTGTTGGTTTATGTTTCATTACAACTGGTTTTCTTTGTAAAGAATCTTGTGATGGTGTAAAGTAATGGCAATCTATCTATCTATCTATCTATCTATCTATCTATCTATCTATCTATCTATCTATCTATCTATCTATCTATCTATCTATCTTGCCCATACAAAGTATTCATCCCCTTGGAAAATTTCTCTTTTTATTGTTATACAGTACTGAATCTAGATGGATTTAATTTGACTTTTTGACAAAGATCAACAAAAACTGATCTCTGCAAAGTGGTTTAAATTAACTATAAATAGAAAACAACAAATAACTGATTATACAAGTATACACCCCTTTAATGTGATACCCCTAAATCACCACTAGTGCAGAAATTTGGTTTTAGATCTCCCATAATTAGTTCAATGGAGACCAACTGTCTGGGGTTTCAATTGATTGTAATATAAATGTACCTTATCTTGTAGTGTGTCAGTATGGTTGTCTGACCTACACAGTGATGACAAATGAACAACTCCATGAAAAGGTGATTGAAAAGCAAAATTCAGGAGGTGGTTATAAGAAAATATATCCAAGTCATTGAATATTTCTTAGAGTCCCATTAAATCAATTATAGAATGTGGTGGATGGCCGGCTAAATATTCTGGTCCTCACCCCCAGGCCGCCAGGTGGAGCTCTCCCGACAGCATGGAAGTTCCCCGAATTCCAGCAGGGCCTCATGGACTTTGTAGTTTATATGCACAGCCCTGCTGGATACCATGGGGGCCACCAGGAGTCCCTGTAGTTAGGCTGTCAGACTGTTATGTGCCCCATAACCTGGAAGTATGTCCTGGTCACATGAACAGGAGAAACGACGTGCTTCCAGGTTGAAGAGAAGGACTTTTACCCTGACCCGGAAGTACTGAGGACTTGTGGATTGTTGGACAGGAACCACTTCCGGGTCAGGGGGTATAAAAGGACGCTGGGAAAGCCCAGACATTGAGCTGAGCTGGGAGGTAGGGTGATGAAGTGTCTGGGAGAGGAGGATTGGTATTTGTAGAGTGTTTATTGATTATATGAGTAGTGTGAAGTGGAGGGTGCTTTGTGCACTGTATTATTATAAAAATAAAAAGTCTTGGACTTTTACCTGGTGTTTGGCGTGGTACCTGAGGGTTGGATAGGTCGATAAAAGCCTCTACTGCTACAAGAAGAATAGAAAGAGTATGGCTCAGCTGCAAATCTGCCTGGGCAGGCCATCCAAAAAAACAGTGACGTTCAGGAAGAAAACTAGTTAAGGAGGGCACCAAGAGACCTCTGAAGGAAAGACAAACTATGGTGGCTTAGATTGTACAGACTGTGTAGACAAACATTGATATAAAAAGTCACAGCTTTATGGGAGAGTTGCAAAGATGAAAAAACACACATGACAACTTGGGTAGAATTTGCCAGAAGGTACATGGGAGATTATGAAGTAAGCTGGAAGAAGATTCTATGGTCTGTTGAAACCAAAAATCGAGCTTTTTGACCAATCTGCAGAAAACTTGTGTCTTAGGGGAATATTTGTTTTCTAGCAAGGCAATGCCCCAAGGATAAAGACAAAGCTACACAGACATGGCTTAAAAGCAACAATATGAATGTCCTGCAGTGGCCTATTCCAAGTCCAGATCTCACTCTAACTGATTATTTGTGACTGGATTTAAAAAGGCTCTTCACTTGTGATCTCCATGCAACCTGACAGATCTTCAGCATATGTGAAAAGAAGAATGGAGAAAAACAGCAGTGTCCAGATGTGCAAAACTGGTGGAAACCTATGCACACAGACTCAAGGCTATTATGGCTGCCATGGCTATTAAATGTTGACTTGAGAATCTGATTATTTTGTGTTTAATATTTGTAATTAAATTAGACCATTTTGTAGATATTTATTTTCAGTTTGAAAGTAAAGAGTCTTTATCTGTTGATTAGAGACAAAAAGCCAGATTATAACCACTTTGATTTAATGTGTTATAACAGTAAAATGTCTAATAGTTTTTAGACCCTATACTATATATATATATATATATATATATATATATATATGTGTGTGTGTGTGTGTGTGTGTGTGTGTTAGTGTTCTATCTATCTATCTATCTATCTATCTATCTATCTATCTATCTATCTATCTATCTATCTATCTGGTTTATTCCAATAAATAAAATGTAAGCAGTTCATATACAGTTCTACACTTTCTGTACATAAGACACTTCTACTTGTAGTATTTTGTCTACTCCTACTATACATGCACATACAGCAAAAGTAAATGTTCAGCAGATTGGGTCAGACTGTTTGGTTAAATGCACCAATGTTCATATTTCATTTTGTATACTTGAATGTTATTCAGAAACATTACAAAATAAGAGACAACAACCCAGAAATTTCATTTGAAAAGTTGTTCAAAATTTTTTTGCAACACTTTCTATACTTCTGTCAAAATAAGATAAAATGTGTACAATTTGTTCAGTGGTTAATTGGAAACATCCTGCTTGCTTTTTGGTATTTATAAGTTTCTACATGTAGAGCTCTGTTAAGCCTAACCATAAATCATAAAACTGTGTAGAAAAATGTGTTTTCTGTTTTGCTGTCCTGTTATGAGACTGAGGTTGGCAGGTTAATTTTTTTCCATAGATTATCATTGGGAATAAAATGTGGGCCCATCCCTATAAACCGAAGATCAAAATACAGTGCAATGACCGCAGCTACCTTCTTGTCAAAGTTTAGGGTTACCCCTTCAGCAGGAAAAATCCTTGACTCCTCTTTTTTGGAATTGTGAAGGGCAATTTTGGCAGACTGTGCTCTGATTTGTACATTTAAACTCAATAAGTTTGCAAATGTTCATAAAGGGGTGCTTTACGTAAAGCGTTTCTGACATCCTCCATCAATGCAACAAGACACAACTACACAAAAGAATAAAAATCCAGAGATCAGCCTCTTGATTTGAGTGGACTGCTCACCTTTTCAAAGCCCTCAGAAATGCCATCCATGGGAAGACATTTGAGAATAATGATGAGTTTAGGAAAGAAGTGACAAATTGATAGGATATAGAACACCAAATTAAACAAGTAAAAAGTCAATTATCAAGAAATGTGAAAAAATGCACCAGGATATGCTAATGAGTCATTAAACAAAAATATAATTATAAAAAATAATTTAATTGCTCAAGGTGTTATTTTAAAATGGCATTATTTTTAAGGACTGTGTTGATTTAACAATGGCATTTTTACAAGTAAAATTTTTTTACTTTTAATGGAAGCACAATTTATATTAGAAAATTGCTTTTCATGATGGGAGTGACATGGTGGTGCAATGGTAGAGCTGCTGCCTAGCAGTAAAGAGGCCAGGGTTCACATCCCAGTTCCTTCCTCACATGAAGTTTTGTATGTTCTCACTGTGTCTGCATACTCCAGTTTCCTCCACAGTCCACAGACATGCAGGTTAGGTGGATAGGCGATACTAAATTGGCCATTGTGTATGATTGGGGTGTATGTATTCACCCTGTGATGGACTGGTGCCCTGTCCAGGATTTGTTTCTGCCTTGTGCCCTATGCTAGCTGGGACTGGCTCCAACAACCCTGTTCTGGATTAAGCGGGTTAGAAAATGAATGGCTTTTCATGGCGGAGTTGTTACCTGCTAATCAAGACCAATGGTTTGGATTAAACAAGACCATTTATTAATCACATGCCAAAATCCAAGCAAAAACTGGAATTTCCAGCTGTGTATATCTTCCCAGGCATGTTCTGTGCAGACTACTGCCCTTGTCATCAACAACACCATTCTTAAGAGTATTTACTCATTCAGACATTTTCAATATATTGTTTATTCATCTCCAAATAGCATCATGTGTTGAATTATCTCTATTTTGTCCTCCTAACGATCACAGCTCCTTCTGCCCTTGAGTTTTTTGCTCTTTTTCATTTAAGATCTTTGACAGCCCACAGACTCGATTCAGACAAAGTAATTGACATGAAGTTATTAACCAATAGGAACAGGTTTCAGTCTGTTAGTCTTCACTGGCAAATGATGAAACCATCCGGAAAAGAAACATTCTGAAATTATTAGTGGTAGGGTTAAAAAAGGCAATTGGAAAAGTGTCTATAAAAATAAGCCCTTTTTGAAGTGAAGCCTGCAATAATTATATTAAACATGACTGCATTAATGAAACAAAATTAATGTCAGTGCTTTTAAATTATAATAAGATGACTCTTATTTATGTGTTTTTTTCTCAATTTAATGACTCATTTATGTATATTACTGCTCTTTTTTCAAGCGATTATTAACTAATCCTGCCTTTCTTTTTACACAGTTTCTCAACTCTTTTCAATGTATTGCTGCATCTTTTAACTGATTTTATCTTTTTTGTGTTTTGTCACAATTTAATGACTCATTTATACACATACATGCACTTTTTCATGTTATCATTTGCCTTTTTATTTGTTTAATTTTAATAGAAAAATACATAGAAAAAAGTCATGTCTCTGTATGCTCTAGTTGATGTTTATGCAGCAAAATGATGAGCATAGCAAATGTTATTCTGCATGTATGTTCAATTTTACTACAAACTACTGTTGGTTACCTGTCAAAGTCAGGTAAATACATTTCAATATAACATTCTTCCTGTGCCTCTTCACAGTACCCTTTTGTGTCTCAACCTCTCTTACCATATGTGTACTATGAGAGTTCCTCCTAAGCCTTTCCTTGATACCCTTGTGTGTCTCAACCTCTTTTGTCCAGTGCTTCCTCTCTCCATCACTTATCTGTAAAGATTGTTTTTCAGACTGTCATTTTGAGGTGTGGTTGCTTACCTCCTGTCCGTTTTTCGACTACTACCGAAGGTAGACAATTCTTTGTTACCTGCTGTGAAAACATCATTCAAATTCTTGCAAATATTTCCCGATCATTGAAGGTTAACTCATATTTAGCAACCCAATATCCCTCAGTCAGTTATTCACTTTGCTCTCATTCATGTTGAGATGCTCCATTTTAAGTCCTCTTTTGAAAGACAAATGGTCACAATTAGGAACTGAACCTCATACCACTACAATATTGTGACATCATCCCTACTACTGACCAACTAAAGCTAAATTAACCAATCAGACCAAAGCCAAACTGACCAATCAGATTGCTTGAAGGGACCAAACACAAGCATAAACACACATTAGTATTTTATTATATAGCAGCTTACTAGAAGAAAAAAAAATCCCACTACAAATCCTTCTGGGCAACCCTTCCATATTTTATATCACACTTTAGAATATAAATTTCAAGGTACATCATGAGCAGGTGATTTACATATTCATATTTTTCACAGGAAAAAATATAAACTTTCATTCAAATAGTTAAAAATATAAGCCTTGTGCAATTACATAAGAATGCAGTGAACTTTTCTAAGGCATTGCGAGATGCAGAACAGACCAGAAAATCAATGTGACATGGAGGAAGGGAGAAAGAATACAACTTAAGAAAACCTGCTGATGCATTCAACCATGAGCTCCAGAAGGCAAGCAGAGAGGATGTCCGTCTAGCCTATCCATTAAGACATTACACAAACACTGCCGTCAGAACATCTTGCAGAATTGTGTAACAAATAAAGAGAGAGAGAAATGGTAGGATTGCCGAAAGTTGCTACTTAGATTAAAATAAAAAAAAGACAATTTAGGGAACAGTTGCCATGGGGTACCCAGATGGCAAGAGATTGCCAGAGGCAAAGGCACCACCAGGATGACGCAATGCAGGGGAAAGTCGCACAGGACATCTCTAAGACAGAAGGACAAAGAGTCACACTGGCAGCAGAACATGTCCTGTTTATAACGGTGTGGGATCTCAGGACCTGTTAAGTGATGGCATGCCTTAAATGCATGCTGGGCACCTGGGAAGGGCAAACGGCATGGGTGGTTACAGCCTGAGTACAGCCTTTTCTATGATTCTGAGGTTTCAAACTGCAAAGATTTTGCATTTGTACTTGTGCTTCAAGGTGTCACAAAAATGTTATTTCTATTTAATTACGCAATGCCATTTCAATGAGGTCACTTCCTTTTGGTGGCCACTTCAAGTTTTTGCTTTGGATCTTGTGACCCCATGTGCTAAGGTGGTGCAAAGGTTTAAAATAGAAACAGTGCAGCTCAGGTGTGGGTGTGTGCTACTGCAGTGCTGTGCAGCCCCAGAGTGTTTATTGGGGAGACTGGCTGTTTGCGAATATACGTGCAAAAGCAATCAGCTCAGCCAGTTTTCTTATTGACTCTCCATGAGTCATTAAGTACAGCAGCTACACCCACAGAGTATAAAGGAGCCTGAACAGAACAAAGAAGGTAAAGAAAAGACAGAAGTATGGAAATGGAAGAAAAGAATTCAAAAAAGAGAATTTGTATGATCAAAGAGTAAGATCAGGAGTGTAATCTGGTGCAGCTGATGGGAGGCAAGGCATTTGGGAAGAGGCCACATAGGGAGCAAGAGGGACAAGTCACTGAGGAATGGTTCACTGCTGTTGAGCACCCAGGGAGTAGGAAAGGCCCAAACACTTCAAGGGTCTTCCAACAGATTACTAAGGATGATGGTGGGATGATGGAGGTAGGCTTTGAGCATCACAGTGAATGACCAACTAAGGTGGCTGGAACAAAAGTCATTTTTTTGAATGATCGCACTTGCCAGTGTCTCAGCCTACTGAGGAGACCTGATGGGTGAGTGGGGGAAACAAGAGAGAAGGACGTACTTAATGGATTCTTTTGGATTTATTTATTGATGATTGGTTTTAACTTTCACATAATAGCACATGTTTTTATTGGATTATTTACAGTATTTATTTAAGGATGAATCTGCATCTTATTTCATTTATTTGGACTCTGCTTGCATTATTGTAATAAACTACACAATTAATTTGTACCATACTTGCTGTTTGTGTGTCCTCATTGCACTAGTCCATCTTGGTTTCATTTTTATTGATGCCCTGGGAACAGGACAATTCCAAGCTGCGGGCACTTGGGCATCACACCCCAATCTTGTGATTCATCATGTCATCTGCCATATGGTATTTAAGATGACAACTATTATGAGACTTTTAGGGAATTAGGACTCTGCATGTGTTTTATAGACTGCAAGTTTGGTTTGTGTTATACTTTTGCCTTATAGTTACCTCCTTACCTTTTAGGACTGACCTGCTTTCTGACCTTCGATTATGAGTTGCCCAACAAATGCTGATTTTTGATTTTCAGTGTTTTTTCTGCTCTTTTCATCCAGGCAGAAGATAGTGAGAGCCAACATGAGAACAGTTGTGGATCTTTTGTATGGTAACCGGCAGCAAAAAAGACTCAAAGAATTATGATTATGTTTCATAGCTGCACATAAGACCTCATGATTTAAGACTAAGCTTTAAATTATAAGACCAGTAGGAGTACTCCAAATAACAATGGATACCCATTAAAAAGGATGAGAGGTGTATGGGGAAAAAAGTTAATAAGAGCAATAGTAAGTCAACATAAGCACTAATAATGGCTATCCACAAAAGACCACAAAATACAGTATGGGGCATACCTATACACTGTAGTGTCCATCTCTAGACCTGTTGGTTGGCCGATCTATTTGCAAACAACTGTAACACTCACCACATTTTGTAATCCTCTATTTCCTTCTTTCTAACCACTCTGACCTATCTTCCTCCCTGCCAGGTATGCCCTTGCCATGCTTTCTCTCCTGAGGCCCTTGCATGTCCCAGCTCTGTAGTACTCTTGGTTCAACTCCCAGCTTGCTAAACACCTGGGGCTGTACTTCCAGAACTCCCTCTGGTGGAACTCAGCTGCAAACATATCAGCTCTATAAAAGCAAGGATCTTCATCAGGAGCATAAATAAAATATACACCCCGCTGCTGCCATCTATCATCCTGGGAGATGAACAACATGGTACATCACACAGTGTCCATCCATCACTAGTCCATTATTACTTTGACCTATAAAGGTTGGCCTCTTGGCTGGGAAACCAGCCAGAATATAACAGTTTCAGCTGTGACTTTAGCTAGATTCACAGTTCTTTATTATCCATTGATTACTTAGATATTAACTTTTTTTTGTTTTTGGGTTAGATATACATATTATGTATATGAAACTCCGGTATTTAAGACAAGGAAATAAAGTTAATTAAGACATTAAAATGCCTTTATAATGCCTCACTGTGACTGTGTTCTGATCTTTAGGGAAGTCAGCAGTCTTGTTTTTTGTAATTCTTTTGTCTGTTTAAGGAGGATTATTATTGTTGTTTGTTTTAATATTTCTTGATCTTCTGTAAAAAGTCATATTTCCCACTTGGGACAAATAAAGTACTAATTAACTAACTACGTATCTATCTATCATGTCTTGCTGTTGCTGTGTGTATGTGTCGATTGCTTTGGTTTGGAGTGTGCATGACCTCATGCTGGCAGTAGAGTGAGTGCTCCTGTGTTTATTTTTTTCCCATTTTTATTCTCTTTTTCTAGATGATACTCTTAATATTTAGCTGTTTTATGTTTATAAATGATTTTTTTGATTGTAGAGGCCAGGCCTTTTGCTACGTGCGTTAAAAAAAACTCATTTGCAAAAATGGCTCCTGTAGTTTCAGTAGAGCAATGAGTTACTAAAATAGGAAAACTAATTGGTTGTAAAAGCATTATTTCTGCCTCACAGATGACTAAGGCAGTTGTGGTGTGTCTAGGTCCAGAAGTCTTAGATCACCAACTGGTTAGTAAAACCTAGCTTTGATGCCCTCATTTATGTTTTGCCTCTTTTGACTCCTGCAAAAAGAATTATAATTTCCAATGTTCCTTCTTTTTTAATGAATGGATTGCTACAAAAAGAACTGAGAAGATATAGTTAAATCGTTTTTGACATATCTATGATCCCTTTGGGGTGTAACAACCAGAATTAAAATGTGTAGTTTCATTTAGGAGACAGGTTTTAATGCTCCTCGATGAAAGTAACAATGAATTAGTTGATGCTTTAAAATTCAAATTGAATGAATGTGATTATATTTTTTTATACTCTCTGACTCAGTGAAATATTTTAAATGTGACCAGATAGAGCAAAAGAATGATGAAAGTTACTCTTTGGGATATAAAATGAATTTATTTGGGGGATCAGATGAAGATGATGAATCTGAGGACTTAGAATCTGATGCTGATGATGAGAAAATTGTTATTTATAAAAATGTAGCAGACACTCCTAGGTCTGGAGTGTCCAGATCTCCAGTTGGAGTCCCACAGGGGAAGGGTTTTAAAACAAGAAACCAGGGACGAAATATGTGGGGGTTGAATGGTCAATTGAGGTTGAGTTGAAGCCCACAAGTCTAATTACAGGTCAGGCCAGAGAGGAAGGCCTAGCTGAGGCTGTGGCTGAGGCCACACAACCTGTCAAAGGAACAACACTAACTGAGGTGTATAAAATTCAACGTTTAGATTAAAAACAGTGTGTGTGAAGGTAGATGAGCTGGCTGAGGCCGGTTCTGAGTCCACAATCCAAAGTCAAACTGATACTCCTCTTTTAAATAAATGTAGTGTTAATTACTGAACCTTTCAGATAAAGTTTTCTGTTGTCCTCTCCTCTGTTGCCAACTGGCCATATTTAATATTTCAACAATTATTAAAAGGCAGATATTGCTGGGCTCCATTCATGTTAATCAGTTTTGAAAATACTTTGTTTTTTTTTTTTTGTTTGTTTGTTTAAACAAATCTGTGTCTTTATGTGTGGTTATTATATATATATAGTAAAGTTTGTATTTGCACCTACCTGTGAACTATTGTCATAGAGCTCTGTGTCAACACTCTGTGATTGCTACACAAAAATAAACTGAATTTTAAATAGGAAACATTGTAGAACTTCATCATTAAATGAGGTAGCTCATGATGCTATCAAATGAATAAAGGGTCTAAATAGCCCCTACAATAAGTAATACGAGTCAGTGGAGAACTCCCAATAATAATCCCCTAAATTGCAAGACAGCAGTTTATATGGTTTCTACTGGGCTGTTCAGTTGGATGACCTGTCTGGACTTCAAATGCTTCTATCTGTAGTGCAACTAGGACCCTGGATGTGAATCCAAAGGTTTACCCTCAAGTAGTTAGGGATTATTAGGCTCTGAGTCAGGAGGTGAACATTTAGTATGGGTTCAGCTCAGGCCATATCCTCACATCAGGAGTCAGAAAGCGGAGAAGGGGTTAGGTGTTGTATGTAGAGAAAGATAAGTGGAAAGTTTTTAATGATGTGTTTGATGGAAAATGGAATGGATGCCCCATGTTGTAGTAGGGCACCATCACCTGTTGAATTAGGCTCTCTGTGGCAAAGGCTCCTTGTGACGCTACCAATTTTATTACCCTTCTTTTATAATTAAACCTTGTTTGCTTTTATATTTTTTATCTATATTACTTGATCATTGTTTAAATATGATGACAGTTCAACAGCTCCCTTACAGTCTATTATTTATCCTTTTATAACTTGTTTCCAATTCATAGTTGTTGGAATTAAGCAACACAATGCAGGAGCAAAGCTTGAAGACAGCTGTTCTTTGGAGAGCACACCCATGTGCAAGCTGACCAGCATGAGAGTGCTAATCAAGCTAACAGCATGTCCTTAGATTGTAAGATGAAACTCACAAAAAGTACTGAGATCCCAGTATTAGTATGAGCCACCAAACCCCTCAATTCAGAATATGTATTGTATGAATGTATGTATATTTATGGGGGCCTGCACTCATCGTTGCAGAACTATCTACAAGGGAGAAAACAACCATGAAAAAGGATACTGTGATGGACGGCCGGCTACAGACTCCGGTCGCCACCCCCAGGCCGCCAGGAGGAGCCCTCCGGACAGCATGATCGTGCCCCGTGTTCCAGCAGGGCCTCATGGACTTTGTAGTTTATATACACAGCCCTGCTGGATACCTTGGGGACCACCGGGAGTCGCTGTAGGGGGGCTAGTGGGCTCTTATGTGCCCTATAACCCAGGAGTGCGTCATCATCACGTGACAGGAAGGAACGACATGCTCCCGGGCTGAAGAAAGGACTGTTTACCCTGACCCGGAGGGAATAAGGACTTGTGGGTTTGGCCAGGAACCAATTCCGGGTCAGGGGATATAAAAGAACTGTGGGAAAGCCCAGACACTGAGCTGAGCTGGGAGGTAGGAGGGCGAAGTGTCTGGGCGAGGAGGATTGGTTTATAGTATTGAGAGAGTTTATTGTTTATGAGTGTGGAGTGGAGGGTGCTTTGTGCACTGTGTGTAAACAAAATAAATAGTGATTACACTTTCACCTGGTGTTCAGAGTGGTACCTGAGGGTTCAAGAGGTGGACCACGCCTCAATCTGTTACAATACTAATACATCTTAGGGCTCATACCCAGACCAATTTAACTCCAGACCGATAAAAACCAGATGCGGGATTCAGACTTAGGATGCTGAAACTGCAAGGCAGCAGCAGCACTACTCACTTCTATCTTTCATTTTGCTCAGCTTTGTTTGTTTAATTTTCTAATTAGTTATTATTTTGTGATATTTGGGAGGAAGACAAAGTAGAGTCGCTGCCACTCTGCATTGAAAGGAGCCAGCTGAAGTAGTTTGGGAATCTGATTAGGATGCCTTCTGGATGCCTCCATGAGGAGGTGTTTTAGGGACATTCAACCAAATAGTAGGAGACTTCTGGGTAAACCTTGGATATGCTTGTGTCATTATATTTCTCAGCTGGCCCTGGAACGCCTTAGTATCCCAACTGGAGGAGTTAGAAGAGGTAGTGGGAATATCTGGACATCTTTGCTCAGACCGCTGTACTCACAACCCAGACACAGACAGGCAGCAGAAAATGGATGGATAGATAAACGATTGTGTTAGTTGGCTAAAATGTAAGGATGAGGAAGAATAATCCCTTGTGTAGTTTTTATTATTAGAACTTACCAAAGATATGTGAAATAAAGTCTTCTAAATATTTTACTTACAATCATATTAAACTTTGATAAGCCATTATGTTGAGAATAAATATTCAATGAAAGGTACAGTATACAGACTTCAGTGCTTGCAGTGGAGGGAATGAGCTTTGTTTTTGATGTCAGTGAGGAATTTACAGTAGCTGATATGTCACAATATTGAAGTCTTCATCTCTGCTTGAATGAGTCATCTTCGTGAGCACATAGCCAGTTCTATGTTCATTTGAATTTGTGTCATGCACCACCTGAACCTTTGATGGGCTCTTGTTCTGAGTATTTATGTCAACTCTCATTTTTTTGATTTCATACAGTATCATCTCCAAGTATAGCACATAAAAGCTCAATCTAATTTAGAGGCATGACATGAAGAACATTCAGACTTAATGAGCATTCTCTGGGTCATTAATGGAGTAGTTCTCTTTGAAGGTGCATGGTATGAGTTTCCAACCGATTTTTATAGTATGTTCATTGAATTTTTAGGGCACATCTGATGATGCATGTACATAATGTAAAGAGGCTGTCTTCTTTTCCTTATAGTTTATTGATAAATTTATTTTCAATGATAAAACATTAGGATTGGCTGCCTCACTTTCTCTTTAAGATTCCATCCTCCATCATTCCCTTTGGTTGTGTTTGGAAGCTGCATATAAAACTGATCAAAATTAGCAGTTTCTAATTCCCTATAATCCTGTGCTTTCTCACCCACTGACCCCCTTTTTGACTCTTAATTTATTATATTGTATCTTTCTGTTTCTTTTTGTTTCTCTAGTTAAATGCAACAAACACAAATCTTACCTGTCATTATTTTGTGTAGATAGAGCCTGAACTGAAACTTGATTTGTTTTTCGTTCCCAGCCAGTGAGATTGCACTGCAGAGATAAGTGTAGTCAAGCTTACCGATAACAGGGAAACTCAATTCTCTAAAATTACAAAGTGGCTGACAGTTCTCCTTGTATGTTATCAGCTCCTATCAAGGGCTCTAAGGGAGGCATAATCTGTCTCTCCATTTATCTGCAGAGTTTGTCAGCACCAACTGGCTGAGAAGCCTAGAGTGTCACCAGTGAATCATATTTAATGGGACAAATTCAATCTTCAAACTATAATTTAATAAGGTAGAATTGTTATTAGAAATAATTAAAGTGGCATGGTCTGTGTGCTGACCAAGTCCTCAGGGATGGTTACTTGGTGTGATAGACTTGGCCTGCACTGAGTATACACAAAACACACGAAGAGAGAACTGAAAATCTACATAAACTTTGGAGTTTGTTTTTTTTGTTTTAGATTAATAATCATTAAGATGGCCACCCAGGAAGATACCATAATAATATCAGATTTGAAAAAGAAATTTTAACTTGGTTAACACTAGGATCCCTGAAGCCTATGAAAAAAGTCATAATCCTGGGCTACCTTAAATTCATTCGCATCTCTCCATCAGCCTCTTTTGTTTAGCAAATGTGTCGATCAGCACAAACAGCCTGCTATCCCATCCCCTCACCGACGCAGCTGAAGTTCTCCTACCTCAAGGCTCTTTATCATGGCGTGGCGTAACATGCCTGGAGTTGTATAGGGTAAATAATATATCATTATTTGCAATACATACATTTCATGCGTGTTCCATGTCTACAACAATCTGGGTAAATGTAGGATGACAGGAAATCTGAAGCAAGAAATGCTGAACACGTACCTAAAACAGAAACTTTTTCCATATTATAGTAATAATGACGTGAAATGTAAAATGTGTGAAGACTTTAATCCAAATATCAAATAAACATATACGCTTTTATTCATGAATATAACCAAAGAAAAAAAATCATTCAGTTTACATGGTTGGGCTTGCGCCCTGCCTGGGGTTTTTATTCCTACCTTGCGCCCTGTGTTGGCTGGGATTGGCTCCAGCAGACCCCCGTGACCCTGTACTTAGGATATAGTGGATTGGATAACAGATGGATGGATGGAATTTACATTGTGCTGTCAATGAGTTGAAAACCCAAGCTCAAATGTAAATTAAAAAAAAAAATGACATGTTTTCTTGGATGGTGCAGAGGTAAGAACTGCTGTCTCATACTCAAAAAGTTGCGGGAGCAAGTCTGGGTGCTCCTAGTTTTGAGTAGTAAGCTGCTTTTATTATTATTGCTACAATATAATAAAAACATACATTTGATTTAAGTCTGTAACACCCGGTCCACCATCCAAGAAGACATGTCATCTTTCTGTTGATTGACATTTGAGCTTGGGATTTTAACTGATTGACAGCATCATGTAAATTGAATGATTTTTTTTTTCTTTGGTTATATTCTTGAATAAAAGTGCACGTGTTTATTAGATAATTGGACTAAAGTCTTCACACATTATACACTTCACGTCATTATTAGTATAACATGGAAAAGGTTTCTGTGTTAGGTATGTGTTCAGCATTTCTTGCCTTGCATTTCCTGTCATCCTATATTTACCCAGATTGTTGTAGACATGGAGCACACATGAAATATGTGTAATCTAAATGATATATTATTTACCGTATACAACTCCAGGCACCTCATACCCAGATAAAGAGCCTTGAGGTGGGAGAACTTCAGCTCAGTCAGAAGGGGATGGGATAGCAGGCTGCTTGTGCTGATTGACACATTTGCAAAACAAAAGACGCTGATGGGGAGATGCAATGGAACAATAGAAATTATTATTTCTATTGAATGCCACAATGGCAATTTGATTAAATATTTTTCTTGGTGGCCACTTTAATTGTCCTTTTTGGATCATGTGACCCTCATGTGGTGAAGTGAGTTTGGGATCCATGGTGGTGCAGAGTTTTTAAATAAAAACAGGCTTATGGCTATAGATGCAGAGTATTTAATTGGGAGACTGCCTCTTTGCAAGCTCATGTTGCCATGCATGTGTATCCGAATAACACCTTCCTGGCTCTGACAAGGTGAGTAATACCACCCCAAAAAGCGAGAGGGGTCTGATGCTAATGCTATCCTCTCCTTTCATTCCCACAGCCAAGAAAATAAGCCCAAGTGGGACAACTGACTGAGAAGCTCAAAATATAAGAATATAAGAAAGTGGTGTCAGATGCTCACGTATTAGGTCCTGTAATTCATGCAATCAGCTATCACTGAGCCACAAAACTTTTTTTAAGCCATTATTGGCTGTCTTTTCAGTTGTTTGATTAAATTGGGCTACCAGGGTGGTACCCCAACCTTCTTTCTATGTCTCTGCTTTGACTACCCACCCAGTTGTTTCCTATAATGAGCAAATGTGATCAGTATAATGAGGGTCTTACAGGGACCATATTAAGAAAAGCAATGACGATGGAATTACACTGATTATAACAGAGATACCAGGCCACAGAAAGTCCCACCAACAGATCCATGACATCAAATCTACTCATTTCTCATCTCACCTCTTCTACCATGATCAACACAAAAGAGAATGATGATAGGAAGTCATCACCGACTGAACAATGAGAGTCACAGAGTTCACATCCCAGCTGAGTCAACCTATTAACAGAAGACGAATCTGAGCTTTGGGGTTCTCATTTAGATTGTTTGTTATTTTTACTGTATTAAATAGGGTTTTTGGACAAAGCCTCATCCTCCTTTATTTTTACAGTATGCATAATTTGTTTTGTATATGCCCATTTTCTCATTCTGCTTATTCCATTACATGACAGCAGATAGATCTTTCCCAGTAGCATAAAGTGCTAAGTGGTAACCAGATTGGATGACAGACAGTCTCTAAACAGAACACTCAAGCGCAATACTTACTGTAAAGTATAACATGCTGAAGTACTATCACCCTATGTTGTGGACCAAAATCAGAGTACTCAAACAAAAAACTTTGGAGACACTGGGAGAAAATGCAAAATCTATCCAACTCACAACACACTTCTTCTCAACAACATTACATTCAAAGATTTATTCCTGTACTCTAGAGTACACACACAATGATCACAAGATATTTATGGGTCTTTTTAAAATTGTCAGGATAAGTGAGACCAGGGTATGAGACACTACTATAAAACTTCATGGTCCCCAACCAGTAGAAGGATCTGTCTAACACTAGTGATGACTGATGCAATCAAGTTTTGATTTCCACACAGTTTTGCAAAACTGACACTGTTTGGTTTACGGGTTATTTTGAAATTGTGGATTGCAAAACTCAGTGACAATTTTATGGGGTTCAAAGTTTGTTTACAGATGGAAAAGAAGCAATAGTGCTCCCTAAATCTTTCTTCACACTCACTATTTATGTGTATCATTTTCTGCTGCTGCAAAAAACATGTAATCTGCACCACAGTGGTAATATCTTCTTGTATTTATGCCTCTCGTTGACTGCAGAAGACTACAGTTCCTCTTTAGGTGTATTCACATATAATGCATTAAGCACCTATTGTGAAAGCCTTTGTCTGTTTTGTCTGTTTATATGAAACAATTCGGCCCCCGGTGGACAATTTTGTTGAGATGTGCTACACATTCTTCAAAGTAATTTGTCGATACAGTTCAATTTTTGTTCAGATATCTTGAATAGATCGGGCTGTACAAAGTTTTAAAATTTCAAAATTTCCTATTGAAAAGCATTGGTGAATTTGTAAAATTGTCCAACTTATAACTGAGAAATATTTTGTGCAACTTCAACTACAAATTAGTTTACTGTGTCAATTTTACTTTGTGGGTGGTTGCCTGAACTTGTATGTGTTGTATATTTGCCTCTTTTACTTGTCCATTAGCTGCTTGGATGCCCAGTGCAAGTGAGTCAAATGCCGGGCAAAAAGTGTGTGCGCAAACAACTCCCACAGCTATGCCCTTCTCCTGCAGCTTTGGGGAAGTTAACTACAGTAGTCTTCATAATGTTTGGGACAAAGACACATATTTTCCTTGATTTAACCCTCTGCTCCATGGTTTAAAATTACAAATCAAACAATTCAGACATGATTAAAGTGCACAAGACGTCTCTAAGGGTATTTGCATATATTTCAGTCACACCATGTAGAAATTACAAAACCTTATCTACATGGTCTCCCATTTCAAGGCACCATAATGTTTGGGACATAGAAATGGTTGGTATATTAAAGCAGTCATAAAGCAGTCAGTATGTAATTTAAAGTGTGTTGTGTGCTTTATTCTTAAAAAACCCTTAGGAAGGGTTGGACTTACATGATTGTAGAAAATATAAAATATAACTAATATCAGGAAACTTGAATTTTTAAATACAAAATGCTAGGAGGAAAAAAATAAAGCATGTTTTGAGCAGAGCATGAACGGTAGATAGGGTCTTACATATAAAGTATAGTGTTTAAAAAAGACAGTGTGCAAGAAAAGCTAACATGTTAATGAAACCCAATTCATCAAATGAACATAAGCCATTAACTACCACTGAGTGTTGGAGGATGAATCCCACTTAAATGTAGGTGTATTCCTTCATGTGCATGAGCTCTTATACAAAGCTGTGCCTGAAGGACAGTTACATAAGTTGCCCAAGGAAATGTCAACTGTTGAAAATGAGTGACATGAAAAAGTAAAAAAATGAAATATTACCAGGTGTACTTGGTATGAAAGTTAAGTGGTAATTATGACAAACATCTTGGGAAAAATGATACAGGAACTTGTGATTAGACAAAAATGCTGTTGAGATATAAGATGATGTGGTGGTAGAGTAGTGATGTCATGAACATAACTGATGAAAAGTGGAATTCTTCAAGGTGTGACAAAAAGTGTAGAAAGAAGGTGGTAAAATGATTTAGTAACTTGGATAGACACTGAGGAGAACCAGAAAAGCATTCATGGAAGAAGCTGGATATTTAAGGGACTTACGGAATAAGAAATTATGTGGGTACCACAAAGCAGATAGCAAGCAGGAGAAAGAATGTAGTAGGTGTGAATTCCCTGAAAAACGCTAAAGGGAACATCATACTGTAATTTAGAGTAATGGAATAAAGAACACCTGGAAGAATTGGATGAATGGTGAAAAGGAATCGGTTAATGAAACTGGGTATGAAATGTCCTTGTTGTAGTTTCTAAAAAAAATAGCTGGTTACATAATTACTAAAGAAAGCAACTTCACTGCGAGAGAATCAAGGATTCCTATACACTGAAAATATAGTGGGCTTATTCAAGTATACAAAGGAAAGGTTCATCCATTGGAGCCGGTGTCTTATTACTGATTGTACCAGTCTTTTGCGGTAGAAAATGAAGGTGGATAAAGACGTGCTGAGGAAAACATCTGGACTGCAACAGCACATCAAAATGTAGGAACATTAAGAGAGCAGCATAGCTGTCTCAGACACACTGGCTCCTCTCAAAACAAAAGCCATTAGAGCTCAAAGAAAATCACCCTTTAACAATAGCACTAACACTCTTAAATAAGAATGCCACAAAGCAGAGCATAGATGTAAAGCAATGAAATGAGATGTCTTCAAAACAGCCAGACAGTGGTAAAGGTATAAAAAGGCCTTTGTCTGTCCCGCTCTGAATGCTATTTCAGTCTAATAGATATAAACTTAAATAAAAAATATTTGCCATGCAACTTCAGTCTGGCCTTATACATTACATTTTATTGGAAATGAGAAGTTGTAGTTTGGCTTTCACATTGGTCACAGCTAATAAACTGCTTTGTCAATGACATTTTAATGCCTAGTGATGAATAAAAATACATTTTTATGTGGCTAGATTTAGGCACACTTTTTGATACCACTGGTCATCCTATTGTATTACACAGGCTTGAAAATTCTGTTGGGAATAATCATTCTTATCAAATCAACATCACTTTCATAAGAAATATGATAATCGTATTCTGTAAGCATTCTAATGTTAGATATGGGGAACCTCAAGACTCAGTATTTGAACCTTTTTTGAAGCCACTAGGAGATACTGTTAGAAAAATATATATGTATATACTCATGCATAAGTTGGGTCTTGAAACCCAAAAAATTGATCATAAAATCAGACCCTGACTTATACGCTCGTTCAAAAATGCAACACTTCCATTTTTTTTTAATATTTTCTTGCCTCCTCCAAACTCGCATCAGTTTCTCAGAAGCATCAAATTTTGTTGCAGCAGCTCAGTTACCAATTTCTTTTGTAACTTTAACGACATTTAATTTAAAATCAGCTTCATATTTTCTTCTGATTGAACGCTCCATCATAGGTGAGGGATGCTCTTAAGATAAAGGTGTATGAGGGTGTGAGATACAAAAACTTTAGCAGCACCCTGAGACGCTTGTGCTAATTGCTGGAGACTTTAACCATGTGACGCTGGACAAAACATTACCTGCCTTCTCCCAGTATGTGGGCTGTAACACCCGGGAAAATAAGACTATTGATTTACTGTATGCGAACGTTAAAGACGCATACAGCGCCACCCCGCTGCCTGTACTTGGGAAAGCAGATCATAACCTGGTTCTGCTTCAGCCTCACTACAAACCAAGAGTGAGGGTCCTACCTACAACCACACGCTCATTTAGGAAGTGGTCCCCTGAGGCAGAGAAGGCTCTGAGAGAATGCTTTGGAACTACAGACTGGGATATCCTTCAGGGATCACATAGTGAGAACATTGAGGAGGTTGTTGACTGCACTACTGACTACATCAACTTCTGTATGGACATTGTAGTTCCAGTAAGAACTGTACGCTGCTATGCTAACAATAAGCCATGGATTACAAGTGACATCAAGGGCCTTTTGAACCAGAAGAAAAGGGCTTTTAAAGGCGGTGATCAGCATGAGCTCAAGCGCGTGCAGAAGGAACTTAGAGTCCAGCTCAGGGCGGCAAAGGAGCAGTACAGGATAAAGCTGGAGCAGAAGTTGCAGAATAACAGCATGAAGGAAGTGTGGGATGGGATGAAGATCATCACTGGCTGCAGCTCGAAGCGGGGTACCACCATCGAGAGAGACGTGAAGAGAGCAAACCAAATGAACAACTTCTTTAACAGGTTTGACCACCCTAACCCACTCTCACTCTCACCTCGGAGTACTGAACCCTCCACACATCCTTCTTCTGATACCAGCATAGGAGAGACATCCCCACCCACAATTACAACAGCGCAGGTGAGCAGAGAGCTGAGGAGACTTTGTGCCAGCAAAGCAGCGGGTCCAGATGGAGTATCGCCACGACTGCTGAAGGTCTGTGCATCGGAGCTGGGGGGTCCTCTACAGCGCATCTTCAACCTGAGCCTGGAACAGGGGAGAGTCCCGAGGCTTTGGAAAATATCTTGCATCACCCCAGTCCCAAAGGCATCATTTCCTAGTGAGCTGAATGACTTCCGGCCTGTTGCTCTGACATCACATGTGATGAAGACCATGGATAGGCTGCTGCTTCACCACCTGAGGCCACAGGTTCAACACGCCCTTGACCCTCTGCAGTTTGCATATCAGGAGAAGGTGGGAGCAGAGGATGCCATCATCTATATGCTACACCGATCCCTCTCCCACTTGGACATAGGCAGTGGTGCTGTAAGAATTATGTTTCTAGACTTCTCTAGTGCCTTCAGCACAATCCAACCTCTGCTCCTTAGGGACAAGCTGACAGAGATGGGAGTAGATTCATACCTGGTGGCATGGATTGTGGACTATCTTAAAGACAGCCCTCAGTATGTGCGTCTCAGGAACTGCACATCTGACATTGTTGGTCAGCAACACAGGAGCGCCACAGGGGACTGTACTTTCTCCGGTCCTGTTCAGCCTATATACATCGGACTTCCAATACAACTCTGAGTCCTGCCACGTGCAAAAGTTCGCTGACGACGTGGGCTGCATCAGGAGTGGGCAGGAAGAGGAGTATAGGGACCTAATCAAGGACTTTGTTAAATGGTGCGACTCAAACCACCTACACCTGAACACCAGCAAAACCAAAGAGCTGGTGGTGGATTTTAGGAGGCCCAGACCCCTCATGGACCCCGTGATCATCAGAGGTGACTGTGTGCAGATGGTGCAGACCTATAAATACCTGGGAGTGCAGCTGGATGATAAATTAGACTGGACTGCCAATACTGATGCTCTGTGTAAGAAAGGACAGAGCCGGTTATACTTCCTTAGAAGGCTGGCGTCCTTCAACATCTGCAATAAGATGCTGCAGATGTTCTATCAGACGTTTGTGGCGAGCGCCCTCTTCTACGTGGTGGTGTGCTGGGGAGGCAGCATTAAGAAGAAGGACGCCTCACGCCTGGACAAACTGGTGAGGAAGGCAGGCTCTATTGTTGGCATGGAGCTGGACAGCTTGACATCTGTGGCAGAGCGACGGGCGCTCAGCTGGCTCCTATCAATTATGGAGAATCCACTGCATCCACTAAACAGGATCATCTCCAGACAGAGGAGCAGCTTCAGCGACAGACTGCTGTCACTGTCCTGCTCCACTGACAGACTGAGACGATCGTTCCTCCCCCAAACTGTGCGACTCTTCAATTCCACCCGGGGGTGTAAACATTAACATTATACAAAGTTATTGTCTGTTTTTACCTGCATTGTTATCAATCTTTATTTTAATGTTGTTTTTTGTATCAGTATGCTGCTGCTGGAGTATGTGAATTTCCCCTTGGGATTAATAAAGTATCTATCTATCTATCTATCTATCTATCTATCTATCTATCTATCTATCTATCTACAGTTGCTGATCATGTCGTTGGACCATGACAATTTAAACATCTGAGAATCGCTCTATGTGCCATATTCAGTGACTGCCTGAAGACCTTCCAGCACAATCATGCATGCCTTTTTTGTCACAGCCAATAGCGGCCTGCCTGACAGAGTTTGAAAGTATGCTGTATGAAAGTTTAGCTGGCACAGTGAGTTCAGCCACAATCTCTGCCCTGTTTTTTCTTTTTCCATTCTATCATTCTACGTACTGTGGGAACCAGCCTAGACACAGACAGGCAGACACCGAAGGTTTAAACAACACACACGGTTGATTATACATATTTGCTATTTACAAGTACTACGCACAACCCAGTGCCCCTGCACCACACACCCTCAAGTCCGGGCATCTTTCAATGCCTCTCTCTTCACCACCTCCACTCCTCTCCTCCGAGCTCTGTCCTCTTCCAACCGACTCCAGTTGATGAATGGAGGGAGGCAGACCCTTTTATGTTGCCCTGGATATGCTCCAGGTGCCCCTTAATGAACTTCCGCCGGCACTTCCTGGTGTGGCAGAAGTGCTGGCTGAGCAACCAGAAGCACTCCAGGTGTCCCTGGTTTTAAGTGCTGATGGCCAGGGCTTCATAGGCATCTGGGTTCCCCCTGGAGGTGACCACAGGCCCCTATAGGGTTGTTCCCGTGGTCCCCATACCAACCAGGGTGGCTGCCCTCTCGTGGTCCGGAGGAGGCGTAGTCCCTCTCCCGGTCCTTCCAGGCGTCCCGGCTGGGTACCGCCCCCACAGCTCGCCACAGTACATAACACATCAGACAGATGGGCTTCTCTTCTGTTTTTAAGTTCTAAAACACCCATGGTTCTTTATTTCTTGACACTGCATTATATGGATTGTACATGCAGCTGTGCATTCACTGGTAGTTAGCTCCTATGTACACACAGAGCCCACACATATGACAGAAAACAAAATCAAACCTGTTTTATTTTGTCTGGGTGAGGTGCTGATTTGTTGGAAGGAGTTACTGGGTATGTTAGACTACACAACTGGCCTTCATCGGAGCTGCTTCTTAATAGTTAAGGTTATGTAAGTGAAGTCTATGACTGAAAATCACTGGAAAAGTAATCTAACGTGACATGGCCTAACATTTCTACATGCCAACAGTATTTTAATTTTTTATTCAGAAACATTTTTGACAACATCTTCAATAGTTTGCTGCCATCTTAAATTGTGATGGTATGGTGATGTTGTGTGTGTCCAAACAAAGAACCGAATGGTGGCAATCGTGGTAAGAATCACATTCAAAATGCACAATGCAATTGCACCAGAATTTAATAACAAAGTGAAAACTAATATTAAAATGCAAAAAACAGAGAATTTTACACAAGACTTCAGATTTATGACAGCACCAGTAGTACGTGGCCAGCGTCTATGGCTTGATCTTTTGTTAGTTGTACCACCACTCCAAAAACAAGAGCAGGAAGAGCATTAACTCATTGCTACCAGTTGGACATCACACTATCTCACGTAAGTGTCCGTTCTTTTCAACCACAGTGGTTTAATAAATGGAGATGGCTGTATTATGATGAGTAAATGAACTGTGTTTTTTGTTTTGCAAGTCTTAAAACTGTGCAGAAAGAACTAGTGGCTACAGATCTGCATGGGGAGATGAGTGGCATTTATTGGAAAGGGAATTTTTCCAACTGGTGCAAGACTTCAGAATTATGTTTTTACGAGAAACTACAAGTTGACAGAAATACTGTTTGAACACCTGCTGGGTTACAGCAAATGCCAATATGCAGGACATTCAACACAAATTACCTGCAACAAATACTTAAACATGTTCCTCCAGCTAGCGCAAAAAAAAAAAATCCCCTATTGTAATTCAGACTAAATTTGTCTTTTACTCTACTGATTGCTTCCTGTTCTTCCAGAATACTCAAAATTCATCAGCAATTCAACTAACAGTCTCTCTTGGATTTGCTAACAAATTTCTGCTATTGCTCTTTAGTGTGTCAGCATGTTGCTCTGAATCTTTCAAACAATGATGCTGCTCATGAGGCTAAGAGCCCAAGGCAGTAATTGCAGCCAATTAACTGTTTGAACTTTGTGTTTAATTCAGGGATTACACACTGCTGCAAAGAAACCAAGCAGACACAGTTCTTTATTAAAATCTATAAAGAGAAATGCCCTTCTTTTCATTTGTTCATTTTTTACAGCTGCTTATTCTAGTACAGAGCTGCAAGGCAGAAACCAGCTCTGGTCAGGTCATCAGACTGTCATAATTTATTTTTATATTAATTGGTTAGCTGTTTTGCTTTGCTGAAGAAATACACTTCAGGAGTTGATACTTTATACTAGGGGGCTCATTTTCGATCATTTTCTTAAAGAGATCCAGAATACAGAACTGAAATAATTTAAGTGAATATATCAAGATTAGGGCAGAATGGTAGGACATCTGCTTCACTGCTCCAGGAATCAGGGCTTGAATTCCTGTCTGTGTTGTACTTTCTTGTTCACTATGAGTTTGTATCCTCGGACATACCAGAAAAATGCATGGAACAATCAGGCACATTTAAACTAATTTTAATGTGGGCATATACTTTAATGTAGTGTTTTCCAACCTCAGTCCTGGGGTCCCACTGTGGCAGCAGGTTTTTGTTCCAACCAGCTTCTGTTTTTATTTGGAATCCTGGGTTAATTAAGTGATGTGTTATTTCCCAAGTTCTGTGTTTTGTGAACAATACAGAAATTAGAAAACTAAGTTTGGTAAATATATATATATATATATAAAATGTACCAAGCAGTTATATAGGAATAATGTATTTTTTTCTTTTTAACAATATTTTCATCTTGATTTTCATTCTACTTTTCTAGGTGTTCTAATTGTTTAATTAATCCATTATTTACTAATTAGTGGGTCTGTTGCTAAAGTAGTTGCAGCCTTTGATTATTCAGTGTTGTTTGCCAGCGTGTCTGCTCTGCTTATTTTTAATTGTTATTAATAAGATACAACAAAGGGGAAAAACTGCACAGAGAAAGGGCAAAATATAATGAAATCAACAAAAGAGAGTTAAGCATTTAAATCTATAGCAAAAGCAGAAATATTTCTAAATGTCTTATAAATGTAAAATGTAGAATAAAATAAAAAATAATACCAGCTAATTAAATGAGCTCAGTGTTATCAAGTGTTGTCACTGATTAGGAATCTGGAATCAACAAAAACCCGCAGCCACAGTGGGCCCCCAGGACTGAGATTGGGAAACACTGCTTTGAAGTTTAGGAAAAAGAATAGCAGCCCCATACAGAAATGGTACCTGGGATGGGCTCTGAATACTTAACCATAACTTTGTAACTGAAAAAGTGGGCTCAATAAATCTACTATATAATAAAACCCCAAGGTCTGCGTGTGTGTCCGTCTGTTCCTACGAGCAATCTGATTGGTTAGTTTGGCTTCAGTGATGCTGCTCAAATAAAGTGCAACCCTCAAAGAGGAAAAAAGGGGAAGGAGGAACCCTGAAGTATCACAGTAGACAGGATGTAAGCAACACACCTTGAAATGACACGGAAATGCGCTCAAGATAGAGACTGCTGGGTCGGAGAGGTTTATACACAAGAGCAGGGGTCCTCAATCACAGTCCTGGAGGGCCGCAGTGGCTGCAGGTTTTTGTTCTAACCCGGTTGCTTAATTAGAAAGCAATTCTTGCCAATAATTTAATTTCATGGCTTCTTAGTGCTTTAACTCTGCTATGTCAGGTAATTCTTATATCCTGGATTTTTTTTCCTTTCTAAGGATATCATCCAAATGATTTGAAGTCTAAAATGGATGAGTAAATTTCTGTCCTTCACTTCTTTCTCTTCACTTTCCTTCCAAGTATTTAATTAAACCCAATAGTGCATAATAAATACACACAAGTGTAAATGGCAACAAGCTAAATGTAGAAATGGTGGTCTCTTCTGTCATTTGCATGCTATTGCTAATTAGGAGCCATTAAAAACCAAGAAAACAGCTGTTTAAGACTAAAATAAACAATAAGGGTTCAAAATCTTAATGAATGAGACAACTAAAGTGACGCAGAAGTGTTACTTGAGCAATAAGTGCTTCTGATTAAGTAATTGGGTTGGAGCAAAAACCTGCAGCCACTGTGGCCCTCCAGGACTGTGATTGAGGACCCCTGCACAAGAGGATACCAAGAAAAGGTATTGAAGGTGCAGGAGATAGCAAATATTTTTAAATGCATCTATTACATGTAACGTGGCTAGTAGACAAATATTTCAGATTAAATATGCATTCCATTCTTGAATGGGATGTCAGGCCATCCCAGTAAGCACTTAGTGGTGCTTATTGGTGGCTCTGAGGCTAGGGATCTGCACTGGCAATCAGAAGGTTGCCGGTTTGAATCCCATAAATGCCAATAGGGACTCTGCTCTGTTGGGCCCTTGAGCAAGGCCCTTAACCTGCAATTGCTGAGTGCTTTGAGTAGTGAGAAAAGCGCTATATAAATGCAAAGAATTATTATTATTATTCACAGTAGGTTAATTCAGAAACATCCTTCCAAAGCCTTCCAAATCCAGCGTTACATGGCTTGATATGAATGCGTGTCAAATTTAAAGCCTGCAGATGCTGAATCTGGTTGTCTCCAAGGGTGTCATCAAGGAAACGCAGCAGGTGGCTAATTACAAAACTTTTCTTATTATACCACAAAAGTATCATGAAATCTCCTCATTCTAGTAGCCAATCGATGCAAATCTCTATAGCTGGCCTATTGACTGAACATGTCCTTAGTGACTATGAAAACTTCAGCCTAAATTTTGGCCTTTTTTTTTTTTTTTGAACAAATCATCATGATATTGAAAAGCCTCTCCTCCATTTGCACACACAACTGCTCCTTTACTTCACAGCTTCTAGGCATTATATACATTATACTTTCAGTTCACTCCTCATTGGCTGTCAACACTCGCACATACAAATCCGCTTTAACTGGCGACTTACTATGATAAAAATAAACAAGACTACAGTAGTTGTGTTATCACAGTGGCAGCGCTGCTGCCTCACAGTAAGGAGACCTGGGTTCGCTTCCTGGGTCCTCCCTGCGTGGAGTTTGCATGTTCTCCCCGTGTCTGCGTGGATTTTCCTCCAGGTGCTCCGGTTTCCTCCCACAGTCCAAAGACATGCAGGTTAGGAGCATTGGTGATCCTAAATTGTCCCAAGTGTGTGCTTGGTGTGTGTGTGTGTGTGTGTGTGTGTGTGTGCCCTGCGGTGGGCTGGTGCCCTTCCAGGGGTTTGTTTCCTGCCTTATGCCCTGTGTTGGCTGGGACTGGCTCCAGCAGACCCCCGTGACCCTGTGTTAGGATAATGGATGGATGGCTGGACAGTTGTGTTATGGGGAACTACAGAATACAGTGACTAAGCCCCTGGGGATGTCACACTACAAACCTCATGATCTTGCTGTAATTTTTTTAAGATTATGTAAATGAAGACTTCAACTGAAAACCATTGGAAAAGTCATGTAGTGTGACACCAGCCTAATGCCATACTCACAATACATAACTTTCAACCTCAAAAGATTGCTGAACTGCAAGAATTACATGAAATTCTTTCAGTGGTAAGTTGTCTCGTTGTCATATTGGTGTGTTTATTATGCAATAAGGTGCAGACGAGGCTCATAATTGGAAAATCTTTCCACCAACAAAAAACATGCGATTCTAAAACTCCATTGTCTCGAAAAACACATGAGGCATGATTGTGTGTTTCATGTGATTTTTTTTTCCAATATGAAGCTAAAAGAGCAGCTGCTTCTTACCCCTTCGGCTATTACTCAATCAATGATCTCAAACTTGTCATAGGTCTGCTCACACTAAGCAACCTGGTGGCGATAATTTCAAACATACTTGAGAAAAGATTACAATATGCAAGCTTTCGAGGCAACTCAGGCCCCTTCTTCAGGCAAGATGTACCATTTTGAAGAAACTGTTTATCCTATTAACCTGTGTGTTTTATAATTTACCTTTTACATGAATAAATTATATTTCTTCAGTAGGTTCATTATTAGTTTTTATGTTATTTGGAATTTGAAAATAGTATTTTGAACCATCCAATAAAAATTAACTGAACATTATACCCAGTAGTTTATTATTTTTTGAATTTTGATAATAAACAACAGCACTCATAGTGCAGCAAAGCCTCCATATTGCATGGGACTGAGGAGCAGCTGGCTGCTGTGTTGGCTTGCCAAAGCCAAATCATTACGCACTGAAAGAACTCTTATTTGATTGTGTTTCATTTTGTTAGACCAAAGGCCTCTGCTCATCCTCTGATGTATAATTTACAGTTTAAGCGTTCTTCTCTAGACATTCAGCGAGGGCTTATCTGATAGCAGCTCAGCTCTCTGGTGTGCTGACGGGACAAAACGAGTCACACGTTTTTAATTATATTAGAACAGACAGCAGCATTTCTCCATTCAACACTTCCCTTCTTGTACTCAGGCACATCCCTGAGCTCAAAATGCCTGACAGACAAATACTTGGTAATTATTTTATACTCACTCATTTGTTAGTAATAGAGGCAAGCATCTCAAATTAACTGCTATGCAGTTTACAAAAGCAGATTTAGAGATTGGATGGACTTTCCAACACTACTGAATTCACAAACTGCATGGGACTCTCACACAAACACACACATACACACACACACACACACACTCACACATATACATATCATATATTTTATGATCATCATAACACTGGTGAATGAAGATACTTTGCATGTTGGTCTAACATGTAAGTAACAATTTCATTGTACTCTAAACTTGTGACAATAAGACCAGCATTTGGCAGGAAGATGTGTCCATACTCGACTTTTAGAAGCATTTTCATACCTTTAATATTAAGTCTTTATGAGCTGTTGGGTCGAGTGGTGAAGAATAATCTTAAAGATCCTTGATGAGCTTTGATTGCTGGCAGGGGTGTGCTAGTATATGATTAGTTTCCTGGATTATTCTTTTGTGCGTGGCATTGTCTAATTAGCTGAGCAAAGCCGCATTCCAGCTTTCATGAAAGGCACATTAATCATTTGCTATGTTCTCTTAGAGAAGCAGTAACTGAGTTTGTTTAATCTATCTCGTAATGAAACAGAGAGGCAGTGACAAGACTGCTAACCACTGACCCTGTACTGCTGCATTGTGAGTCCTTGAATGGCAGCCAGCTTTCAAAATAAACCCTAACCCCCCTCCCGCTGCGACAAATGTCTGTCTTTGAATCTGTCTGAGTCTTGAGTACGCAGCAGGTGAGGTGTCTTGACTTTTGTAAAGCGGTGGGGGGTGGTGGGTGCATCAGAAGAAGCATTGATCTGTACTAGAATGCTGGGCAACAGCTTTCAAAGCACTGCTGATCTATGATTCAATGTAAGAGATGATGATGTCAATTTATTTATTGGTTACACCTCACTGGAAGGACTGGGCTGATCCTGGTCACCACATTATAACCAAATAATCAAGGTTATGTGTTTACAGTCATTAATCATGGCATTGGAGAATGACAATGTGTTGCATATTGATTAGCACTTGCCAGCAAGAATTAACAATAATGACCCTATAAACCTATATAAAGGATTGAACAATAAAACCCATTGTTTGGCCAAGGAGTCTCAGTTGGCAAAAACATGATTAGGTAAATAATATAACTTTGGAAGCCATAAAGTTTAAAAAAATATATGATTGAATGTACTGCATACTTGACAACTTTGCAAAATTGTCCATGGCAAGTCCACTTCATGGAGGTCAAAAGCCATTGACTGGATGGAATCTATATCTTACTGAAGGATCAAGGCAATATCCATCCATCCATCCATGGTCTGGGGCATTTTTTTCTTTTCCCACCACCTTCTCCAACTCCTCCAGGGGGATACCAAGGCATTCCTAGGCCAACTGAGAAATACAGTCTCTCCAGCACGTCCTGGATCTGCCCCAAGGTCTTCTTTCCAGGGAAGTGTCCAGGAGGTATCCCAATAAAATGCCCAAAGACCTGAGGGGTTTGCATATGCCAATGATCCTAGGTCCCTGGTAGGGTCATCCAAGGTGCATTAATCCTAAGTGAGGGACCAGACTAAATGTGGTTCAATTAACCTTTATGAAACGTTTTACCAAGAACCCAGTAACATCATCTGGAAAAGGGGACCTGGGGCTCTGCCCAGGAGCCAAGCCTGAGGATTAGCTCATTGGCAAGTGCATCAAGGTATCATTCATATTTATATTGAAAAAGATTACATTTAATTTCAATGTGTCTGATAGTACTTAAAATTACAACTAACAAACATCTCAAGCTATCACCCAATCAGCATTGAATGTACTGGGCCTTTTCAAGATTAGCCTTGGGCTAATAGATGTTTTCTCAGTTCTCAGCAGTTTCCTTTTCCATTATGTTGTGTAGGAAAAATATATATGGAGTATACTATAACTCTAGCCTCCCCAGCAATTTGAAAACCAAAACGTTAAATTTTATAGAAGTAAAGTTTTGCTACCTGATGATATTAAGCCACAATGATTTAACAACAGATTGATACTACAGAACAAGCTGTATTACTTACAGTCTTGCACTTTTCATCATTTTGTACCGATCTAAAGATTCTACAGATCTAAAGCCAAAACTACACCTTTGAGTGATACGCTTCAAAACAGTTCTCAGTGGCAGAACATGTCACATGATTTACACCAGTTCACAGTTTTAGAGCACTTTGGCAGGTCCTTGTCCTTAGCGCCCAGATTAGCTTTCTTTGCTTGCTTGTACTTCTCTGTACACACAATGCCTCGATTGTTTTGAGTTTCCCCCAAGATAAAGCACATCTGAAATCCTTTCCATTTCTTTCAGGAAACATACTAGCAAAAACTAAACTTACCTGCAGCAAAAATCCACAGCATAAAGTAAGTAGGGTAACAAGACAGATTATATGCATATTCTAGTGATATAGCTAAGACCAATATGCAGCCTTTCAGGAATATGCCTCTAGTAGTGTAGCATAACAGTGGCATAGTGTAACAGCCATAATTCAAGCAAACGCAGTTATGATGGTGGATAGGTGGGCCATTATAACAGTCTTTTGGTTATATACTGCTATAAGTTTGGCCAGTACACCGGCCTGCCAGGTTCAAAGGGTTAAAGTGAAGTTCTCAAGATAGAAGGTGCAGCCTAAGGACACATCAAGAAACGAGCCAAAACTACAGTCAGCATGAAGTTCTATGTCAGATGCCAGGAACCAACCATTTGACTGTCAGTAAAATAAGTTCTGACAGTCACAGCTGTAAAATGGTGTGCCAGGGACAGAAGACAAAACAGCATATGCTTTTCTTTTAATTAGAGTATAATAGAAGTTAAATTATAGAATTGCACATTACCAGTGACAATTTACAATATTTTTAAATATCTACTGTATTATTATTTGTACTACTGTCATGTACAGGTTTCTGTTTGAAGTTATGTGTATTTTACATTTTATTCTTGTTTTTGTTAATTTTAAATTATTATTTTCATGTCTACATGTTATTTATTTATTTACAGGAGGTCCTGTCCTAGATAACGTCTGTACTAGCTGTCTCTTTCCATTTTGTTTAATACCCAGTGAGGCCTAGGCAGTGTTTTGGTCACAGAAGCCCAGTTGTTTTTTCCCCATTGGTGTATGTTTCCTTTCCCAATGACCATCTGAAACTGAGTATAATTACCTTATTTGATTATTGCCTTTCTTTGTTTCCACTTTGAATTTTACATTGTATTGAAAGGTGCTATATAAATAAATTTTATGAATTCCTTTGGTTTTATTTTTGATGTTGTAACTGTGTACTGTCTCTTTATATACAGTATAGTTATGCTTCATGTCCTTTGTGGGTGGACTACCCTGATATTACCACTCCTGAGCCATCCCTTGGCTATTTTACATTTTGAACATGATATATGTGTTTAATTGTATCTCATTGAGCCTATCAAAACACAATATATGACAGAACTTGAATCTCAGTATACAGCCACTAGTTATAGGCTAGAGTGTTGATATTTAGTGGATAGCCACAGAATTTTTTTTTTCAGTAGCAACTGGTTGTGGAAAGTAGTGCTATAAATACACAGACATAGTTATGTCACCGTGAAAAAGGTGAAAAGCTGCTGATATTTTGAAACAACTAGATTTGTTGCAAGATTTATATTTTGATTATAATGACAGTGATTCAGATAGTGACAATCAATTGTTTGATGTGAAACCTGTAGGTTCTGGTACTGATGTGGATATTTTCCCCGACTGCATTTCTTCATCATAAGGCATTCGATTTGTCACGACTGTCAGGACAGCACTATATGGACATTCAGCCACCCTCTGACTACAGACAGTCATTAACCATCAAATGTGTTGCATGTAATAAGTGCGGACAGTTCAAAAGAATCGTGTTATATTTATGGCACATGTGCTTCTTCTCACTCTGTGTGATGCCATACTTCTAGAACTCTCATTCAAATACAGACTTTTAGTCGTGGTCCTAGTCAAACTAAAGTAATTATGAGTTTCTTTACATTTTAACAGAGTTACTGTTAATAATGAAACAGATGATTTGTGATACATTTCCTTCCATTGTTTAAAATTTTTGATTGAGTTTATCATTTATCATATATGCATAGACCACTGCAGCGTCCTAGTAATAAATAGTCCGGCAGTCAATAGTTAATGGTTAAACTGGTTAAGAAGACTCAGGACTTGGAAATCATTCCTTTATAATTATTCAGTTTTTGTCCTTGGATTTTCTGGTTTTTTATATCATTCACTTTGCATTAAGGATTCTGATTACTGGGACTGTGCTTTGAATGTCTTTCATGTGGATTGCATTTTTGGCAACTCTTTTTTTTTTTTTTGCATCTTTCTGCTCCTTTACTTATTTTTTGTTAACACTAGAATCCCTGAAGCCTACAAAAAAACTTGTAATCCCAGGCCACCTTAAATTTCTTCGCACCTCTCCATTAGTGTCTTTTGTTTTGCAAATGTGTCGATCAGCACAAGCAGCCTGGTATCCCATTCCCCCACCGACGCAGGTCAAATCGCACAGAAGATTCTCAGACCTCAAGTCTGTTAATCTGGGTGTGAGGTGCCTGGAAATGTATACGGTAAATAAAATATCATTATTTGGAATACATACATGTCATGTATATTCCATGTCTACAACGAGCTATGTAAATGTAGGATGACAGGAAATGCAGGGAGGAATTGTTGAACATATAACTAAAACAGAAATATTTTCATGTTTTAGTAATAATTGACAAAATGTAGACATGAAGTGTATAATGGTGAAGACTAAAGTCCAAATATCAAAAAACCCTTTCACAAAAGGTACAAGTATAATGAAACAAGTGCGCTTTTATTCAAAGATATATTCAAAGAAAAAGAATTTGGGTACAAAGTAAGTATGTCCGCTTGGTTGGTGCAGCATTTGATTCCCAGGTCCTCCAACATTTACCATTTTAAGTAGTGAGCTGCTATTTTTATTACTATTATGCAATAAAAACAAACATTTGATTTGAAACTGTAACAGGTGATGTAAATGTATGGTACTTGTAAAAGTGTTTTTTTTATTACTCAGTTTTATTCTCTCTCTTGTTTTCAAATAAAGACATGCTATATTGTAACAGAAGTGAACTCAGATGAGGAAGTGGGTTCTACATCAGAGAAAGAGAACAGAAGCCCTCCCTGAAAGAAACATCTAGTCATACATAAGAACAACGAATCCAGTGAATCTGGCACACACGTGTCCTTCAACAAATCAGCAGGGCTTACAGAGTTCAACAAAGTCCTGTTTGTGATTATGTTTTGTGATGGTCTTTATATAAAAAACATTTATATGTTACTTATATAAAAGCCAGATCGAATGTGATTTACCTTGATTTATTTACTTATCTTCCTACAGCATAAAGTCACAAGTAGACAACAGAGCTTCCTTTGTTTGATCGACACGGGCATGCTGACAAAGTACATGTGCAATTCTACTTCAGTACGCAAATGACTTTAGCTGCAGGTGGAAGCTCCTGTCGCCCTTTGCACAACTGTTGTTACGGTTCTGCCTTTGTCCAGAAATGGTTTCATAAGCTTTATGACCTTAGTCTCAGAAAGTCTTTCTACCATGGAATGACTGGGATCTTTTCCTGAATAAGGAGTGGCCATTGCATCTTCTGGTTGGGGGAAAGGCCCATTTTAGAGATTAGGCCTAGATTTTAGGAGGTAAGGCTTCATTTGTCATGTTCAGTTCAGATGCTAGAGGTAGGAAAGCCTGAGGCTCCAGTTGGAAGTTTAGACCTCATTTTTGCTTTTTTTTGTGTATTTGTATATTTTAGCCCAACGTAGTACTGCATCCAATCTATGGAAAGGCAAAAATAAAAGCCTTCACAGGTGTCATGATTGACATTTTCTAAATATCTAAATTATGTTACACATGTTTTGGGGGATTTTCATACACAGAGAATTTCTTTCTGATGTTAGTTTATTGATTAGAAATTTTATTTAAAAGTTAATATTTTTTTAATGTCGGGATCAATGTCAATTTGTTTTGCCTCTGTTTTGCGGTTTTCATGTTACATGTTTCCATACGAATCAACTTCATAATGCATTTGTACAGTGTGGCAACTGGTTTACTAGAGTGCCGGTGATCTCCCAAGCTGTTCCTCAATATCTGAAATTGGATAAAATCTACTACCTTTTGTTTGTGATGTTCATGTTGTTTTGGCACTTAACTTCTTATTTATTCCTTTTTGACTTTGAATTTTGGTGAGCGTTTTGGGCTTTGTTGATTGTGTTCCTGAGTTTCAGTTATGACCTGCACATCACTTCTTGAACTGCTTCTTTTGTCCAAGTCTTTTCTCTTAAAAAAGTTTCACTGACTTCCTTCAGTCAGTACAACTGGCAATTCAACTTAAGGAAACATTTTTTACTATAGAGCCACTGACTGCCAATGGATGATGAAGGATACTTCATTATAGTTTGTCCTTTAATGAGACTTTCACATCATCATAGTTTGCAGAAAATAGCACTGTACATTGTTTGAAGTGAAAAAAAATTGGTAGGGGTGACTTTAAGTTTTCTTTATCTGTATACAACTCTATAACAGATGCACCCCAGCCCCATTTCTAAAGTATTACTAAAATATGCCTCTATTTTCCCACCACATTCTGAGGGTTGAAGAGGTATATGTTAATAACAGCAGGGATGAGACAAATTTGTATTAAATTGATTGAGATATACTCACACAGGCACAGCACATGAAAACGATGCAGAAGGACTCCATCACCCCTCCAATTCCAACAACCCAGGTGAGACGCAGAAACAAGATCACTCCAAAGATGTTCTGCAGACAGGGCAGATAGACACCCATGAAGGTGCCCATTCGAGGAGCCTGCAATAGAAGGAGAAAGGCTGTTAATCCCAAACATAGAGAAGTATTATGTTTGGCCTAGAATTTAAGGAATTTAATTTGGAATATTATTATCATGACAGGAGAATTAAAATATGCAGTTTGATAAGTTGTACTCTATATAAAACAGTGATACCTAGAAACAACTTCACTCTTTTATAACAAAAAGATTCCAAACAAGCCTACACGTGAATTTCATGTGATACTACAGTAGACTGATTACACTTTAATCCTGAATATGCAAAGCAGTGTCTGCAGTCATCTTAATGCATTTGTGTACAATACTGTAGAATGAAGATTCCAGAAATGGACATCATTCTAGTACTGATTGCAATGTATAATAATTCAAAATCCAGTAGAATATACTGTATATATTTTCCAGTCTATAAAAGTCTAAGCCATTTTGATGAAAATAAGAAAGCTTGCCTTTACTAGACTAAAACTGTGTTAACTAAGTAACACCCCAATTTGATATGTGAGTAAAAATGAAGAGTCTTTTTAGGGAACCATAATAATTAATGTCATTTTTTTCTCTCTCTTGATTCACATTAATGATAGACAAGCTATAGTCACATTAATGAAAACGGGGCTTTGGCCAAACCTACATGAGTTAGAGGTCCTCCAGACAGCTTCTGCCAAGGCCTACAAGGGAATTTGTATGTGCAAGTAACCCCACATATGACAAGGAAGGGTTTTTGGAGGCTCAGAATCACTGATCTAGATGGCTATGCCCAAACAAAGGACATTTCTGGGTTTCTCTTTAACCAGACTGCTGCAGCTTTCAGCCATGTCTGAACTTGATAACTGTGAAGAGAGCAGCCTAGGATAAGCAGATATTAATGCTTTATAGGCATCTGCTGGCATTAAAATGACAGTGTTGTCAATATACCAGTCCTAAGCACAGGAGCAGATGGGTTGTTGTCACTGAAAGCACATAAAGAGCACCTGACTGAATCAACCTCACCATTTCTGCTTCACTACCCTTCTACTCTAAGTATAATGCTGTTGTTCATGCATGATGCCCTGGTTGCCATCCCCCTATCTCTCTCTAGCTAATTAGTTGCCAACTGAGTTTGGTAATCACGCTTTTTTCTACATATTTGACAAAGATCTCAAAGTTATGGAACCAAGTGCCAAGTGAATTCCACACACTTGAATCCCATTTGCTTTCTTACTCACCCTTTACCCTTCAGTAATGTAAACATATGACCAATCCCATATTCCCATATGTGCTAGTCAGGCAGAAGCAAAATCACCCAAATGGCCAAAGGACATGTCAGCGGTTTTGACTCTGAACTGTTTAATTTCACATAAAATAGAGAATAAGTGAAAAGATAAATTGGTTTGATTTAATATAAATATTTTAGAAAAAATGTTAGACTGGCATAAGTCTTTAAACAAACAGAAGCAACGGCAGGTGTTGAAAAGAGGAATCCTGGGTAAATTCACCTTACCAGCTGCTGAATGACTGGAGTTTTAATTCAATTAACCTGTAATATTAAGATCAAATAAACTATGCACTGGCAATAATTATCCATTAGATGATCAGTTATGTAATTAATTTCTAACAGGTAACACAATTAGTGATTGCAGGAAATTTTACATCACTGCCAATGCAGAAAAATTATTACCTTCTATTTCTAAAAGAAAGGAAAAAAAAAACATTCATGCTCATTTGAGTCTCCATTCAGTCGTGAAGTTGGATGAATTGTGAAAATTGCTACTTACAGTAGCAGAATATTAAGAACAAATGCAGCATTGTTCAAGATATATACGAGGCAACAGGAGTAGGAGCTGGTACAATGAGATCCCAAGGTTTACATCTTTGTCCAATCAGCTAAAGAGCCTTAAAAATAAGGAAGTATTTAAGGTATTTTGAATGTGTGCCCACTGACTTAGTCAGAGGAACAGAAAGACATATACAATATGAAATGGAAGCTGGCACAATTAACTTTTCTCAGCCTCTTTCAGGGTCACTTGTTCTCTCATTAACTTTCAGGTTAGCCTCTTCCCCTGTCCGTAAGATGACCTCCACACTTCAAGCTCATATTCTACTGGCCAGAAATGCCTCTTGTTTAGGTAACCACACATACCAGAGCCATCATCTGACATACCTCAATTATGGGCAAGATGTTTAAATGACCAGGAGCTCAGGATACTATGCTTATGCCATCTGCCTCACTTACACATTTATGCAAATTTCTCTTTATTTGTGAACCCAGTCTTTAAGCCAACACTTTTTATGTTTCCCCAATACTTAAGGACATGATAAGCTTTAAGACCTTGTAAAGGTATGACTTGTAGTGATGGCCATTTATAACCACTAGAGGCTGATACGACTACAACTCTGAATCTGGGCCAGCCCGAAAAGTAATAAAAATGGGTTTATTCCTGTTGTTCCCTAAGTTACTAGTGTACAGGGTAGCATAGCCCCTCAAAAAAGTATAGAGGAGAACAACCAGTCTTGTACCCCCAGTATAACTCAATGGCAGAGGATATATGCAGAAAGACCAGAGATATCCACATTAAGATGAATGGAAACCTGAAAACCTGGCAACCACAAAGAACCTCTTCATAATTACACAAGAAGTAATCTTTAAAAGCCCTTTTTGGCTCGTCTCAAGGTGAACGTGAAGTTGGGAGTTAGCTAGTGGACAAAAAGAGCCAGAGAGTTGGAGAAGCAGTGAGATTTGTTATGTAAGGTGAGGAGAGAAGTATAAGACAATGAGTGAGTAGGCTAGCCTACTCTTATGGGAAATAGGGTTGCTGTTGATTGATTAGTTAGGCCAGAACATGTGGGCTTTTGTTGTTTTACCCTTGTGTTTATTGTATCATTCACTGCTCTTGTTTTTCTTTTGTGTTGCTAATAAACCATCCTTTTTAGATATCTGGTAGTTGAGTCATGGCAACGGGACTTCTTTCTTGTTAGGTAGATACATTTCACTGCTCATCCAAGCAGCTTCGTCAGTCTGAAGAATGTTGTTAGAGACCACAATTTTATCCTCCAGGTTAGTTTCACTTCATACCTGCCCTGATTAGGCTCATTGAGTAAAACAAAGGAAGGGGGAGGTGTGGGTAGATGTAACCATCACAGCTTTTAACAGCCCGTCCTACCCCCATTGAGTGGGTCGTTAAGAGTGGTCCACCTGGTGGAGGTGTGAATTGGGCCTGATTTTCCTGGGGATGGATGAAAGGGCTTATGTACAAAAGGCCAACCAAAGAATCTTTACAAATAAAGAATTTAGAAAAAATACAAACCAAATGATAAAAAGAGCAACTTTAGGCAAAAATGAGTTGCCTAAAAGCCAATCCTAAGCAAACAAGTCCAAAGAAAATAGCAATATTCACAATTCCTTCACAAACAAAATGCTGGGCTGCTGAATCCGGCGTCTTGCTGGATTTTAAAGCTAGAAAGATGACCCAGCATGTGTAAGGTTAGGTTGGCCTGTCACTTAGGGAACCACCCACTAAGAACAAGGAACATAGGCACATTTAACACTAGAATCCCTGAAGTCTACGAAAAAACTTGTAATCTCGGGACACCTTAAATTCCTTTGCACCTCTCTATGAGCATCTTTTGTTTTGTAAATGTGTCCATCAGCACAAGCAGCAAGCAGTCTGTTGTCCCAAAATGGGAAAAAAGTTCTCCCATTTCAAGTTTTCTTTATTTGGGTGTGAGGTGCCTGGAGTTGTATAGGGTAAATAATATATCGTTATTTGGAATACATGCATTTCATGTGTGTTCTGTGTCTACAATGATCTGGGTAAATGTAGGATGACAGGAAATATGAGGCAAGAAATGTTGAACATATCCCTAAAACAGAAAATGCGGGGAAAACCCGGGATCGAACCTGCAATCTCTTCATTTAGAAGCAGCCGTTCTTCTCTCTAACCCACCGTTGCAATTGATAAATGGGCTTCAGTTTTTACATATTGACAGCAACATGTAAATTGAATAATTTCTTTTTCTTTGGTTATATTCTTGAATAAAGGTGCACTCGTTTTGTTATACCTTTTGTGAAAGTGTTTATTTGATATTTGGACTTCAGTCTTCACACATTATACATTTCACGTCAATATTTTATCAACAATTATAATAGGAAAATAATCTCTGTTTTAGATATGTGTTCAACATGTCTTGCCTCACATTCCCTGTCATCCTAAATTTTTCCAAATCATTGTTGAAATGGAACACACATGAAATGTATGTATTCCAAATAATGTTATATTATTTTCCCTGTAAACTTCAAGGCACTTCACACCCAAATAAACAGAATTGAGCTCTGAGAATTTTGTGTCTCACTTAAGGTGCATTGGTGGGGAATGGGATAGCAGGTTGCTTGCTGCCTGTGCTGACTGACACATTTGCAAAACAAAGATGCTGATGAAGGGGTGCGAAGGAATTTAAGGTGGCCTGGCATTACGATTTTTCTGTAGGCTTCAGGGATTCTAGTGTTAATGGAGAAATTGACTGATCATGCATTCATGCACAAATGTGATCAGATTGGCCAGTTTCCTCAATTGACACCGCATGGGTTGTTAAGCACTGTCAAATCTAAACACTAGCATGGCGAATTGCTTGTGGACTGAAATGACTTTAGCTGCAGATGGAATTCCCATTTTACTGATGGTGCCAAGCAGAGTTACGTTGCGCTACAGCAGTCTATTATCCAGCAAAAGAACTGTGAAGAAGCTGTCTGTTGCTACGGTCCTGCCTTTGTCCAGTCTGATAGCGGCCACAGGACATTGTATCTTTGATTGAAAGTGCAACAAACGGTTCCGAGCAGAGCGCTGCTCTTGTGAAAAAGATTGGAGATAAACACCATCACCTCAAAGAGGAAGAGGCAAGTTTGTTGTACCACGTGAATGTCACTGAGAAAATAAAAATGAATAATAAAAAAACAAGCGCTAACTTTTACAAGTAGCCAAAATTTACACCGGGTGTTACAGACTCAAATCAAATGTATGTTTTTATTATATTGTAGAAATAATAACAATAATAATAGCAGCTCGCTACACAGAGTGCCCGGTCTCGAACCAGGGACCTTCACGTTAAAAGGCAGCAGTTATTACCGCTGCACCATTCAAGAATACATGTAAATTCCCTGTCAACTGACATTTGAGCTTGAGTTTTTAACTCATTGACAGCCATATGTAAATCGAATGCTTTTTTTTTCTTTGGTTATATTCTTGAATAAAAGCGCGCATGGTTATTTGATATTTGGACTAAACTCTTCACACATTATACACTTCTTGTCATTATTAGTATAACGTGGAAAAAGTTTCTCCTTTAGGTAGTTGTTCAGCATTTCTTGCATTTCTCGCGTTTCCTTTCATCCTACACTTACCCAGATCTTAATAGACACGGAACACACATGAAATGCATGCATTCCAAATAACGATATACTGTATTATTTACCCTACACAACTCCAGGCACATCACATGCAGATAAGGAGCCTTGGCTTGAGCTGGGAGAACTTAAGGTGGGGGATGGGACAGCAGGCTGTTTGCAGCTTGTGCTGATTGACACATTTATAAAACAAAAGACGCTGATGGTAGAGGTGCAAAGGGATTTAAGGTGGGCTGAGATTATGAATTTTTTCGTAGGCTTCAAGAATTCTAGTGTTAAAGTTAAATTCATATAGTGTTTGATTGACTCATATGGAAGAATAGCTATTAGAATATGGTATAGTCTTATATCCCCTGTAAGTTAATTTGAGATAGAACTTTCTTGCTATATATACAGCACTGTATTAATTGATTCAGTTGTTGTTTAGAATAGGTCCCAGTGCTAGCAGGGATTGAAAGACCCATTTAAAGTAGGAAAATAGGATAAGCATAGTTTTCTGATCATTTAGAAATGGCTCAACTGTAAGTATACGAGGGCAATCCCAAAAGTAAGGTCTCCTATTTTTTTAGAAATACAAACAACCTTTTATTTTCTATAATGTTTACATCATTTTAAAGGTTAAAGTCGATGCATTTTTGAAGACACTCTGGTAGTTTTAGAATGCCCATGTCATACCAGCTTGCCGCCATGTCCTTCAGGAAGCATTGAACCTCATCTTTCACCTCTTCGTCAGAGCAGAATTGCCTTCCGGACAAATGTTCTTTCAACTTAGGGAACAGGTGGTAGTCACTGGGTACCAAGTCCGGACTATAGGGTGGGTGGATGATGAAGTTCCAACCGCTGATCTTTACGCATGTTTTCCTCAACCTTCGTGACTGTCTCGTCGGAAATTGACGGTCTCCTGCATGAACTTCGCCCTTGGTGGTAGCATTCAACAGGAGCTCCATTTTCAAGGGCTGCCAAGCCAAGATTGAGCATCCCAGCAAAGCCGCACATGCTTGTTTGGGGTTGGAGGAAGCACCAATCACAACAGTGTGGCCAACAGCCATATGAACAGTTTCCCTACGTCCCCACCGCTTTGGAGACCTTACTTTTGGGATTGCCCTCGTATTTAAAGAATAAAACAAGATATATAAACTTTAAACATAACTTTTCTTAAACAATAACTTATTTTTCCTTGCTGTATCAATTTTTTCTCTATATTTGTGTGACCTTTTATACTTTGAATTTTTACTAAAGTTTTTAAAAAAAAAGATATTTTGTTTGTGGAATCATTTCAATGTGTCAAGCTTTTGTCAGAATCCCAAAATGAATACTGAAGCTACAGAACTCTGGAAATTTTGGGTAAATGCGGCTACAATTTTTTGTCAGAAAATCTGCCATCTGAAGGCTTGGAACTGGAAACTACCATCTGAGGACACTTGCTCCAGAACTCATCAACGAAAGAAAAGAGCTGAGCTACTGCAAGGTACTGTGCTCTTATCTTCTATCTCTGAGTGATCCTAAATGAAAGCAATCTTGAGAAGATTTAAGAGACTGTGATATAATAAAAGGCATGGTGGATGATTGCTTGTGCTTTTGCCTGAGTTAAGGAAGCCTGGCTGTAAGGAAGCAGTCTGTATTGTTGGAGCATCTTGATTGTGACATAGCTGTTGTTAAGCAGTGGCTTACACGCTGCTGTGAAGATGTCAATGTCCAATCATAGTTCAAGTGAAGTTACCGGGAGTGATATGAGTACGGACTCAAAGCCAGAGAATGTGCTTAAGGATCTTAAAGCTCACATTAAAAAAGACAAGATTGGCATTCCAATCTTATGGCTGAAATCGAAAGCCTTAAAGACACTCCAGAAAATTTCACAGACGTAGTGCAGCAGTTTGAAACATTTCGGGAAACGCGTAGTCAGGCTGAAGAGCTGTATGAAAGAGTAATATCTATGCTAAGTAAAGAAAGTGCAATTAAAAAACAGAAAGCAGCACTCGCAGAAAGCTCTAAGATTTGGGATGAATTTAATGACGCTACAGCAGCATGGCTTAATGATACTGTGACCACTGCTCTTACAGCTCCTTTTTGTGGGAACAGCTGCTGGCTAGCCACGCGAGCTACAAACATTTAACACTAGAATTACAGAAGTCTATGGAAATTCCTTCATACCACTCCATCAGCATCTTTTGTGTTGTAAATGTGTCGATCAGAACAAGCAGCAAGCAGCCTGCTATCCCATCCCACCGCTGCAGCTCAATTAGCAAAGAAGGTTCTCAATGCTCAGTGTTTATCTTGGAGAGAAGTGCCTGGAATTGTATTGGGTAAATAATATATCATCATTTGGAATACATACATTTCATGTATGTTCCTTGTGTACAACAATCTATTTAAACACATCATTAAAACAGAAATGTTTTTCATGTTTTAGTAATAATTGACAAAATGTAGACATGAAGTGTATAATGTGTGAAGCCTGAAGTTCAAATATCAAATAAAACACTTTCACAAAAGGTACAAGCATAACAAAACAAATGGGCTTTTATTCAAGAATATAACCCAAGAAAAAGAAAGTGGGCGAGGGAAGGCTATTGATATGACAGCTTGCATGGTGCAGCAGTAAGAACTGCTGACTCCTAATCAAGAGGTTGCTGGTTTGATAACGGCTGCCTCCCAAATTTACTGTTTTGAGTAGTGAGCTGCTCTTATTGTTAATATTATACAATAAAAACATACATTTGATTTGCAACTGTAACAGACAGTGTAAATTTATAGTACTTGTAAAAGTTAGCATTTTTTTTCAGTTTTACTCTCTCAGCCACAACCCACCAAACCCCTGATCTGACGCTGTTTTCAGATAAAGATGTGGTATTGTTTTGTTCTGTTTGGTCTGCATGGCTCCCCTCTTACTTTCCAGCATATGATGGATCAGATTTTACATCCCCATTATGAATATTCTGGGGTGTATCTCAATGATGTTGTCATTTTTAGTAATGATTGACACTCACATTTGGTACGGCTTCAGGCTGTTCTGGACAGCTTGAGACAGGAAGGGCTGACAGCTAACCCTAAGAAGTGTAAGTTGGGTATGTCTGAAATGCACTATTTAGGTTATTCTATGGGCGGGGATTTGGTTAGGCCTCAGTTAAAGAAGGTGGATGTGGAGCTTGCTTACTCATATCCAAAAACGCAGAGACAGGTTCGTGCCTTCCTTGGTCTTGCCGGTTGTTATTGGAAAATCATTCTGAATTTTGCGAATAGAGCTGCTCCTCCTACTGATCTTACGAAGGGCAAAAAGAACCGCTGTGTTGTCTGGTCAGATGATTGTGAAAGGTTCTTCAATGATTTAAAGTCTGCTTTATCATCGTATGGAGTGGCCCAGAGAGACTATGAAACATTTCTTGACAGCTGTATGGATCCTATGGCCAATGTAGGGAACCGTGACACATTCAACAGAAATCAAAATATCCATATAATAATCTTGAAACTTTCATATTCTTTACAAGTGGCGAAAACATATAAACTTGAAGAAAAAGAAGACAGAGAGGCAGGTATTGATGATCTAACTACTTTTCTACATAAGTCTGCTCTGAAGTGTGGTCAGAGATCAGGAAGTATTTTTACTACAAGTATTTCCGATGCTGCTGAAAAGGGGATTCGGGAAACCTCGGTCAAAAAGACTGCAACTGCTGTCTGTGCATTTAAAAAGCCTTGTGTATTCTGCAGTGGCCAGCGTACTCTTGCTGAATGTAATAAAATGAAAGAACTGCCACATAAAGACAGAACTGACTTTTTAAAATCTAAAGCTTCATACGTTCGTTGTCACAAACTGGGGTACCTTGGTAAGAATTGTAAAGAAAGAATGAAATGTCAGATATGTTCTTTGCACCCAGATATCCTGCATATCAAAAAAGAGGATGGAGCAACATCTACAGTAAAGCTACATCCAGTGTGGCAACATCAACTGAAGGGGAAAACAAGAAGGGAACTTGTGCCTTTAATGAGGCTGGTGAAGAATGCGCAGTGTATGTGGTTCCCATTAAGGTAAAATCTAAGAAGAGTGAAAGTTATGTAGAAACATATGTCTCTACAGTAACAATCTGTACTGAAAGGCTTCAGAAACAATTAAACCTTCCAGGGAAAAGAACACAAGTATTCCTCAAAACCATGGGTAATTATAATGATGATTCAAAAATGCTAACCAAATGCTGTGCGTTATCAGATTTGCAAGTCTGTGGTCTGAATGATAATGCATATACTGGTTTGTCAAAGGTCTATACACAGGTCTCTGTTTCAGTGAACAGAGAAAATATTCTGCAACAAGAGGATATCGAAAAGTGGCCATATCCAAAAGAGGTATGTTTACCCTGTATTGACTCTGAAGTTGATCTTTTAATAGGAATCAACAACCTAGAAATCATCAAACAGTCGTGAATCATACTTAGCCAAGAAGATGGACCTCATCCTGTGAAGACTGCACTTGGATGGGTGGTTGGTGGGCCATACAAGGAGATAGATAACCTCACAAAGCAAAGTGGTAAGCTGCCTAAACATTCAATCAAGCATGTGTCAATATCAGAAATTGAAGATATGTTGCTTCAACAGTTAACACAGACTTCCCTGTGCGCAGCTGTGAAGAGAAAGAGGAAATGTAATAGCCTCAGAATCTGTAAGACCCGGTAGGTGGCCACTATTATTTAAATTTGCCTTTGAAGGATGAAACACTTAAAATGCTGGACAATCACAGTATGGCTGAACAATGTGCCATTGGGCTCAAAAGAAAACTGAGCAAAAATTCAGGTTTCCACAAAGACTATACAGCTTTCATGAAAGACATTATTGAGAAGGGTTACGCCGTCAAAGTTCCCAAAGAAAGCCTGAATTGCAATGAAGGCAGGGTGTCGTAAATCCCACATCACGGTGTGCATCATCCAAAGAAAAATAAGATTCCAGTGGTCTCTGATTGCACAGCCACCTACCAGGAGTCTTCACTTAATGAACAACTGTTAAAACGTCCCAACCTAACTAGCACTCTAACATTAATGGCAGACATTAAGTTAATATTCTCCCAAGTCAAAGTCCCAGATAAAGAGACTGATCTCTTACACTTTTTTTGATGGCCTGAAGGTAACCTAAGCAAAGACCTGGAAGAATTCAAAATGACAGTACATTTTTTTGGTGCTACTTTTTTACCCAGTTGTGCTTCTTATGCTGTGCGTAGAACAGCTGAAGATGCCAGAGATACATTTCTCAAAGAAGCCATTAACACCGTACTCAGTAATTTCTATGAAGATGACTGCTTAAAATCAGTGGCAACAGAAGAACATGAAATAAAGCTGTCAAAGGAACTCCAAGCTCTATGCATCAGAGGTGGATTCCACTTGACCAAGTGGGTGAGTAACAACAGAGCAGTTTTTTTGTCTATTCCTGAAGAAGACAAAGCTCTTGAACAAAAGGACTTAGACTTGAGCTTCCAACAGAACGTGCCCTGGGCATATAGTGGTGCAGAGAAATGGACAGTTTCAAATTTCAATAGGCAAGTCAAGAGTTGCACCATTGAAGTATGTCACAACTCCAAGATTGAAGCTGACAGCAGCCATTGTGGCAGTCAAAATGGACAAAATGATAAAAGATGAGCTTCAAATACCCCTACAAGAATCTACATTTTGGACTGACAGCACCACTGTGCTAAAATACATTTCAAATGAAAGCACCAGATTCAAGATCTTTGTTGCCACAGAATCTCAGTGATCAGATATCATTCACAACCTTCACAGTGGAGGTACGTAACATCTGCCTTTAATCCGGCTGATCAAGCATCCAGAGGGCTAAGCATAGAAAGCTTTCTCAAAAGCACCACATGGTCACAGGGTCCAAATTTCTTACTGAAGCCCAAACAAAATTGGCCAAAAAGACTAGGTCAATTGAATGATTCACTTTCTGAAGTTGATCCAGCAATCAAATTCTGTGCAGTAAACATGACAAACGTATAAGAGGTTACCGAGCCCATCAATAAACTCATCACTTACTTTTCAGAATGGCTACACTTGAAGAAGGCAGTGGCTTGGCCCCTCAAGTTTAAAGACATACTGCTGCACTTAAAAAATGAAAGAAAAACATTTCAACTAGAAGTCAGGCAATCTGGAAGTAATCGAGCAGAACAAAAAACACTCATTACAGAACTCATGAAAAAGTACAAACTGACTTTAAAATCAAGCCCGATTTCTCCAGAAGGCTTGGCTAAAGCAAATACAGATCTTATCTGCTTCAATCAACTGCAAGACTTTCCAGAAGAATTAAAGGCTTTAAAGAAAAATGCTTGTGCTAAAAAGAACAGTCAAATCTTCAAACTTGACCCACTTATGCAAGATGGAATACTGAGAGTTTGAGGAAGACTCAATAAAGCTGCAATGCCAGAATAAGCTAAACATCCTGCAATTCTCCAAACAGTGATGTGTGAAGTTGAATCAATTATCAATAACAGTCCCCTCACAAAGACATCAAATGACCCAAATGACTTGGAGGCACTCACACCCAATCACTTGCTGTTACTGAATACACAACCCAACATACCTCCTGGACTCTTTTCTAAAAATGACCAGTACACTTGAAAATGCTGGAAGCAAATTCAATACATGGCTGATTTGTTTTGGAAAAGATGGTCTAAAGAGTACAAAGTATCTACCAATACTTCAAGAACGTCAAAAATGGCTAACATCTTGCTATATCAATTTTTCTCTATTTTTGTGTGAACTGCTTTACTTTGAATTTTTACTGAAGTTTTTAAAACAAAGATATTTTGTCTGTGGAATTATTTCAATGCATCAAACTTTTGCCAGAATCCTATGTCGCATACTGAAGCTGCAGAACTTTGGTAATTTTGGGTTAACGCAGCTACACCATGTTTTGCTGAGATTGATGTGGAACGTATTTTATGAATGATTGAATTCCATTCCTTGTCTGATATATCGATTAAGGGGTCCCTTTCAAATCACTGCCTAGAGGTGCAGAGTATGAAATTAGAAATATTACTGTTATTCTCTTTATTACTGGATGAAATATTTTCAGTTGCAGAAATATTACTGTTATTCTCTTTCTTACTGGATGAAATATTTTCAGTTGCGGAAAAGACAATTTGGAAAGTTTTCAGGTTACTTTTTACAAATGTCCTCACTTTTAAATTGAAAAAATAAAAATACATGCAAACAAATGGCACATTAAACCACTGCAGAGAGTCCTATGCCAAACACCCTGTTCACATTCCTCAATTTAAAAAGATTTAAGTAGAATGAATTAAGTTAAGGATTTTTCTTAATAGGTATACACATCTGACATATTTTTGATATGATTTCAACTGTAACTCAAATGAAAAGTGAACAGTAAATTCCACAACGGAAACATAATACTTTATAGTTTAAAATATCAAAAAACTACCACATTATCATATCATGAGCCAAGTACTGGAATAATATCATATAGCAGGGTCCTTGTCAATTCACAACCCTATTACGCCCTTGTAAAAAAACAATAATGTGGAAGTCTGCAAAATGAATTATTTAGGCTTTCAAGACACAAGAAGATCACAGTTCAAGTGTCTAAGGCTGCAGTCTTCAACGTGACCCAATCAGGCCCTGAGGAGCTCATTTGTTTATTGCCTAATGACTCGCGCTCCTTGCCTCTTTACTGGGGCTAAGTGGTATGGTAATTAGGTTCTACCCATGCACACTGCCAGATACCCAGATTAAAGTGAAATGTTCATCACTTCAGCTTGAAACAGTGGCAAAGTCACATGGATGCCCTTTCTATTTTTATCACCTGTTCTGACGTGGCAGAGCAGCTCTCTTTCTGAAGAGTAGCCCAGTTTTAACTCTCTCAGCTTCACTCACTGGAACTGGAAATTAGCATTTAAGTAAAGCAAACCAGGAAGCAGGAGGAATTTTATCTTTGACTGAGAAACTCTCAGGGAGTTGTGATAGATGGAGGGAAATCATTTCCTAATTGCATCTCTTTTCAGATCAACACTCCACAAAAACATATCATTATAAACAGACAGAAAGAAAGATGAAAAACAGAACAAGTGAGTCAATAACTAAATAATAAGCAACCTGTACATGATTCAGCAGCAGTGCCATCTGTGAACATCAAATGCAAAGTAGGGCATTTATGACACTTCAGCTGACTCTGTGTTATTCCAACACTAGAGGCCATTAACTAACCTCTCCGTACAAACAGCTTTATCTATGGGGCTGCTTATACTGCCCCAAATGAAGCAGCTGCTATTTGTCTTGCCAGGCTCATGCTTTCTCTTTTCAGATCAAATGTAATAATATAAAGTTAAGGTCAAATCAACTTTAAAGAGTAAGCAGGAAGCAATTCAAAACATCTGCTGTAGCTCAAGAACAAAGAGTAACTTGGGGGAGCTTTAAATTGGTGGACTAAAACTTTAAGCAGTTAGGAGTTACTGTATGCACCAAGTGTGCACTTGATTTTGCATATGTATGTGAATTGCCATGGACTCACACTACAAAGTTTGATGAATTGCTCTGTGGTAACTGCTAGTGGCCAGCCATGAACCCTCAACATCTGGCTCATAAACAATCTCCTTGCATCTTGAGGTAAAATGAGTGCTCCATTAGTCATCCGGGTAGAGACCATCTCTGAACACTGCGAGTGGACCAGCTCCTGGTGACAGCTTAACTCACTCTCTCGGTCATCTCCCACCTTTTTTACTCAGCATTGTCTCTACACTCCACCTGTCCACAGTGCACATCACATTCTCACCACCAAGTAAACTGCCATGGACTCACACCATGAAGCATCTCAGTTTGAAGAATTGTTCTGTGGTAACTGCCAGCGGGCAGCTGTAAACCCACAACAACTGACTCAAAATCAGTTTCTTTGCAGCATGAGGTGAATGGAGGGAATTTCTTTAGTAAGCTGTGGAAAGATCATCTTTGAGCACTACGAGCAGAGCGCTTTATGGTGACGTCAGCTGAGCTATCTCTCTGTGTCAGCCTCCACCTTTTTGGTGCAGCATCACCACTAAAGCATTTAGATCATACCCCGAGACAGACTGGCATCTTGCTCATGGATCTTTCATGTCTTCTGGCTAATGCTGCTCAGATAGCGGATACTCATGTTATGATTCTGAACAGGACTAAGCATATAATACAGTGTAAATGTTTTGATTTGAGCTCTAATTATGATTTAAGAACTCAACAATCACTAGACCAGGATCGTGTTGTCTATAAATGATTTAGCATAGGGCTCCTCATGACTATGTAGACAAACTTCTCAACTGCCTTATCTCAACACTCTGTGCAGTTTACCTCGAGCAAAATTACTAGCATCAGTAGGATAAAATTATCCAATAATGAGAGAAACAGCAAATTTTTGATTCACATACAGTTTTGCAAAAGAGAGACTAATGACTCTGTCATTTTAATGACAGAGACAAAGTCTTTTCAAGACAACAATCAATTTGCTTACTGTGCAAACAGGAGTGTGGAAGATTTCTGCTTGTTATCTTACATCAAATCCACACCTCTCTTGATCAGCCTGGTTCATATGTCAGAGCACTATTTTTGGATTTTTCATCAGCGTTCAATATCATACAGCCTCATATACTGATTGGGAAATTGAACAGTATGAATGTAAACCCATTTATTACATTATGGATTCAGGTCTTTCTTTAAAATCGTTTACAGACAGTTAAAGTACAGGACACTTTTTCAATAGTCATTCATTCAAACACAGGAAGTCCACAGTGGTGTGTCTTATCACCATTACTGTTTACTCTGTACACAAGTGACCTGAGACAGAACAATGACCACTGCTCCTTTATCAAGTATGTGGATGACACCGTGCTCATGGGATGCATATCTAGGGAGGATGAAAGCCACTATCTAAATCAAGTGGACTGTATGGTAAACTGGTGCAATAAAAACTCTCTCACTCTGAATGTAAAAAAGACCAAAGAAATGATATTTGATTTTAAAAGACAGAAATCTGTATGTTCACCCATTGTAGTTCTGGGGGAGGTGGTAGAAATAGTGACTGAATATAAATGCTTAGGAGAATCAGAATTAGAATATCTTTATTGTCATTGTAACAAATACAACGAAATTAGGTGCAGTCCCTGAGGTGTCAAAATATAAATGAAATATAATTAAAAAAAGGATAAAGGATAAGAAGAAACATTCAACATAAGACCTTAATTGCACATGAACACTATTGCACAAGATGTCATCTATTGCACTGCTGCATTGGAGGTGATTAGGTGGCATTCAGTGCCCTAATAGCAACAGGGTAGAAAGTGTTATTCAGTCTATTAGTCTTTGTTTTGATGCTCGTATATCTTTTGCCTGATGGCAACAGTTGGAACATATCATGAGCGGGGTGTGAGGAGTCTTTTAAGAAATGTTCTGCCTTCCTGAGGCAGCAAGAGCTGTGCAGTTCATCCAGAGAGGGTAAAGAACCGATGATCTGCTGGGCAGTCTTTTCGATCCGCTGAAGTGTTTTCCTCTGCGCTGTTGTGCAGCTGGAAAACCACATGCAGAGGCAGTAGCACAGGATGCTCTAGACAGAGCAGCGATAGAAGGACACCAGCAGTTTTTGGGGGATGTTATTTTTCCTGAGTACTTTCAGGAAATAAAGTCTCTGCTGAGCCTTCTTCGCCAACTCAGCTGTGTTCACACCCCAGGACAGGTCTTCCATGATGTGGACTCCCAGGAAGCGGAAGTCTGACACCCTCTCTACACAGTCCCCTCCGATGTAGAGTGGTTTGATGACCGTTTTCTTTTTCCTGAAGTCCACAACGAGCTCCTTGGTCTTACTTGTGTTCAGGAGCAGGTTGTTGTCAGTGCACCATGCTGTCAGCCACTCCACTTCGTTCCTGTAGGCGGACTCATCCTCCCCAGAAATGAGCCCCACAACAGTGGTGTCGTCTGCAAATTTGACGATGGTGTAGCTGTGGTGGGCAGGGGCGCAATCATGTGTGTACAGCGTGAAGAGCAGGGGGCTCAGCACACACCCCCGAGGAGAGTGCTGATGATGACGGCTGAGGAGATGTGAGGGCCCACCCTAACCCTTTGTGCACGGTCTGTCAGGAAGTCTTTAATCCATATACAGGTAGAATATGGGAGTCCCAGGGCTAGCAGCTTGCCCACCAATCTGTGAGGGATGATGGTGTTAAAAGCAGAGCTAAAATCAATAAAGAGTAGATGTGTGTAGCTGCCCTGGTGGTCCAGATGGGACAAGGTAGCATAGAGAGCAGCAGCAACAGCGTCCTCAGTAGACCTGTTAGCCCCGTAAGCAAATTGGTGTGCATCAAAGGTGGAAGGGATGAAGGACATGATACGACTCCGGACCAGTCTCTCAAAACACTTCATCAACACCAGGGTGAGCGCTGCTGGCCGATACTCATTCAGGCAGGTTATGGTTGATTTTTTTGGTAAAGGGAATAAGATGGAGGATTTCAGACAGGGAGGGACTGAGGCCTGAGACAATGACAGGTTAAAGATCTTTGTAAAGACCCCAGACAGCTGCTCTGCACAGCTCTTCAACACATGTCCAGGGACACCGTCGGGACCTGATGCCTTCCTAGGATTGACAGCCTGGAACGAGCGTCTCACCTCGTGTTCCTCCACCCTAATGGAGGGGATGATGTTGTTGTGAATTGCTGGTGTGTGTGTAACAGCTGCCTCTGGTAGTTCCATCTCAAAGTGAGCAAAGAAGTGGTTCAGTTCCTCTGCCATTGAGGCGTCACCATCAGCAGCTCCATGGCTGGTCCTGTAGTTGGTGAAGTGCTGGACTCCCTGCCAAACCTGCCTGCTATTATTACTGTCCAGGTGCTCCTCAATCCTTCTCCTGTAGTCCCTCTTAGCCTTTCTGATGCCTCTCTTCAGGTTGGACCGTGTCATGCTGTAGTGAGCCTTGTCACCACACCTAAAGGCAGTGTTCCTTTCCTTTAGCAGCCGCTGAACCTCTCTTGTTATCCAGGGCTTCTGGTTTGGATAGACACAGATATGTTTCTCCTCTGTGACAGTGTCAGTGCAGGTTTTGATGTAGCACAATACACTGTCAGTGTAGAGTTCCAGGAACTAACCTAGATAAAAATCTTAACTGGAATACTAATACAAAAAAAAAATTCTCTAAATGCAACCAGCGCTTGTTTCTCCTCCATAAACTCAAACTATTTAATGTAGACAAGGACCTCATGTTGTCCTTTTATCGCGGTCTGATCCAGTCTGACATCACTTTCAGTTTCATTGTCTGGTTGAATAGTCTGACAAACCAAAACTCAAAAAAGCTCCAGCAGATTACAAAGTATGCAGCTAAAGTTATTGGGACTGATGTAGATGATTTGTCTAGTGTGTGTCAGAGAGCAATGTTAAAGAAACTGGAAATCATCTCAACTGATGACAGACATCCATTACATGTAGAACTAAACTTCAGTAAATCAGGAAGGATAGTCGCTTTGAAAACCCACACAAATCGCTCCAGAAATTCCTTTCTTCCTTTGCCATACGACTTTTCAATAAGAAATATCGGAGATAATGATTAAGGTTTTGATATATATCCTGTAACCTTTTTTTGGTGTAAATATGCATTATCTAACTGCCTCACCTTAACCTGTCTTGTTCTATTTGTTTGTTTTATTTCATTCTGTCTGTTATTAGATGCAACTGAGAAGGCAAATTTCATGTTTTCTTGTGTAAACATGACTAAATAAAGAAACCTTAAAGGCAATTTTGCAAATGTAAAACAGATAATTCACTAAAGAAATTTTGGGGGGAGTTTTAAACATTTTTTGGGGTATAAAACATAGAATAGGGCACCCTGAATGCTTGCTCAACAGCATCTCGACAATATATAAAAACATCTCAAAGTCTCTTACTTTCGAAGATCCATATGAGCAAAGCATTCAGTCGTTCAACTTAAAATATTTCACTGATCACTTTTATCTCATGTAATATTGCACAAAATGTATCCAGGGCAAGATTCAGCCTGTGAACGTTGCAGTCTAGCTCCAGCCTTTTTATGGTCCTGTTTTTTTCTTTATTTTTTAGTTTGACTAAGAAGTCATGTGTTGTACAAGTATGACTTGATTGTATGCAACACTGTTTTCTCCATTTTTGGGAATCATAGAACATGTCTGACGTCTAAACAAAATATCTACACGAGACAGAAAGTGAGTCTAGTGATTTTTTTAATAGACATCTCCATTTAGAAGACTCACACGGATTTAAAGCATGTAAATGCTTCCAGACAGAACTAAACAATTCTTTCTGCCTGTGTCAATGTCGCAAATTTTGCTGGAAGCAAAACACAATTGGTTTTGTGTAATTTTTTTTTCGCACAAATTGTTGTGCTCAGTACTAAAACTAACCCGTGTAACGGCTTTCTCAGGTTGCTTTCTAGTAGTTGAAAAAAAACAAAACAAAAAAAAAATGCTGACAACAGAAGGTATATTTTGTGGATTTGGGGGAGAGGGAGAGCTTCTTTTAACTCATTGCCTAATGCTGTTGTAATTATTATTTATTGACCAACACATTATTTTTTGAGTTTTAATTAATTTTTAATGATTTTTTTCTAACATCTTGATAATGATGTAATTAGGCACTATTCTGAACTCATTTCATTATTTCTTTGTTGTTGGCAATGGAATTTGTTATCGATCACATGATTCTTGGTGATGCGGTGTATGACGTGATAGCATTGCTGCAGCCCATGTATCCTAGCTTTTGGCTAAAATCAAAACTATTATGTATTGTTTTCATTCATTTCATTTTCTTTTTAGCTTGTTCTCTGAACTTTGCACTAACCACTGAAAATGATTTAGTATTTACCCTTAAGTTTAGTTTGCTAGTGTTTTGAATATGAGGCCAACAGACCCCTGGCTGAATCCTTGCTACAATTTGACTTCTCCCCAAGGAAATTCAAACTCCTTTTGTTTCTCGTGACAACTCTACTCCAGTCCATTTCTGGCCAGGCTGCTAGCCAGTGTGATCAACCCAAATGCAGAAATACATCCACACACAATGTAAGAAAGTAGTGCAGAACAAAATGCTTAAATATTATAGCAAAATAATACTTATCTTGACCGCTAATGCTGGTCTAATTTGATATATACAATTAATCTTAAATTAAAGGAGCATATCATTGTCAGAGTAAGAAATTATGATACAACTGGAGCACTGGGCATTTAATTGGTTGTTACTGACGTTTTGCTCTTCAGTTTTGTCAGAATGGCTTGGTTCTGAGAAAAGGCACAGAGGTTGGATGGTTTGATGACTTCCAACAAGACAGCACTTTTGTTATAGACAGTACGCAAAAAGGGAGCAGAAGCCAGCATGCTTAGAATCTTAGCCAAATGTTATTTATAACAATGATTCCAACAAATGGCACAATTGCTTCATCCCCCTTTTCCACTCTCTGTGAAATATTCCATCATGTTCTTGGCTCTATGGAAGAACTCCAAGACCATCAGCTGTATTTTGTTTCCAGCTTGTCTCTGGATGTTTACATTTCAAAAGATCCATTTCACTTCTCATACATTGTCATACATTGTCTATTTCATACAGTATGTATGAAAGCTAAAACAGTATGTAAATATGACAAAAATAACATGTCTGCATAAGCACTTAAAGCATTAATCATAATGATATACTAATTAATGATTATATTTGCTACATACACCATTCCCTAAACATATATTTCTCTTGATTATTACACTAAAATTAAGATAATGGTGCTGCTGTACTGTCATACTTCATACACTCATGGATGAGGTTATACATAAAAAATACAGACAAAAGAATTGGTTTACCAGAAAAATTGTTCAGAATAGTAGTACAAAATATTCACTAGTTATCCACAAACTTGGAACGTGAGATCTCTGTGGCATCGGTTTATAAACCTGTCATGCCGATTACATCACCTGATGTGACTTTTAGGAGTCACTTCCCTAGCAACGGAAAACCAAAAGTAAATAAAGGCGAGCTTCAAAAGGGCGACCTCAATTGGGCGCAGCGAATAAAGGCAAACGCAACAAAATTATTACAGAAAATTTATTAGATAAAGGCAATGATTGAACGTATGAAAAGGCAAAAGCAAGAATATTAAAACATTCGCTCAATTGAGGTCGCCCTTTTGAAGCTCGCCTTTTTGAAGGATACCTACCCCCCCCCCCCCCCACTGAATGTGTTGCTATATATTGCCTTTGATTCTTGTAAGTCTAAGCATTATCCTCTGATGAAGACCCCTGATAGGGGTTGAAAGCTCAGGAATAAAACTATTTTATGATACGTGATTCGTTTTTTTCTCCCTTCGTGGATCTCCAACTGCATATATATATATATATATATATAGTCACACTCGTGTGTTTAGGAGGCAGCTAAAGGGCTTAAATACAGGTAGTTCCATGACCAGGGGGTGGCAGAGTGCACTAATTTTCCCTCTCGATCTTTTACAGACCATTCTAGGGAAATCCCACCCGGCTCTGGGGCAGCCACTGACGTCACTTCTGGTTCCGGTCTGGATGACATCACTTCCGCTACTGGCCTTTAAAGCCGCCATCTTGCTAACTGGAGATGAGTTCTGTTTTGGACTCGGTTGAATGAGCATGTCTCTGTTTTTTGATAACTTTAGCAGCTGTAATCGATTAAATGGGTGGCTGCCCCAAACCTTCTCGATGTCTTTTGGCCGTTTTTCTGACTATATATATATATATATATATATATATATATATATATATATATATATATATATATATATATATATATATATACAGATATATGAGAGAGAGACTAGAAAAAAACTAAAACGTAACAAAATCATAACACATCCACTATGCCAGGGTTGACAGGGTAAGAGTGCTCACCAAACATCCACATTGGGAAGTCAAATGTGCTGCCTTCTTGTCTCCATGTTTTGACATCTGAGTACTTTGTTGGAAATCACCAATCCATCTAGCCTTTAGTACTTTTCTCTGAAAGATGTGCTGTATGCTCTATATGTTGTAATGGTAGCACAGTACCGTAGTGTTTGCTTCCAATCACCTATGCAGGGTGATTAATAAAAAATATAAACACTTTCAAAAATGCAATACTTGTTAATTACATATCTCATGAACATGTAGTCTAGACTATTTGGAAAGTAGCTGTCACAGTTTTTCTTGATCTTGCAAATGTTCAGTAGGTGTTCCAGGTGTCACACAGCACATGTCAATCTTGTGCTGCATATCCCCATTATTGGTTGACATGGGGAATACATACAAATTTTGAAAAAATACAGGTATCTATGCAATTTGGTGCGTAATACATGTTCATATGATACTTAGTTACTGAGTAATACACTTTTACTGTAACCAACTCTTTTTGATTCCTTTGACTATGGATGTGGGGAAGCATTTCTGAATGTGTCTCTATGGCTTTCTCTGGATATGATGCACATAATAAAGATTTGTAGAATTAGCTAACCTGCTATTCTCATTTGGCCAGGTACAGTACATCTGAGTAGTTGTGGTCTTCAATGTACTAGCGCCTTGCCCATGAATGCATCCTGATTTGCAACCAGTGCTATCATATTAGTATGTAAAGAGAGATGCATTACAATTACCGTATTTTTTGCACCATAAGACGCACCTGACCATTAGACGCACCTAGGTTTAGAGGAGGAAAACAAGAAAAAAAATATTCTGAACCAAATGGTGCACTAATATGTTTAATAAAATATAGCAGAATAATATTTCAACCATGTAAATTCAACAGCAGTATTAAGAAACATCATCACTATCATTAACAAATAAGGAGAGACTTTAAAGTTCAAGCACTCTTCTAGTTTTATGGAAACCCCAAGAAGTCTTCATCGCTAGTGTCAGAATTTATTAAGATCAGTTGCTCACAATCACTTTGCAGGAGCACATACCTATCATCACGTGGCATAACCTGTCCAAAGCCACCAGGGGACAAAGCACGTTTGAACCAATGCTCCCTGAAGTTATATCGCCAGTCTAGTCCCATCTGTATTTGTAATGCCACAAAGCCCTTCATCTCGTGTTTTGTTGTGGGTTTCCAGTTTGAAAAACGAGAATACGGTGCAAGTACAGCCCTCGATTCAAGAAATTGATCTGCATACCTGTTTGTCTCGTCTGACAGTAGCTGAAAGGCAGCTTCAGGAAAGAACAGCCTGAAGTAGTCCAGCGGCTGGTAATCTGTCGAGTCCAACAGCAAGCCATACTGTCTTGTGAAGTCCGGTAGCCAGTTTGGCTCCCACAGATCAATGTCTAGGTATTCCTCCCACGCGAACCTTGCCGTAGGTGCATCGGCTGCACGAATGCGTTCAGCTGGCGCGGCATCGGCTGGTGTCCGATCAGCTGATGCCGGCTTCTCACTCTCTTGTTCGATCTCCTGATCACTCTCAACAAAATCAGATTCTGAAAAATCAGAGTCCGACTCAGTGATAATGCGCAAAACATCGTCTGCTGAGTATTTTGTTTTCTACACTCGCTTCGCTCCCTCGTTAGATGTAGATGCCATTTTGCCTTTGCTTATATTTGTTTACATTTTGCAACTCACGCACACGCAAGGATTAGATGCTGAGTCAATGAGTCTAACATTCCTCCAAGCACAGAGGGAATGCCTGTAACGTAACAGTGAGTTTTGTCGCCCTCTACCCCTGGATGTTGACTTTTGTCAGGTAATACACATCATGGTCTGTGACGCAATATTCGCTCCATAAGACGCACAGACATTTCCAACCTTCTTTTGGGGAAAAAAAAGTGCGTCTTATGGTGCGAAAAATACGGTAATTAAATTCAGAAAACAAAACAGGAGATGGATGATCACTGCTCTTTGCCCCCATCACCAGTTACTTTTATTTCCTACCCAGAGGTAGAGAAAAGCCAAGCAAAATGACACCTTTTATTGGCTAACTAAAAAGATTACAATATGCAAGCTTTCGAGGTAACTCAGACCCCTTCTTCAGGCGAGATGTAATCAGGGCCTGAGTTGCCTCGAAAGCTTGCATATTGTAATCTTTTTAGTTAGCCAATAAAAGGTGTCATTTTGCTTGGCTTTTCTCTACATTCATAATGGCTAACACGGTACAACACCCTAGTACTACCCAGAGGTATAATTAGTCATACGTCTGTGTTCATTATCAAATGATTGCTTACCACAGGCTCTCTTTAAAGAGAATATAAGAAAAACTTCAAATGTCCTGATTATCATACAAACATGCCAAAAATATGGACTAAAGCTCTAACAAATAGAAGGTTTGTGCCTTGAGCTACTGACAGATAAGGCAAAAGGACTGACATGTATATAAGTTTACATTAGTAACGTCAATCCTTCAAATCAGGGGATTACACATCTGTCCTAATGCCATTGAATGAGCGCTACAGCAAGACACAGACCATCAACAATAAAATGGTGCAGAGGGTTAGGAACACATCATATTGAATTGCTTTGAACAGGGACTGATAAAATAGAATTTCCTCCCCTTTGGTTTCAGCTGAAGCAATAAATACAGTGGAATTGAGGACATTTCAAATCTGATAGGAAGTCTTTCTCATTAGGTAAAACTGGGGGAGAATGAGATCTAACAGGACAAATACTATGGGGCTAAAGTTAGAAAATAGTAGAAGGTGACAGGGTTCAGATCTTAAGGCATTTAGAAGGTTCAGGTCGCTGGAGGCAGACAGCAAAGGGTGCAGCTGGATATCTTAATTTGAAAGCATCACATAAAAATGTGTGAGATTCTGTCAAGATCACAGGCTGACATGGATTAGATTCCAAAGATCGCAAATGAATTCTTACACATCATGTTCACATTCAGTTCACTTCATCACTGCTTGTGTGTAAGCCTTGGAGTAACACATCTTAAAAAGAGTTGCTAATCCACCATCAAAAAAATGGAACTGAGGGAGCAATAAAACATCCGTGATTTCCACATTGGTCAGCCATGTTGTCAACTAAGCACAACATCTGAAGGCAAGTGGGTATATTTTGTGAAGTTGGATTTGGGTGGGCAACAGGTGAAACAAGAGCTATGAAGAGGAATAGATATTATCAACCAGGATTAAAGGAACAAAAAAGAGGCCAAAATGACAAAAAAAATACTCAAAAGAAAAGGCACAGGCAAAATTTAAAAATCTAAACACAAAGGCTGAAAAAACTAAACATTATTATTATATAAACATTATTATAGAAATAATTTAAAGTAGAACAGCAAAAGCCAAGAAGTGTGTTAATTTCTCTTGGTTGCACCAAGGTAAGCAGTGGTCATGGGTATAAGCCCAGGGCAATACCTGGTCTCAGGCTACCGCAGGAGCAATGGAGGATGCTATCGACTGGTATTCCTGAGGTTCTGCAGGAATCATTGATCCCACATGTTTTTTCAACGAGTGATTTAATTGGCTTCGACATTTCAGCATCTAAATGAGTCTGAACTCTGGAGGTGAGTCTGGAGCAAAGGACCATTTGCACAGTTTGAGAAAGCGAACAGAAAGAATAACAATCTGTTTTAGGCTTGACTGCAGATAAGAAAGGAAGGGATCCATCCCACTTGAAACATGGTATTCTGTTATACGATGCTTCATTAATTAATTTGCTTCTCTACCTTTTTATTATCTTGTTGAAACCTATTTGGGTTTTGTTACATGGAGAATATACTTAGACTATTTTTTTTTAAGCGTATGGGTGTTGCCCATTTTCATGAATTGCTTATTAGTTTTCATAGCAACCCTCCAGTAATTAGTGGCATGTGACATCCTTACAAGATGGTGTAACAGGTGATCATTTCCATTTGATATCTATCTGAGATTGTGGATATCAAACTTAAAATCTACCTTATTTAGTGAGTTCTTGTTAGCTTAGCTTTTGATGCTTCAGCATGTTTTTGACTATGATTTCTGTCTTTTTTTCTGGGCTCTGGCAGTTTCCTTATTGATTTTTTGGGTTAGAGCTTGGCTTCATTCTTTGACTCAGTCCCATCTTTATATCCCTAAAAATGTTTTGCTGCTATTACCCTGTTAGCAGTACATAATCAGGGAAATCTGAATATTAGACTTTGCTCTATTTTGGTCATATGAGCTTTTCTTTGCATTTTAGGTGCAAGACCCCAAGAAAATGCTCATTCAACAGTACACAAAAGTTCCTCTTCAACATCCAGTCAGTCAGTTCTAATATGGTGTCAACAGGATTCCTGAGGTTGCTTTTCAGTTGTGCTAGTGGCTAACCAATGATGATAAACTGTGCTAATCTTACAAAGGAATTTTGAAACATTTCTCATAATAAGGAATAAGAAACGTATGCTGACTTCCTCTACAGAATCCACAGATGTAGGATTGTGTGATGGAAGCCTATCCCAGTTAGGAAAGGGCGCAAGGCAGGAAAGAACCTTGGACAGACCACCAGTTCATTGCAGGGCAAACACACCCACACACATTAGGACCAATTTATCAAAGGCCCTGTTTGAATTACTGTATATAGCAACATGTGACTATTTGAGACAATATGGAACGCCCTTAAAGCCCCTATTCCTAAAATTGAAGCCCCTGAATGATTAAGTTATGACTGAGGAAAACCTACTCAAGCCTGAGATACGTTGGAGAGGCAACAAAAAGAAAAACTGTCTACCATTGACAGGAGGCAGAAAGACAGCTTGGCTGCTTCTAAACTACTTTAATGCTAACATTATTATTTTGTTGAAGATCCTCCCCCCCCCCCTCAAAAAAAAGAATGAAAGTGTCTTTATCTGATCATACAATGATATGAATATTTGTGAATATTTTGTAAATAGCAGTCACACCCAAGTCATTGACAGATAAAGAAGGTTCCTGTTGTACAGCTTGGAATCTGCTCATTTTTTTTTAAATGTACTCTGACGGAGACACGGCACAGGCTTGAACGCTTGCCTTCACTTCAAAAACTGCAACAAATACCAAAGTGTGAGTGCCAAGAGAATATGACAGAATAAGGGATTAGGAATTCCAAATACTGCTTTTTGCCTTTCACTTGAAACGCCTAAAGGATAGACCCAAAAGAAGAAATGCATGGCCTCAAAATGCAACAACATGAATTTTAATAAAATGACACACAAAAAAAAGCCACTTAATTCTAACTTCACGCCCTGCGTCACATATACAAGCTGACAGTGCTAACGTGTTACAGTTCAGGTCTGATGAATTATTAAAAAACGCCTAGAATAAAAGGCCAATGACTAGTCATCACTGCCTTTATAGAGTGGGGAAGAGACAGCAGTTCGGAGAGAAAGGACTCCTAATACAGTATATTCCCCATGAGACATCTGCTTTATGCACAGAGAACTTGGACACGGTTAAGTCAAAGATCTGTGTTCTAAACATTGTTCCTAGAGAGGCACAGTGGTTGCAGGATTTTTTTTTCTGCCTAAATGATGAACAGAATGGCAGCTATTAGACTGGATATTCCATCATAGGCTTAATGTACAGCTGTCTATCAGAGTCGCTGACCATGTAGCCCTCAGGACTGAACACATGTCTCATTACTTCCCTGGAAAGTTTATTGACATCACCAAAAGTGTTCCACCACTGACCAGAAGGTCAGTGATTATCAGTTTGCAAAGGATTTTTTGGAGATTGCTCCAAAAGCCTATAATCTCACACACCCTAGAATCGGGCAGGATCATCTTCCCTGGGTCCTATGCCCTTGCAAAAGTAATCAGCTAAAAGCTTTCCATTTGCAGCTCAACCAATGACAAGCCCATGTAGCTTCAAATCATCCACTCAGTCTTCTGTTCATTCACTTAGGAACCCACCATTCCGCCATCCATACCGGACAGGCATAGTGTGGTCAGTCACCTTTAACCCAAGTGATGTGTAAATCCACCTACTCACATGAATCCACTAATCTGAAAAGGTAATCTTGGAAAATTGAAATGAAGATGCGGAAATCCTGCACACAATAGACAGCAATGCTTATTGCTAAAAAGTGGGTTGGAAAATATTGTGCTCTGTTAATATTACAAAAGAGAAAAGAGCAATGGTGTTTGGGAATATCTCACTCTGTGGGCAGACCTGAAAAGTGATGGAAAGAAACTGAGAAATTAGAAATGGTTAACTGTGAAAAGAAATAGAAAGACATAGTGTGGGTAACTGAGGTTATTGTGACTTCATTCCAGCTAAAGGCCAGAATTTGAACCTTTGCCTCTGCATGATATCATCAGCTGGGGAGCAGAAATATGAACTACATGATTCCGGCTAAAAAAAACAATATGGTTGACTGGAATTTTCTCTCAGTTTTCCATTGATGGATGTTACAGCTACACTTAATTCAACGAACTAAACAAATAAAATAAAAGAGTAAATATGGCTATTTGCAAATGTTTGGGCGCTCCAATAAGTCAGTATTTAGTAACACTCAATTTGGCAAAAAGCACAGCTTGCAACTATTTTTGTAGCCAGCTGGGAGTCTGAATTCTTGTTTTGAAATTCATCTCCATTCCTCTTTGCAGCTGTGAGATACTCTTGGGCTGTCTAGTGTGCAGAATGTTTTTAAGACCTATCCACAGATTTTCAATGATGTTCAACTCTAAGGACAGTGAAGGCCTTAACATTATGTTTCTTGATGTACTTGACACTTAGATTTCAGCGTGTGCTTTAGATTGTTGTCTTGTTGTAGAAGCCATCCGTTTTTCAGCTTCAGCTTCATGACTGATTATCTAACATTCTTCTCAATGATTTATTGATATTTAGTGTCATCCATTCTTCCCTGGACTCGCACAATGTTTCCTGTATGATTGGCTGCCACATAACTCCAAAGCATAATAGATCCACCCCATACTTAACAGTTGACAAGGTGTTCTTTTTATGTGTGCTTCATATTTTTCCAAATAATCCTTTTGTGGTTGTGGCCAAACAGGTTGAAATTAACTTCATCTGTCCCCAACACTTGATTGCAAAATGCCATTGTCTCAGTCAGAAGATGTTTTGAATAACTAATATGTTGTCTTTGGTGATAAGACTGCAGGTAAGGTTTCCATCTGATGGCTTTTTTTTAGGCACATTGCCCACAGTGGATCCAAAATTATGTGATAAACAGAGAACTTTTAAAACAAGAACATTTTGCATAATGAGAGTGCTGTGCTACAAATGTTTTAAAAGATCTAGGACACTGAGAACAGGCAGGCTGTAAAGGTTTAATACCAATGCCATGCTGCATTCAGCAAATGTCCTATTTGTCTTGTAATTTCAGCAGCATTCAGCAAAACAGAGCTGTGGGAGTCTATTAAGACCTGATCACTAGCAGATACTGTATGAGCACAAAGAAACAGTGATTTGTAAGGAATCTAAGTGCAATTAAATTCACTGTGAACGTTCTGCTATGTGAATGTCTCATTGTCATACTGGGTTAGTGGTGGTGGTGGTGTTCATTTCTTTTTTTTTTGGTTTTGTTTTATGACAGCTCCCTCAGGATGCACTTGAGAATGAGAAAGTCTGCTATGAGAGGAGTTCAAGATTTGGGAAACAAATCAATTTTCAGCAGCTCATGCTACAATAGAGCGCTTCAGCCTGCTTCTGTTCATTCTTTTATCTTCTGTCTATTTTTAAACATTCAGATCACAAAGACGTAGACAACAGTGGGATTTTACCTGAGTACAGTTAAGAAGGAAAGAAAGAAAGAAAGAAAGAAAGAAAGAAAGAAAGAAAGAAAGAAAGAAAGAAAGAAAGAAAGAAAGAAAGAAAGAAAGAAAGAAAGAAAGATTATGAATTAGTCAGTTAAAAAAAATGTAATACTCTAAGGAAATTGCAACACATAACCAATGAGTGCAATGCTGTTTTCCTCTATTGCCTATCCTAAAGCTCCAATAATATTATTTGTCTTCATTTTCTAGAAAAAAAAATTATTGTAAATGGAGGATACCAGCCTTGGCTTATGGTGCATTCTTCCTCCTTCTCATGTTAATACAAACATATTAAGGATTACATTAAGAAATGAGGAGAGTAACTACAGCAGCCCCACCAAAAATAAACTGAAACAACCTGAGTACCACAGGTTGACTTCATCTGTTTTTGGAGTCGACAGAGATTAAAGGAAAAGGAACAGCACAAACTATTTCTGAATCTATAGTGCAGTGGGGGCATGTGATGATCTAAAGAGATGTAGCTTAATGGTTGCAGAATCGATAATGGCAGAACTGGTCAAACAACAATGGACTGGTCAAAGTCCACCACAAGGGCCCACATACACGCTGGAGTCAATTTAGAGTCTCCAATGACCTCGACATGTCTTTGGGAAAGTGGGGAGACAACCCACACACTAATGACACTAACCACTATACTACCCTCTTAATGGACATGACATTCCCAATTATAGTCATTGTCGGCATACTTAAAACTTAATAGGTTCTGCAAAAAAGAAAACAATGGTGAGGGGTTTTACATTACAAATGGCAGAGGGCAAGGTTTCCAAAGTTATCCAGATGAATTTCCAATTCATATTCTTAAAAATAAAAGTGCCAGAGTGATTTGTCAGAGTGATGCCATAAAGGAATTACTTTTGGTTCCCAAAAGAACCATCCAAATGAAGGATCCAGAAAAAACCTTTGAGTTAGATCCATCCATCCATTATCCAACCCGCTATATCCTAACACAAGGTCACAGGGGTCTGCTGGACTCGACCTCAGCCAACACAGGGCGCAAGGCAGGAACAAACCCTGGGAAGGGCGCCAGCCACCATGGATAGATGTTTTTTCACAAATCTGTTACCAATGGGTTCCTGATTTTAAAAGGACTCTTGCTAAGGTAGCCTACTAGACATTAAACAATTCAGCTTTTCCCATTTATCAGGATCCTTTCAAAGCCCCAAGAACCAATTTCATATGCAAAGAACCCTTCCCAGTACAAAGTGGTTCTTTGTTAAGCTATGGTTCTACAAGAAATCAGACAAACCAGCCAAGTGCCTTTAAATTAGCATTATTTTTAAGGGGGTACTTTGCCATCTACATCACAGACATCTTTCTTCAAGCCTAATTATGATTATCAGAAACAGTGTTTGTCAAATTTGGGCCCTGCTGTGGTTTCATTCAGAACATTTGAGGAGTAAGGTTCTGTTCGTCTCATGCAGTAACAGACAGTGATGATTTTGCCGAAAGCACTGCATTAAATTCAAAACTGCTGTCATTACATAGGGCACAGTGCACCTCATTAAATGTAATTAGTTATTCCAGCAGCATATGAACATGCAGGAGTATTTGTGATAGAATACCTTGACGGGTTTCTTGCGTGCCTCTTCATTGTTCTCTGCCTCCTCATGCTCCTTGCTTCCCTGGGGCAGGTTAGAGTAGTTGGCCAGGCTGCTGAGAAGAGAAGATACCATTGGACTGGTGTCCATTTCCTCCTACAAAAAAGAAATGAGACAAATTACAAAACAACTCTTCCACAAAGTGTTTCACACTCCATTGGCTCTCTGCCCTTAATGACATTTCATTTTGCCCCATATGAGGAGAAATTGGATTGTTCAATCTAAAAACAACAGCAATACTGAAGAGCGCAAAAAGAAAAGGTAAGACTATAAATACAGTTTAAAAATATCATGGTTCTCAAATCCCAGGTAGTAGGCTGATGCCACTTTTAAGATCTGTTTCTTTACTCCTGTGAAAAGGCAGCAGAATGTAATATTTTGAAGATCTTATCTGCTGCTGTGTAGTGTTCCATCCGATTTGCATTTCAAAGACCCAGTGGTTTTCTCACATGCTTCCGTTGAAGGATGCATATCAAAAATGGCCTTATGCTTCATAAAATGAAGACTGAATAATAAACATACAGTTTCTATAAAAAGTATTCAACCTTTTAAACTTTCACATTTTTTTTATACTTCAATCAGTTAAAACCCCTTGATCTTCACTGAACTAATTCTGAGACTTCTCAAACCAACTGGCTACATCAGTGATGATTTACAGTAGGTGTGCCACATTAAAGCAGAATGAATACATATGTGAACAATTATTTTGTGTTTTGGATTTGTAATTAAATGAAATAAATGAATTGGGTTGGGTGTTTCAATTATTTTAATTGAATTTTAGTGCAACTTGTAATTTTAGCTCATGTTGGTACGAGGTCTGTACATGGAGGTATTAATTAGATCACCAGTCAAGCACGACCATGTGGGGGTTGGAGTGATATAAAGGGGAATGGGTTTATGCATGAAAAGGGTATTGTGTTTTTTTTTTTTTTATCTTTGCGAGCAAAAGATCGATCGCTGGTCGGAAAGGTATGTTGGTATGAGGGAAGGAAAGGGCCTGCTGACCAACTAAGAAAGATCAGACTGAATGCTGTGCTGAAGTTTCATGAGGTGGCTGGACTCTCATTGGCTGAGCAGTTGAGTTGGCATGATGAGAGGAGGACCTTTGAGCATATAGAAGGATGGAGACTTAAGGTTTGGCAGTGTAGCAGACTGTTGTCAGGGAAGAAGCCAGGTGCCATCCAGAGCAGGGCAAGAAGATGTACTGGGAACCAAAAAAGTCATTAGCGGTGGAAATTGGATTTGTGTTATGGATCAAGGATGTGACAGGCTGTGACACTGAAGTCTCTTTCATGGCATGGACTTCAATGAATTATTCATTGAACTATTTGACTGCACTGTTTTGCACTTTTTTGCTGTTTTAAATAAAGTATTGCCAGTCTGCTCACTTGCTCTTGTCCACCATCCATATTACTAACCGAGAATGGTAAACCGGATATGGATGCAGGGACCTGCCTGTGGACGCAGGAGACATAGTGTGCAGGCGCCACACAAAGCCCCCCTCCCCAGAGTAAAACGGGAGAGACTACGAACATGCGCAGGTGCCAAACAAAGCCCCCCCGCCCCAGAGCAAAACGGGAGAGACTACGAGCCGTCTGACATGCCGCAAGCAGGATAAAGTGAGGTCAGAAATAAAAAACAGAGTAGGAAACAAAGTAAAACGTCATAAAGAGGTTAAAGAACGGGGCCAAACTCATGGAGAGCAGGTTACAGATGACGAAAACTGGAATGCAACAGCTTCAAAAAAACCTAGGCACGAGACACATGCACAGCGAGATACAGAATATAAAGGCAGAAAAAACGGCAGTTAAACGTCCACACCACACAGCGGAGGTGGACCCGGAAGGTGCAGGCGCCTACATCGCGCGTCGGAAGGCGCGGGAAAGTACGAAAGGCAAAGGCGCCTACACAGCATGGTAAAACCCGACATAATACGGAAGGCGCAGGCATCACCGCCATATTGTGCGTGGCATTACTGCGGAGTGAAATTATGAATAATGTGCTGCTTGGGATCGTACAAAACGCCGAACGCGACCCACCGTCTGAAACTGCGGAGGCAAAGCAGGCACGGGTTCAAACCGAACGAGCTCGACTGACGGATATACGGCTACAACGCGCGTCTCAAACCGCAGAAGCAGGGCAAGCACGGGTTCAAAACAGCGCAAGCTCCTACAACGCACGCCTGAAACTACGGCTGCCCAGCGGGCACGGGTTCAAAACGCCGGGGGTAGGCGAGCGAAGCGAGCCGGGGGCGAAGCCCCCTTGTCAGTTCAGGACCATCAATCTCCTGGAATTGTGAGTGATGCCCATGGCTGCGTGTGCGGGACCATAGAAACATCCATTTTATAAAGATGCTTGTTTTTGAAAAGGTGATGTCATAAAAATTGTTGCCTGGTAATGACATAAGCTTTTAGAGCCAGGAGCAAATGAAGTAAAATGAAATGGGTGAAAAGGAACAATCAAATTAACCGATATATACTGCAGTAGTGGTCATCTAAAGCCTATCAGGGTAGCATCAGGTATAAGGTAGGAAGAAGTCTCTGATTTTAGTTCATTCCACGATAACAAAAAAAATGTGCAAAGATGAATATCTTTTGTATGTGATTTGTCAGTGACACCTGAAGCATGTCAGGCTGTTTTGAGCAGTACTTTCAACTTTCTTTTATGCGACGCATTAGTCAGTCTAAGACTTTTAATTTCTTTTGTGCATGGCTCAAGATAAATGTAAAGTTGATTGAAATAAATCAAAGCTGTCAGTATGAAATGAATCCCCATTGTGTTCAGCAGCCTTTAGCTGTAATTAAAGTGGTTAGAGGTTATCAAAATTAGCTCTGGGCTTACCTCATATTGCTGCATATTAAACAGCAGTTGCTTACTCATAAATAACCTGTAACATCACATCTGAACACACACTGCTATACAAACCATATTGAAATGTATGTTTTAAATCAACAAATAACATTTTTCTACTTAAATTTTTTGCTTCTTATTTTAGATGAATCTATCAAAGCATTCACTTTGTCTGTCTTGGATGGTCAGAATGGCCCCAGAAATTGTGGAATTTCATTATTGTGGCAGCTTTTGCTGCTAATTGAACTTCTCTTTTATTAAGATGGCTTGCTGCAGCCCTCAGTCTGAAATCTCTAAACCTATTACAAGTAGGAATTTGATTTATTTTCTAAATAAAGCGTTTTTGTTTTTTTGTTCGTTCCAATTCAGTAGGTTAAGAGTTTTAGGTTTGCTTCTTTTCTTAACTACCAATTAAATGAAAATCAGATCTGGAAACAATTCCATGTAGACAAAAGTTACAAAGGGATTCTGGAACCTATTTATCAATTTGTAAAGATATAGTCATACATTTTTTTTTAAAATACAAGAGAAGCATTGACAGGTGGTCCACAAAAAATTCTTTGTTGATTTTTCTGGTTTCTGATACAGCTGTTATGATTACAGGGTTTTATATATATATATTTTTTTATCTTTATAAAATTTCCCATTATTCACATATTTTTTCAGTGGCTTATGAAGTAGTAATGATCTTTATGCATCTCTGTTTTCCTATTGTAATTTTGTTTTAAAATGGTTAATCAAATTATTTGCTGTACCGTAATTCATAACAGGACAGCATTTTATTTTGGGGGCGGAGCTCAGAAGTTATATCATGTGACATCTTTGGCACAACCACATACACTACAAAAAACTCACTGTCCCAAGTTTGTGCGCTTTCTCTGGAAGTCTTATGCTAAGGTTGTTTTCTGGCAATCAAATTAGTGATTGTGTTACTAAGATTTACTTACTGGTTTTGAAGAAAAATAGATTTGATTTATTGGTTTTGACTTGGCTTGTTAGTGACTGGCACATCTTCTAACCCACTGCCCTCTTCTCTTGTGGCGTGCCACTTTTCCACCTATTTGCAGTACAGCAACAGAACCATAACAGGAATGTGGACCTGGTTAATGAATCTCATGATTTCTTTATAATTAAGAGACTGGTTGCAGCACAAGCCTGATGCCATGGCATTCAGGACTGAGTGATGCACAGTAAGTTCAGAGAATAGCAAACAGCACATATCCCCATAATCCCTTTGAGTGCATATGTTTGTCCAAAATGGTGGAGTACCCTCTTTTGCTAAATACCTAAAGTTATTTTTACACATCTGCAACAGTGAGAATGACAGTCAATGAAAACCAAGGTAGTGCTATGCAGAATTTGCAGTGTCTGATTTTTATTGAATATGTTCATAGTGAATTTGGTATTTTTATGTGTTGCAGTATTTATAAAAGATTATAAAGTTAATTTGTCTTTCATTTGCTTGGTGATTAAGGAAATCAAACATGTAATGTGCAGGTGTAAAAACGTTACTGCCCCTCAAGTAAGTATAGCTTAGTTGAGGAGATAATTAGGGTCACCTATTTGAACGCTTTAGTTAACAATCATGAGTTCATTTGGTCTCATCGAAAACAGATTCAGCTCACCTCTCATTATTATATTGACATTATTACATACAGGTTCAAATGTCAAACAGATTTCTGAAAATTTCAGGATGTTGATGCAAATCTTTGTCTAAACAGTTTTAAAGTCATTTCAGGGTCTCTGAGTTATAAAGTTTGGAACTTTAGTTAAGTTTCCTGGCGTGGAAATCTGACCAAGATGTACAGTGCATCCAGAAAGTATTCGCAGCGCATCACTTTTTCCACATTTTCTTATGTTACAGCCTTATTCCAAAATGGATTAAATTCAGTTTTTTCCTCAGAATTCTACACACAACACCCCATAATGACAACGTGAAAAAAGTTTACTTGAGGTTTTTGCAAATTTATTGAAAATAAAAAAACTGAGAAATCACATGTACATAAGTATTCACAGCCTTTGCTCAATACTTTGGTCGATGCACCTTTGGCCGGCCAGCTCTAGGAAGAGTCCTGGTGGTTTCAAACTTCTTCCACTTACGGATGATGGAGGCCACTGTGCTCATTGGGACCTTCAAAGCAGCAGAAATTTTTTTAATAAATTTGCAAAAACCTCAAGTAAACTTTTTTCACATTGTCATTATGGGGTGTTGTGTGTAGAATTCTGAGGAAAAAAATGAATTTAATCCATTTTGGAATAAGGCTGTAACATAACAAAATGTGGAAAAAGTGATGCGCTGTGAATACGTAAAATATTTAATAAAGTTACAAAGGAAACAGAATCATATCTTATGGATCTGCTGACATCTCTCGCCAGAGCTGAGATCAATGTTCATGGTTAGTGATGAGCAAAACAGGCAAGTTTCAATTCAAATAGTTTTTATGACACTGACACTAAAATTCATTTTGCAATTGCAAAATGAGAAACTCACTAAAGAGTTTTTTTTGGTATTAATGGTTTACTTTTTGTGTATTAAACAAGGAATACTGCTTCCTAAAGTCTTGTTAACACTTTTGTGTTTACCTGTGTTATTTTCAGGCAGCTGCCTATTTCATGCAACAGATGAAACACCGGTAAAATCAATTTTATTCATGTATCTTGTTTTTATCGCTGGAAAGAAGTTTAGTAAGTTATTTAAAAATAATATGCTGCATATCACACTCATGAAGACACCAAAACACAGGATTCTGCACATTACTGTGGTTTTTCCACAGCAAAATGACACTACATGGAAACCTGCAGAGGCCAAATCGTTACCTACCAACCACTTCATCCTAGTTGAGTATATGCATACTTTCTTTGGCAATTTTTTTTCTTTTCTGCAAGAGAAATTTATGAAAATACTAAATGAGAGACAAGCAAAAGTAGAAATTAATACACGAAAATGCTCCCAGAGAGGAACTTAACACCTTTCTTATTGTTGTGAATGGTATGAATTTTGCTGAAGGTGAAATGCAATTTATTTTCCTAATTTTTTTGTGAAGGGTTTGATATATGGCCGGCAGTTTATCCCGGCCAATACTCCCACATTGCTAGATGGAGCTCTCCCTGCAACATGGAGGGGCCCCGAATTCTAGCAGGGCATCATGGACATTGGAGTTTTTCCTCACAGCCCTGCTGGACGAAGTGGGAGCCGCCAGGGGATGCTGCAGGGAGGAACAAGGATTTATATTTTCCATATAGCCCGGAAGTATTCCCTAGTCACGGGGATCGAAGAAATGAAGTACTTCTGGACTGAAGAAAAGAAGAAGTTTTCATCTGACCCGGAAGTGCTAGGAAATCACATGGACTGAGGAACAGAAGCACTTCCAGGTCAGGGACTATAAAAGGACTGTGGGAGATCCCAGTAGTGAGCCAAGTTAGGAGGGAGTGGAACGGAGATGCTAGGAGTGGAGGAATAGTTATTGATTAGTGTGGTGTTATTATTGATTTATTATTGCGTATTGTGGAGTGGAGGTGCTTGGTGCACAGTATTGTTATAATAAAGTCATCTTTGGACTTTTACCTGGTGTCTCAATGTGTTGTCTGAGGGTTCAGGGGTTGACAGCGGCCCCTATCTGTCACAAGGGAAACATTAAGTTTTGCTGTGTATTGAGTTTTGTGCTAATTGTTTTGCTCATCATTATTCATGATTCAACAATCACAAACATACTGGTTGAAAATGGGATCCACCACTTTAAACACTTCTCACTCATAAGAACATTAGTGCTCAGAAAAAATTACCAACATGCACACGGATTTGTGAAAGAATCTTCTATAGACGGGTGGGTAAAAGTGAAGGTTTCTTTCTGATGTGATCTCAGCAGTATCTGGACAAGAAGCACAAGAAGTACCAAGTGAACAAGAATGGTGCTAGTAGTGTAGCTAGGAAACCTTTCCCAGTATCAGAAGCTTGATAATTAGCCATCAGTGAGGAAACCGTTAATTTTGTTCTGTACGAGACGAATCTTCAGGAAAATATAAACTTTCAGCCTGAAGCACCACTGTACAGTTACATAAAACACAAAAGCAGATGTAAATCAAAATAGTTGAAGAAGTAGAATAGCCCAGTTAGAGTTCAGATCTAAAACCCACTGAGATATTCTATCTGAACCTGAAATAAACAATTCATGCATGAAAATGAATCAATGTCAAGGAGTTGAAAGAGTTCTGTAAAAATAAGCACAAAATCATTCTTTAATAGTACTGTGAAAGATGGATCAATACTACAAGAAATCCTGCTAAATGTCATAGGTGTCATTGCCAGTGTTTTGTCCAAAGGTGCATTATCATCATATGGACCACTGGGTATTGCAATACCTTTTTTTAATAAACAGAAAAAAAAATCCGAAGTTTGCTTTCAGTTAAAGACCTTTTCATTGCACTGATCTTGTTATTTTAATTTTTATTTTTGTCTGCTTTGTAATTCTGTTTGTGATGAAATGTTATATGAAATGTTCTACTGTATATGTATAATTGATGAGATGCATCAAAACCAAAATTTACCACAGATGAGAATTACACCATATTTACAGTATACACTTTATACATAGGTACAAACATATATATATATATATATATATATACACAGTATTTATATTGTAAAAAGGCACTATAAAGGCGCCCGATCTGACACAGATGGACACGGAGGCACATGTACAATAAAACAATTATTTATTTTTCTTCAGTTGGAGGGCACGTCTTCCCCGTGTCCCCCAGCCACAGCACGGTCCCAAACCACCAAATAAGCACCAACACACTCTACGTTTCCTCGACCACTCCTCCATCAAGCTTTGTCCTCCTCCTCCTGACTCTGCCTCCCGAAGTGGTGGCTGTTGGCCCCTTTTATAGTTCACCTGGAAGTGCTCCAGCTGGTTGATCGCAGACTTCCGGCTGCACTTCTGGGTGTGGCGAATACGCTGCCCATAAGGGCTCAGGAGTCCCAGCAGCAGCACCCCCTGGCGGTGCCTGTGGGACCCAACAGTGCTGCACCCAACTCCAACTCCCATGGAGCCCTGCGGGAAACCGAGGCACCGCTCCAGCCCAGGGTGGCAGCCATCTAGCGTCCAGGGGGAGGTATTGCAGCGTCCAGAGCTCTTCTCCCTGAATATAGAGGAAGACCCTTCCGGGTCGACCCCCCTGATGTCATTTCCTATGTTGGCCTTTAAAAGCCGCCACTTTTCCCCTATTCCTTCAATTCTATTTTGCACTCTGAATCGTGCACATCAGTGCTATCATTTTGCAAATTTTGTAGCCAGGAAATGATATACAGGTGGCTTCCCCAAACCTTGCTATGGCTCTTGGTCGAGTTTGTGACAGTGGCATAGCTGGCAGGATACATGGATCCCAGTAGAGAAGGGGACAGGACCTGAAGCCTAACCAGGTGGGAAAGTACTGTGGTAGAGTTTCCAAGTGGGTGGTGTGTACCAGGATTCAGAAAGACCAGGTACAGGCTCCTCTCCCAAAACACATCACCGGGCAGAAAAAAAAAAACACGGGGAATGTTTGGGAGGGGCACACAGGATTGGGCTTGTCCCGATGGGGAAAGCAAAGGGAGCTTACTATGATCACTCAGAAGGGAGAACTGCCCCCCCCACCCCCCCCCATAAGGCCAAGGCCTCAATGCAGGTGAGGTGACTAAGGTAAGAGAATGGAATTTTCGACCCAGAGAGGCTAACCCAGTCACAGGCTCTGTGGAAGGATGTAGGGCAGTGGCTGAAGCTATTCCAAAATACTGCCCTGCAAATGGTGCAGCAGGTGGCCTGCTACCTATTGCTCACCAGGCTCCCAAGTAAAGTCACCCAGCCAGTCTGGGAAACATTTAAAAACATGAGTGAACTCATAATATTCATTGAAAACACCAGGACAGCCTCACTATCTGGGAGGGCAGAACGGCTCTTTAGTGGACGCCAGAGGGAGTATGTCCCAAAGTCTCTGCCCCTCCCTTACAAGCCAGAGTCTGTGCTGAAGTCCCTGGGTTTGCGGGTGCACTGCCTACGCGGGAACGAGGGAAAGTGCAAAGAGAGGAGGCTGGTGTGCTCTGACAAATTCCCTGACAGCCCTGCATACAGGGGTGGTAATTTTAAATGGACATACGTAAAACCAAAGCCTTATTCGATTCCGGCAGCAACATTTCCATTGTTGCCCTGCCGGTTTGTGCTACCACAACAGTGGTTAAAACATAAGACCAGTCTAACCTGCATCTGCTGGCACAGGTCCACCACCTGTATCATCAGTTGCAAAGGATTGCTAAAGAAATTAACCGTGGCAGTCTTTCCAAACCCACCATTCCCGGTGATACTGGGTGGGACTGGTCTAATATTAAAAGCAGTTGGACACATGCCACTCCTAAGTCGAATTTGGGCCTAATTATAGACGGAGATGAACTGTCTCAAGCTGCGTCCACGCTGTGTAATCAGACGGCAGAGAGAGAAGAAACGGCAGCCCTGAGTGACATGGCGACTCCCGGACCATCGTGAGCCAATATGTCATCAGTCAGCACCGAGACAGGATGGGAGGAAACCACGTCCCTTGAGGTCGGCCCTGATCCTCTCTCCATCCTACAATACCAATTTAGAGAGACACCGGCTTCTTTTAAAAGGGAGCAGTGGAATGACGATTCCCTTAAGTTTGCAAAAAATGCAGTCATCCTTGTCAATGGCCAGCGCACTCATCAGCCCATGCCACATGGTCCTCACTTTGTTTTAGAAAACAACCTTTTGTACCGGATAGCAGAGCATGAGGGGGAGGTGCGAAAACTGCTGCTAATCACACAGACCTTCCAGCAGCAGGTCTGTGAGTTAGCACATGCCTACCTCCTAGGAGGCCATTTGGGCACTAAAAAAACTCTGCAGCGGATTAAGCTTTGCTTTTATTGGCCAGGAATCAATGAGGAGGTTCATCACTTTTGCACTTCCTGTCCAGAGTGTCAATTGTGACAAATTCCTAGGAAGGACCATGCTCCCCTTGTTCCTATTCCCCTAATTGATGTCCCATTTCAAAGAATTGGGGTAGACTTAGTCGGACCCCTAGAACCCCCAGCCCAAGGACACAAGTATATTTTAGTCCTCGTGGATTATGGTACCAAATATCCCGAAGCTGTCCCATTGAGTTCAGTTACTTCTAAAGCCATCTCATGAGAATTGGTAGGGGTCTTTGCGCAAGTCAGTATCCCTAAGGAATTCCTGACGGACCAAGGGACGCCCTTTACCTCGGAGACGTTGAAGGAAACGGCCAGATTACTCAAGATAAAGCATCTAAAGACCGCGGTGTATCATCCTCAAAGCGACGGTCTGGTAGAGAGATTCAATCAGACTCTCAAACAAATTCTTCGTAAGGTGGTCAACGAAGACAGAAGGAACAGGGATCAGCTCCTCCCCCTCGTCCTTTTTGCCTATCAGGAAGTCCCACAAGCCTCAACGGGGTTCTCACCTTTTGAGTGATTGTATGGACGACAACCCTGGGGAATATTGGATATTTTAAAAGAAGGCTGGGAAGAAGAGGCACTTCCCTCCACAAAAATATTAGAATATATAGCGCAATTACACGATAGATTTGGTAAAATTTGACCCCTCCTTAAAAGTCACATGGATGAGGCACAAGCAGCACAGGTCCGATATTATGACCGAGGCACGTCTCTTTGGGAATTCCAACTGGGAGGTCGAGTCATGGTTCTTGTCCCTTCCTCCCACTCTAAATTTCTAGCCAATTGGCTAGGTCTGTATGAAGTTAAGGAGAGGAAAGGACTCGTCGACTATTTGGTGAAACAGCTCAATCGTTGGCCAAGTGAGCGGGTTTATCACGTAATTCTGCTGAAACTGTGGAAGGTTAGGGATCCCGATCCCTCCTCCGGTCAGCCTCACTCACTCTTTGCTCACACGAGTAACCTTAACTTCGGTGCAAATTTTAGCCCCAGACAGCGACAGGAGCTGGAAACAGTTATCCTGTCCGTCCCGGAGGTAGTGAGTGAAACACCCGGACGGACCTCTCTGATTAAGCACGACATTGTGACAGAACCCAGGGTTATAGTTCGAGAATGCCCATATCGCCTTCCCGAGGCAAAAAGAGCTGAAGTGGAGCTTGAGATCAAGTACATGCTGGAACTAGGAGTAATAGAGGAAAGTCATAGTCCCTGGTCCAGTCCCATCATCTTGGACAGTAAGCCTGATGGGAATTGGAGGTTTTGCAATGACTTCCATCTACTTAATCAAGTCTCCCAGTTTGACGCCTATCCGATGTCTCGAGTGGATGACCTCTTCGAGAGGCTAGGACAGGCTGAGTATTTGGCCACACTGGACATGACAAAGGGGTACTTGGAGGTTCCTTTAATGGACTCCTGAAAGGTCAAGACTACATTTAGTACTCCTAGCAGTTACTGGCAATATCGTGTCCTCCCATTTGGGTTACACGGGGCTCTTGCGTATAGCATATAACGCATATAGTGCTGCCTACCTGGATGACGTGGTCATCTATTCTAGCACGTGGGAGGAACACTTACAGCAGGTGTGACTGGTATTACGGACACTTGGTGAAGCCGGACTTCAGATTAATCCAAAGAAATGTTTCTTTGGATTGCACAAAGCCAAATATTTAGGCTACCTGGTGGGTCGGGGTACTGTGAAGCCACAGTGCACCAAAGTAGATGTAATTTTGAAATGGCCCCATCTGTGAGCCAAGTGGCAGGCTTAGCCACAGGGTACTACCGCCGGTTTGTGCCCCAATTCTCCGAGAGAGTGGCGCCCTTGACTGATTTGACAAGGAATAGGGCCCCAAACAATGTGGTATGAACTGATAAGACAAACGCTGCATTTAGTGACTTAAAACAGGCCCTTACGTCCTCACCAATCTTGAAAGCACCTAACATTTCTATACCTTTCATTCTCCATGAACGGACGCTTCGGACACAGGCCTGGGTGCCGTTCTTAGCCAGAACATCGATGGTGTTGAGAGCACCCCATTATGTTCCTGAGTTGGAAACTGTTGGAGCAGGAGACCAGGTATGCGGCGATGGAGAGGGAGGCTTTGGCGATCAAATGGGTGATTACACAGCTGAGGTACTACCTCTTGGCCCGAGAATTCACCCTTGTCACGGACCATGCACCTTTACAGTGGATGGTCCTGCACAAGGAGTCGAATCCATAAGTCAGCAGGTGGTTTCTTGACCTACAGCCATACAAGTTCTCTTAACATCAACGCTGATGATCTTTTTCGGATTCACAACCTCTCAGTCAGGGACCCGATGGGTCTGGGCTGAGGGGGGCCTTCTCACACACGTGCACATGGGAGGCAGCTAAAGGGCTTGAATGAAGGTAATTCCGAGCCAGACCGGGAAGTAGCAGAGTGCACTGACTCCTTTTCTCACTTTTCTACAGACTGTTCACGGGAAATCCCACCTGGTCCTGATGACATCAAACCTGCTTCCGACCCCTTTGACGTCGCTTCCGGGCCCGAGCCTATGGAGGAAGACCCTTCCAGTTTTGACCCCCCGATGTCATTTCCTATGTTGGCTTTTAAAAGCTGCCACTTTTCCCCTATCCCTTCAGTTTTATTTTGGACTCTGAATTGTGCACATCAGTGCTATCATTTTGCAAATTTTGCAGCAGGAAATAATATATAATATAACATATAATATATATATATATATACATTGTGAGGGACGGTCCTCAGAATGATAGGACCAGTAAGGAGAGCATGCATAGGACATTAGTCCCTGGACTGCTAGATAGCAGCCTCTCCAGGTTACAGTGGTGCCTCAGGGCAGCATTGGATATGGAGTTCCTCAACTCACCCCTGTTGGGTTCTGTGGCTGCTGCAGGGACTGGGGAGCCCTATGTAATGGGGTTTCGGTTTAACCCCGAGTGGAAGATGAAAGGAGCTGCCTGGCTCACCAGGATGAGCCAGAGTTGGGAGGAAGAGGGACGAAGCTTGTGTGGAGAAGTGGAGGAGGCAGTGGAACACAGAGAAAGAGAATGTTATACAGTGCTTGTTGTTTTCTCCATTTAAATAGACTAAATGACTGATTGCATGATTGGCTGTATGTGTGATACTAATTAAAGAAAACAGCTAGTTTGAACAATAACTCTAATCCAATTATTTATGCTCTTTTTTAGGGGTACCAAAAATGTGTCCAGGTCATTTTAGAATGTCTTTGTAGAATAAGCAATGCTTGATCTCTTTTCAAACTTGCTTTGCTTTACTCGATGACATATCAAAAGAATGAAGGTATAAATGGGACAATTGCTTTTTATTTAAACACTTTTCACAAGGTACAATGATCAGCTCTAAGGGTACCAACAAATTTGTTTATGTCTGTATATATGCTTCACCAGACAGCAGAGCTATATTTGTCATTTGACATGGATTTACTCATTTAAAACAAGTGAACTATAGATCCTAGATATTCTATTGCATTTAATCTCTAGACATTAATCTCAAGACTCTTAGCACCCAAGCAGCAGAGATTTTCTAGTCAGCTACTTGTATAGTGGTTATGTTTCAACAATGCTATCAGATTCAACACTGCATTACCTCAAACAGAGCCATGTTTTTCCCATCATATTCTTTTCCTTTTTCCACATTGCTGCTGTTAATGAAGGGACTGCTTTCCTTGGGGTTGGCATCACCTGCAGTGGCAGATAAGAGAAAAAAATTGCCATCATTAAACCAATCAGTAACTCAGGCAGATGACATGATGTCTGATTACAATCCACAAGGATAAATGGTGCTGTTGACCCAGCTTTAAGAACTTGGTGAAATGTGCTGTGCAAAAGCAGAATTGCTTGGTGATAGACAAGATAAGGTAGACTTTGCGTGTGTGACTGGGCTGCATGATGCCCATTCTTATGAGACTCAATTATAAAATAAATATCCATCCATTTAACCATTTTGAAATCAATTGTTCAGGGTTGCATGGGGACAGAGACTATTCTGGCAGCACGAGGCCCAAAGTTGGAACCAATAGGGGACTGAATGCCAGTCCCCTGCTACTCCCACTCACACACATACTCACACAAAGCAATTAACCTAACACACACGTGTTTAGGATGTGATAAGAGAACAGGAGTAACTGGTAAACAAAACACCAGGAACAGAAAGGATGTGCAAACTTCACAGAGACAGTGCCCAGGTGCTAGCACTAATTTAAAATGGCTCATCTCATCATGAAGCTTCTGCAGCTCCTTTCTGATGATTAATGTCAGACAGTGGAATTTATCACATGCTTAACTATTTGATGACCTTCTGGCATTTCCGCATACTTGGAATCTTTCCTTGCTTGCACTGGGAACATGAATTGACTCATAAGCTGCTGTGATGTGTGCTATTGGTAAATAGCAGTGGCTCGTATAAAATTGATTGTCAAAAGATTACCAGACAAGGTTTGCTAACCTGTAAAAATGGCTATAGGTTAACGGTTCCTAAACTGCTCCTCTGCATGCAATTGACATAAAGTCTCTCCTTTATTAGCCATTACATACATTTTCATGATATTTATGTAAATGTTGCAATAGTTTTGTACTTTTATATTAATGTTTTATTTTTAAAGTCTGCATAAGTTGTGTGAGCTTATCTTTAGAGAACAGCTTCAAACATGAAGACTAATTTCTAAAACTGCATAACTATGTGTGTGGTTGCACTTTCTTCCTTGGGTGGCAAGTCAAAAACTTTGTCCAAGAATGTTTCAAAATACTCAAAGGCACTGATAACATAGATCCAGCAGAATTCTTTCAACTTAGCTGTAAATCACATAGCCAAGGACACCAGTGGAAGAAAATTTAGAACTTAAGCAAGAAAGCACTTCTATACAAGAAGAAGTATGGAAATCTGAAACTACTGAGACATTCCATTGAAGGAGAAATCTTGACAATCTTTAAGAAGAATTTGGATGAGACATTGGGACAGCTTAGCTAATAGCTGCAAAAACGAGCCTGATGGACTGAATGGTCTCCTTTCGTTTGTAAATTTTCTTATATTCTTATTTCCATATGTAATTCTTAACTACCACAGCCCAGTACAACATCAGTAAAACTGTTGCTACTCATTGATTTGGTGGTTCTCCTCGCTATCCCCTGCATTCCCATTTGTGAACAAGACTATGAGGTGCTTCAGCTCCTCCATGTGTAGCAGCAGTTCACCCCTTACCTGAAGAGAACACATTTTCTTGGAGAGTGCCACGACCTCAGAGTTGGAAGTGCGTATTTTCTAATTTGGGAGAGATGGCTTTGAAAATAAAAAAAATGAACTGACTAGTTAAAATTGCAAAAGGTTTCTATTATGAATTACTTTTAATATTATACAAAAGTGAAAATTCCATTAGAATCAATAAGCTAGAAATCAATGTTATAACTTGAGCACCATAAATCAGAGCAGGCTACATTATAGTCATATAGTAATAATTAAATAATTCATAATTTGTTAGTGTACTACGATATAAAATATGGATTGCCCATCTTTATCTTTTGTGGGTCCTGTGACCAGTCTCCTAAGAACTGCACAGCAAGCTTCAAAGATGAAACCTAATCTTGCATTCTTTCTTCAGTGTCACAGGTTCATAAAATTATGTGCAAAAAGAGCTCAGAAAGAGTAAAGGCTTTCTTTCACCACAACTGCATTAAGTATGGCAGGACATTACCATTGTAATGTGAAAACCTTTAGGTTAGGAATTAATTTAAATAAATAAATGCAAATCACCCAAACCCAATCCCCAGAGACACATAAACTCGCCACTCAAGCGGATTTCACACAATTATAACACAACGTTTAACAGTCATTGAACATAATTACCGTACCATGTGGTGATTACTTGTGCGCAAGTTGCTGAGATAAGAAGTTAATATCTTTAATCAAGAGAGAGCAAATGAAACTTGCAGTCCAGTGCCTGCCTGTGTGGAGTTAGTTCTGCACTAAAACTCCACGGAAGCAGATCACCAACTTTCTAATGCCATAAAAATGGAAAGATAATGGACAGTCACAGTGATAATTAATGGGGCTTACAGAATGATTTTGCCTTGTCTATTGGAGATCTATGAACAATGGAGATCACATCACAGCGAGATTTATATTTATATATATATAAAACCCAGCCACAGGGGATGCACAAACCAGTGTGTTTCTTCATGCCGGTCCCAAGTCCGGATAAATGGAGAGGGTTACGTCAAGAAGGGCATCCAGTGTAAAATTTTGCCAAATCAATATGCGGACAACAATACAAGTTTCCATACCGGGTTGGTCGAGCCCTGGGTTAACAATGAGCACCACCAGTACTGTTAGTCAACAGGGTGCTTGCGAAAATTGGGCTACTGTTGGCCGAAGAAGAAGAAGAAGGAGAAGAAGAGGGGGGAGATGTGTCCGGAGGCAGGAGGAGAGGAGGAAGGTAAAGAGAGTGGAACTGAGGGTAGGAACTTTGAATGTTGGCAGTATGACTGGTAAGGGGAGAAAGTTAGCTGATATGATGGAGAGAAGGAAGGTTGATATATTGTGCGTGCAAGAGACTAAATGGAAGGGGAGTAAGGCCAAGTGGATCAGAGGAGGATTCAAATTGTTCTGTCATGGTGTGGATAGGAGGAGAAATGAAGTAGGGCTTAGTCTGAAGGAACAGTATGTCAAGAGTGTTTTGGAGGTGAAAATAGTGTCAGGCAGAGTAATGATTATGAAGCTGTAAATTGGAGGTGTGATGATGATGAATGTTGTTAGTGCATATGCCCCGCAAGCTGGATGTGCAATGGATGAGAAAGAAGATTTTTGGAGTGAGTTGGATGAAGTGATGAACAATGAACCCAAGGGACAGAAAGTGGTGATTGGAGCGGATTTCAATGGACATGTTAGTGAAGGGAACAGAGGAGACCAGAAGGTGATGGGTAGGTATGGTGACAAGGAGAGGAATGAAGAAGGTCAGAGGATAGTGGATTTTGCCAAAAGGATGGACATGGCTATGGTGAATACATATTTTAAGAAGTGGGAGGAACATAGGGTGACGTACAAGAGTGGAGGAAGATGCACACAGGTAGATTACATCCTATGCAGAGTCAATCTGAAGGAAAGTGAAGACTGCAAAGTGGTGGCAGGGGAAAGTGTAGTTAAGCAGCATAGGATGGTGGTCTGTAGGATGACGTTGAAGATCAAGAAGAGGAAGAGAGTGAGGGCAGAGCCAAGGATCAAATGGTGGAAGCTGAAAAAGGAAGACTACAAATTTGAGTTTAGGGAGAAGGTGAGACAGGCACTGGGTGGTAGTGAAGAATTACCACACAGTTGGGAAACTACAGCAGATGTAGTAATGGTGACAGCAATAATGGTGCCTGGTGTGACATCTGGACAGAGGAAGGAGGAAAAGGAAACCTGGTGGTGGAATTGGGAAGTACAGGAAAGTATACAGAGGAAGAGGATGGCAAAGAAAAAGTGGGATAGTCAGAGAGATGCAGAAAGTAGACAAGAGTACAAGGAGATAAGGCACAAGGTGAACAGAGAGGTGTCAAAGGCTAAAGAAAAAGCGTATGATGAGTTGTATGAGAGGTTGGACACTAAAGAGGCAGAAAAAGACCTGTACCAATTGACTAGACAGAGGGACCAAGCTAGGAAAGATGTGCAGCAGGTTAGGGTAATAAAGGATAAAGATGGAAACATACTCACAAACAAGGAGAGTGTGTTGATCAGATGGAAAGAGTACTTTGAGAACGAGAAAGAGAAGAAGTTGGATGATGTGGAGATAGTAAATCAGGAAGTGCAACGGATTAGCAAGGAGGAAGTAAGGACGGCTATGAAGAGGATGAAGAATGGAAAAGCCGTTGGTCCAGATGACATACGAGATGGTAGTGGAGTTTTTAACCAGATTGTTTAATGGAATCTTGGAAAGTGAGAGGATGCCTGAGGAGTGGAGAAGAAGTGTACTGGTGCAGATATTTAAGAATAAGGGGGATGTGCATGACTGTAGTAACTACAGGGGGATAAAATTGATGAGCCACAGCATGAAGTTATGGGGAAGAGTAGTGGAAGCTAGGTTAAGAAATGAGGTGATGATTAGTGAGCAGCAGTATGGTTTCATGCCAAGAAAGAGCACCACAGATGCGATGTTTGCTCTGAGCGTGTTGATGGAGAAGTATAGAGAAGGCCAGAAGGAGTTGCATTGCGTCTTTGTGGACCCGGAGAAAGCATATGACAGGGTGCCTCAAGAGGAGTTGTGGTATTGTATGAGGAAGTCAGGAGTGGCAGAGAAGTATGTAAGAGTTGTACAGGATATGTACGAGGGAAGTGTGACAGTGGTGAAGTCTGTGGTAGGATTGACGGATGCATTCAAGGTGGAGGTGGGATTACATCAGGGATTGGCTCTGAGCCCTTTCTCATTTGCAATGGTGATGGACAGGTTGACAGACGAGATTAGACAGGAGTCCCCGTGTACTATAATGTTTGCTGATGACATTGTGATCTGTAACGTCAGTGGGAAGCAGGTTGAGGAGACCCTGGAGTGGTGGAGATATGCTCTAGAGAGGAGAGGAATGAAGGTCAGTAGGAACAAGACAGAATACATGTGTCTAAATGAGAGGGAGGTCAGTGGAATGGTGAGGATGCAAGGAGTACAGTTGGCGAAGGTGGGTGAGTACTTGGGATCAACAGTACAGAGTAATGGGGATTGTGGAAGAGAGGTGAAAAAGAGAGTGCAGGCAGGGTGGAGTGTATGGAGAAGAGTAGCAGGAGTGATTTGTGACAGACAGATATCAGCAAGAGTGAAAGGGAAGGTCTACAAGATGGTAGTGAGACCAGCTATGTTATATGGGTTGGAGACGGTGGCAACTGACCAGAAAGCAGGAGACAGAGCTGGAGGTGGCAGAGTTAAAGATGCTAAGATTTGCATTGGGTGTGACGAGGACGGACAGGATTAGAAATGAGTACATTAGAGGGTCAGCTCAAGTTGGATGGTTGGGAGACAAAGTCAGAGAGGCTAGATTGCGCTGGTTTGGACATGTGCAGAGGAGAGATGCTAAGTATATTGGGAGAAGGATGCTAAGGATAGAGGTGCCAAAAAAAAGAGGAAGGTCTAAGAGAAGGTTTATGGATCTGGTGAGAGAGGACATGCAGGTGATGGGTGTAACAGAGCAAGATGCAGAGGACAGAAAGATATGGAAGAAGATGATCCACTGTAGCAACCCCTAACGGGAGCAGCCAAAAGAAGTAGAAGAAATATATATATATATATATATATATATATATATATATATACTTAACCACTCAGCCACAACATCAAAACCACTGACAGGTGAAGTGAAGGACATTGATTATCTCGTTACAATAGCACCTGTCTAGAGGTGGGATAGATTAGGCAGCAACTGAACAGTCAGTTATTGAAGGTGAAGTAGTAGAAGCAGGCAAAATGGGGAAGTATAAGGATCTGAGCAACTTTGACATCATCAAAATTGAAAAGGCTAGGTGACTGGGTCAGAGTGTCTCCAAAATAGCAGGTCTTGTGGGGTGTTCCTAGTATGCAGTGGTTAGTGTCTACCAACTGAACATGGCGAGCAAAAGCTAGCTTGTTTGTTCTGTTCCCACAGAAGAGCCACTGTAGCACACATTGCTGAAAAACCTGATGGTGACCATGAGAGAAAGGATTCAGGACACCCAGTGCATCACGGCTTGGCACATGTGGGGCTGTGTAGCCACGGACTGGTTAGAGTGCCCATACTGACCCCTGTTCACCATTACAATGGGCATGTGAGTGTTAGAAGTGGATTATAGAACAATGGAAGACGGTCTGATCAATCACGTTTTCTATTAGATCATGTGGCCAGCTAGTGGACTCAATCTGATACTGTAGGTAATGTTCTGCTGGGAAGCTTTTGGTCTTGGCATTTACAGTGCATCCAGAAAGTATTCACAGCGCATCACTTTTTCCACATTTTGTTATGTTACAGCCTTATTCCAAAAGGGATTACATTTATTTTTTTCCTCAGAATTCTACACACAACACCCCATAATGACAAAGTGAAAAAAGTTTACTTGAGATTTTTGCAAATTTATTAAAAATAAAAAAATTGAGAAAACACATGTACATAAGTATTCACAGCCTTTGCCGTGAAGCTCAGAATTGAGCTCAGGTGCATCCTGTTTCCCCTGATCATCCTTGAGATGTTTCTGCAGCTTAATTGGAGTCCACCTGTGGTAAATTCAGTTGGTTGGACATGATTTGGAAAGGCACACACCTGTCTATATAAGGTCCCACAGTTGACAGTTCATGTCAGAGCACAAACCAAGCATGAAGTCAAAGGAATTGTCTGTAGACCTCCGAGACAGGATTGTCTCGAGGCACAAATCTGGGGAAGGTTACAGAAAAATTTCTGCTGCTTTGAAAGTCCCAATGAGCACAGTGGCCTCCATCATCCATAAGTGGAAGAAGTTCGAAACCACCAGGACCTAGAGCTGGCTGGCCATCTAAACTGAGCGAGTGGGGGAGAAGGGCCTTAGTCAGGGAGGTGACCAAGAACCCGATGGTCACTCTGTCAGAGCTCCAGAGGTCCTCTGTGGAGAGAGGAGAACCTTCCAGAAGGACAACCATCTCTGCAGCAATCCACCAATCAGGCCTCTATGGTAGAGTGGCCAGATGGAAGCCACTCCTTAGTAAAAGACACATGGCAGCCCGCCTGGAGTTTGCCAAAAGGCACCTGAAGGACTCTCAGACCATGAGAAAGAAAATTCTCTGGTCTGATGAGACAAAGATTGAGCTCTTTGGTGTGAATGCCAGGCATTACATTTGGAGGAAACCTGGCACCATCCCTACAGTGAAGCATGGTGGTGGCAGCATCATGCTGTGGGGATGTTTTTCAGCGGCAGGAACTGGGAGACTAGTCAGGATTAAGGGAAAGATGACTGCAGCAATGTACAGAGACATCCTGGATGAAAACCTGCTCCAGAGTGCTATTGACCTCAGACTGGGGCGACGGTTCATCTTTCAGCAGGACAACGACCCTAAGCACATAGCCAAGATATCAAAGGAGTGGCTTCAGGACAACTCTGTGAATGTCCTTGAGTGGCCCAGCCAGAGCCCAGACTTGAATCTGATTGAACATCTCTGGAGAGATCTTAAAATGGCTGTGCACCAACGCTTCCCATCCAACCTGATGGAGTTTGAGAGGTGCTGCAAAGAGGAATGGGCGAAACTGGCCAAGGATAGGTGTGCCAAACTTGTGGCATCATATTCAAAAAGACTTGAGGCTGTAATTGCTGCCAAAGGTGCATCGACAAAGTATTGAGCAAAGGCTGTGAATACTTATGTACATGTGGTTTCTCAGTTTTTTTATTTTTAATAAATTTGCAAAAACCTCAAGTAAACTTTATTCACATTGTCATTATGGGGTGTTGTGTGCAGAATTCTGAGGAAAAAAATGAATTTAATCCATTTTGGAATAAGGCTATAACATAACAAAATGTGGAAAAAGTGATGCGCTGTGAATACTTTCTGGATGCACTGTATGTGCATGTTACATTGACATGTACCACCTACCTAAAAATGGTGGCAGTCTATGTACAACCCTGTATGACAACAGTATTCCCTGATGGCAGTGGCCTCTTTCAACAGGATAACGCACCATGCCACATTGAAAAGATTGTTCAGGTATAGTTTGAAGAACATGACAAAGAATTCAAGGTGTTGACTAGGTTTCCAAATTTCCAAGTCAATCTGATCAAGCATCTATGGGATGTGCTGGATTAACAAGTCAAATCCACGGAGACCCAACTGCTTAACATAAAAGACTAAAGTCCTGGTGCCAGATACAACTGGACACCTACAAAGATCTTGTGCAGTTCATGTCTCAATGAGTCAGAGCTCTTTTGTCGGCATAAGGAGAGGCCTACACAATATTAGGGTGGTGGTTTTAAAGTTGTGGCTTATTGGTGTATATATGTTATATTCAATATATGGTGTTGTATTAATTGTCTTTTTTGTCTGTTATTGGGATTGTACTACGGTGAATAGCTGGAGGTAGATTTGCAAGTAAGAATTTCATTGTACTATTTATATAAGACAAAAACTTGAATGTTGAAGATGACATTATTTTGAGTTATATGTTATGGGAAGTGAGAACGGTGTCAAAGGATCTTAAGATGAAAAAGATTGACATTGCATTAAAAACTGAAGAATCCAATACTTTTATTCTGAGTCATGGTGTGCTGCATTGGCCACTTTCAAGTTCGGATGGAATAATCAATATATACGTTCCAGTCACCCTGGATGCATGACAGGCCATTTAGAATTACAATCAATTTCTATTTATGACTGCATGCTCTTTGTTCACTCCTTGAGATGTGCCCATATGAACATGGTTTTCAAAACAATTATCATTGTAGCATGGCAGTTTTCTGATGAAGGGATAGTTAAAATGACAAACATGCAGCCAGAACATACACTAGGTCAGTCTGTCCTTGTGACACAAATATCAACGTCATTCATTCTGTCCTTGTAACAGAACAGTGTGCACGATGATCACTTTGTCCTTGGGATGAGATTGACAGGGTGACAGTCATGGGAGTGGGACAAGGAAGGTGTTCAGTGCTATGCCCTTGTTTTGATTCTCCAGTTTATTTTGGATTAATTTCTGTCTATGTCTGTATTGTAATATTATTTTTTATTATTTGATTTCAATTGGCATATTTCCATCTAGGGCGGCACGGTGGCGCAGTGGGTAGCGCTGCTGCCTCGCAGTTGGGAGACCTGGGGACCTGGGTTCGATTCCCGGGTCCTCCCTGCGTGGAGTTTGCATGTTCTCCCCGTGTCTGCGTGGGTTTCCTCCGGGCGCTCCGGTTTCCTCCCACAGTCCAAAGACATGCAGGTTAGGTGGATTGGCGATTCTAAATTGGCCCTAGTGTGTGCTTGGTGTGTGGGTGTGTTTGTGTGTGTCCTGCAGTGGGTTGGCACCCTGCCCGGGATTGGTTCCTGCCTTGTGCCCTGTGTTGGCTGGGATTGGCTCCAGCAGACCCCCGTGACCCTGTGTTTGGATTCAGTGGGTTGGAAAATGGATGGATGGATGGATATTTCCATCTTAAAGCATTGCTGCCCTATCGTTTTGTTGCTTTTTTTATGGTCATGTGACCTTATCACATTAGATGTGATGTCATTTGTCACCACATAAGATATGGTGGCATGTGCTTCTCTGCATTCAATCTTCTGGATTTCAAAAGAAATCTTTGCAGGTGTCATTTTTCTTTTGCTATGAGGGAACTCTTCTTTTAGTAACAGTTTTTGACTTTGATCTTGTCTTTTCCAATAATGAATTTTGCTTCCTGTTTTGTTTATTGCGCATCTTTGACATTTTGTAGCTTTTGACTATTCTTTCGTTTTTGCCCTATGTCATATGTTTCTTTTCCAAGACAACACCAGATTTTCACCAGACACAATGCCTCTTCTCACTTCTTCATCTTTCATATTGTTAACAGTCACACAACTTATAACAGGCAACTGTTCATTTGGTTTACAAATGGCTGAAAGTGACCACTAAAAGAAATGTCATGTGTGGATTGTTGGTCTTGTAAATGGAGATGCAGTGGAGTGGAACACTGTGAATATCCCTTCATTGAAAGATCTAATTATGGAGTGATCTGATATGACGAAGCTGTTACCACAGCGCTTGAGACTTGAACATCATCATCAGTTTTATAGTTTATGAACTCTTATACTGTTAAAGTAACCCTTAAATTTACAATAATGGAAACAGCATTTTTATATGCATGTCAGTTTAGCAAGGACTGTTTGGCTGTGCAGAACTGGTTGCCAAAAAAACATTTTTTTGAATTAAATTACATGACAAATAAACAATTACAGCTCATTTTAAAAGCAATAGATAACACAGATTTCTCCCAATGGTGCCATCTCTTATACTCAGCCTTGTGAAAGACATGTTAAGAAAAGGATAAGTTAAGACAGTGTCTGGACTGCCAAGAGAGAAGATAGTAGTCAGGCCACTGGGGCAAAACTAAAGATTTCAGATGGACAGTTAACAAAGAAATTGAGATCTCCATGTTACTGTCCAATGTTTCAATCAGGTTCTCGCCAGCTGAGTGGCAGACAATTATTTTTTTAATAATAACATCAGAAATACAATCAACCAATCACAGTGTACTTAGGCTAAATGATACATGACTAGCTAAAATGGCCATTCCATCAATTAATGTTGTGAACGTGGCCACTCCTCCGAAACCCCCTGTTAAACAGTGATTTAATGGGAAACAAACAGCTTTTCATCTCCTCTTTGCGAGATCAGCTGCTAGCCCGCTCCTTGCTGTCCTAGTGTCTCACTGCCTTGTCTCTCTTGCCCCAGGCTCCCTCTGCTCCGGCCGGTGCACCCGTGCTGCCGCTCCCCTGTGAAGAGGAAGATTTTGTGTTTATTTGACCAGGAGGCGGAGCCAAGGCAGCCGGTTCAACAGTTGTCCCTTATGTGGCCGGATCACTCCTGAAAGAGATTTTTGTTTGTTCCGCCTGTTCTGGAATAAAGCTTCTCTCTCTTGGTAAACCCTGAGTGCTCCTGTGCAACTTTGTGACCCAAGCGTGACAAGTCTCCTCTTTGTGCAGCATGGCAGTAAGCAGCGGGCTAGCAGCTGATCCCGCAAGGAGGAGATGAAAAGCTGTGTTTGTTTCCCATTGAATCTCTGTTTAAGAGGGAGTTTCGGAGGAGCGGCTGCGTCCCCTTGGGGCCGCGTTCATAATATAATTGCGCTCCATGCACCAATTGCTTCTGTGCCATCCTGCTACAGACCAGTGCTACAGCTCAGTTTAATTAACAGCACATAATTATGCCATTTGGAGGGTAAAGCAGGCAAAAATAAAAGGAACCATCTTAAAAATTATGCTTTTCTGAATTTGCAGATGTTCTCACAAACCCACTATTGGGCACTGAGTGATTGAAAACACCACAATATGTTTTTTAAAGTTTAGTTACAGGCAGATTTTTAGGGTCCCTGCATTTTGCACTTTCTTTCAAAGTTATATCAGTGTTGGAATTGTTTGTTTACTTATGCTTATTCGGAAAAAAAACAAACTGGTAGGTGATCTATGTTTTCAAGTGGAATATTTTTTACTTGATTTTAACATAAGATAAATTAAATGTTTACTTGCCTCTTTTTCCATTAAGCTTTTAGAAGGTGTCACTATTTTTGCCTTTGTGAGTTGGTCTGCTGTGGCATCTTCAGATAAGTTGCATGTGGAATAAAGTACAAGTGAAGGTGGTCTGGTCAGTATGCAATTAATTGAACTGGCCTCTATGCCCCTCAGTTTAATTATTAAATAAATAACCAACCAGTCATTTTTGTACAGATACAGTACGTACTAATAAGTCCTTAATTATAGGTTTAGTCTGTGCCGTTAATTAAATAATTGCTGAACGCAGGATGTCTGCAGGGATGTTGGGAACTAAACTACTGAAATGTAGCTTGACAGTCTAATGACCACACATATCTAGAAAAAACTCAGCCCTTAATTATAGCAAATACGAATTAATCCTGGGATACATGGTAGTGCTTCACAGCTTTAGGGGCCAGGATGAAGTGCATGTGTTCTTCCTATCTCTGCAAATTGGCCTCACATCAGGGATTGCGGGATCAATGTGTTCCTGGTACACACATGCTTTCTCTGTGCAACTGAAGAAGTATACTTAATGGCATTTTTGACCCTTTTCAGAGGTACTTACAAAGTGTTCTGTTTCTGATGTTTGTATTAGTTGCTCTAGCAGTAAGCAAAAAACTTATTAGATGTAAGCTGAAGTTCAAACTTACTGTTAAGTTTTTCACAATGTAATGAGAGTCTTTCATGAATATGTCCAACAGAGTAGTAAGAGTATTATAACTCCAACAATGCAAAATGAATACAAACAAAGACAGTGAATGCAACTTTAGATGATATAAACAAAACAAAAAATGAATGCAGCATTGAATGGGAGATATAAGATTGCATAGATTCTGTACAGGTATTGAGCTCTTAAACATCATATAAACTACTTTTACACAGTAGCTAAAATATTGCTGTCTTAGTTGAAAAAGCATAGCATGGGTTCTTTAAAGGCTATACATAGTAGCTTTTTCTCAAGAAATGCACCTTTCTGGTCATTGTAAACCCTCTCCAAAGATGTCACTTCACATTGTGAACAGGAGATCAAACAGAACCTAATAAACTCAATATAGCTCTTCCAGTCACAACAGACCATCAATCCTTCCTTCTTTTCAGCCACACATTACAGTAGTCTTCTTTACTTCTCCAAAGCTTGTGGCAGCCACCTCATGGTCCTTTTAGGCATTGGTTGTCTCATAACTTCCCAAAATCTTTGTGCCAGCATTGGCAGGTTTTCTGCTGCATCTTTCTATCTGTGCATTTCCCTACAATATTGCTGTACAGTAGACCATGGCTGGAGCTGACCTGGTCCTCCTTATTAGTCTCAAGTCATCAACTCAATTTTCCCAATTTAGAGAGTAACCACCCTAGACACATCATACTAAGATGTTAACAATGGCCATAAATAAAACCATCATCACTGCTAATTAATGAGCTCTATTTACTACATCATTCAGTGATTTCGAAGTTCAAGTTCATAAGTGGAAGCAAACTGGATTGGGAAGTCCAGCAGTTTAAAGGTTTATTTGGGGACCCTTTTTATCTCGGAGTTTGCATATACTTTGCTAAAGTCCACATGAAGAACAACTGGCTAGCAGTCAATTTTCTGGCATAGTGGTCAGAGTGTTAAATCTCTAATAGTTCATTCTTATTGGCCTCTAACTAGATGAAGAGTTTAGTTTAGCAGGTTGTTCTCCTGTTAGTTCTGCCTTTAGAGCTCCAATAAGGAAAATTCCTGAGTTTCTTTATTAAGATTTTGTGTTTAAACCTCAAAAGTGTCCTTAGTGTCTCTCTTGTTTTTCAAATAAAAGAGAAAACAGATATAAAGCCGTGTCCATTTTATCTCCACAATCATCAAACAAACCCATTTGCCTGGGTACATGAAAGTGGAAGCTTGTTGATGTAGTGTTCCTAGCAGAAATCTCCAATTTTTAATACCCTGTCATGAGAAAATATGACATTCCTAGCTATCCTAAAAACCATTCCTGTTTTGCTGTCAAAATCTCAAGGGTCTTGAAGTATGCAATTGGAAGTCTCTTAGCACAAGTCCCTGCTCCTCAAAGAGACAGGCAAGTCTGAGCGAAGAATAGAAACTATGCATTAAACTTTTCTTTGGATATGTTAAGTAAACAATGATCTAAATGAAAAGTACACAATTTATTTTACCATTTCAGAAATTTTTACAACAAAATTCTACTGTTGTCTCTGCTACTTGACAATTTCTTGAAATCAATGCATATCTATCTTATTGTCATTTCCATATGTATCTATCTTATAGTACTTTTCACATCTATTTATGTTTATTTATTTCTAGTCAGGTGATTAATTTCAGTGTTGATATCTCATCTTACCACAGCAGGTGAACAATCAGAGCAAATGTCCAATAAACACATGGATGATGAAAAAAAAACCAAAAACAAAACCTAAGCCTTCTGGCCTTCCTATTTTCTCCCTGCCAAGTTCACGTCCAGCCTCTTTACCTGTCAAGCCACTAGCAAAGGCTTCTTCCCAACTCCAGGCAAAACCACCCACACCTTGTGATACTGATTGCAGGGGACTTTTAAGACTGTCTGTCCTCTCTAATACTCCTGCAAACCTAACCTCCAGTGCCCTCTAGAGGCCTGGGGGATATTAACAAGAGTAGTGAATCATTTGTTATCCATCCCACTCTCACAAGCAAAACATTCATATGTTTAAATGCCCACACAAAACAAGGATAAAGTCTGTAATACCAGGTTTCATAAAAAACACTGTTTACATTTTGCAAGTTCTCCTTTGGCAAAATGCTTTGATGTCAGTAAATTGTGCAAAAAATAGTTAAAGGTCATCATCAGCCACCATGAATCAGAAACAAGCATGAAGCCTGTGATAATTTTCTTGTGTTTTATAAACATGTTTAGACCTACATGTGTTCTGAAGTTAATAAAATCCATCCCTTTTTTATACCCTTGACCTGAGCTGCTGATGATTTACAATATGAACACTGGCTACTGTATCACAATATTTCAACATATCCATTATATATAACTGGATGAAAAGTAAACTGTCACTTTTTTGTTTAACAAGTTTTTGTTACTGGATTGCACATAGCACACTCTTCTGCTTAGCTGTGAGACTGAGCCCTGCAAAAAGCAATATACTGTTACATGGACTTCATGCCTTCCACTAATGAGATGATAATAATAACAAACATATTTTTACTTCAATAAAATAAGTACTGCATTGGGTTACTTGTTACCTTAAAAGATAATTGGGTATGTAACATACTTTACTTTTAATGTGTTACCCTAATGTTCAAGTGATTGTGCTGCTAAGCTGAACTTACCACTGTACATTCACTTCACACAGAGTTCTTAACTATTGTGACTATTATTATTTCAGCCTGGAGAAGGAATAATAAGATTTCCTAAGCATTCATCTCAGGAAACTTATCTTGTGAATGCCTTTACCTGTAGCTGCTGAAAGTGTGTGTGTAAAGTTAAGCAGGCAAACAGTTCAATGGACATGTGCTGACAATAAAATCCTTATATGTGTAACTCAGTTACAGATTTACATGGACAAATAACTGGGTTACTCGAGAAGAAATCCATGTGTGTTAACCAGGTTTCTCTAACCAGCATAAGGGTTTACATGTCAAGTGAACACACGCTTTGTCAAAGTAGAAGCTATCCAGAAGATGTAATAGAGACTTTCACATGGGAAGACTGCTGGGGATCCTTGAAACAAGATAGGAAAGTTTTAAAAACCACTCAAGATAGAGTTTGTAGAGACTCAGGGTGGCTGACATTACACCAAATACATTTCATTGAATCTAGAAAGGCACCCTAAGGTGTTCCACACTAAATAGCATTGATTGAAAATTTGAGAAAATTAGACAGACAGAAAGACAGACAGACAGATTAGAGTACTAGAGGTAATATAGCTTTTATAAAAGCACAGGACATATATATCAAACAACAACCTTCCTAAAACACAAAATCTGAATTACAAAAAATAAGAGAAAACTTCTGACTTAGATAATAATAAGAGAGCAGTCACAGTAAGTCATTATAACTCAGTGTCAGTGTGTCACAGACAAGATGTTCATAATGACTCTCAGTTTTGTCTTCATTCTCTCCTCTTCCTACCTTGCCAATTAGCTTATTAATTTGGTGGGCCTCCCCTGGGGTGATGTTACATGCCCAGCACACCACAGCACAGCAAACTACACTGGACATTACAGATTTATAGAACATGTAAAGGATGTCACTAGCCACACTAAAGGGGCATAGTCTTTAAGAAACAATAGTCTGCTCTGCCCTTTCTTATATAGTTCCTCTGTGTTACAAGGGCATTCCAGCCTGTCATTGATGTGGACTCCTCAAGCACTTGTAGCAGTGCACCACCTGCACATGTACTTACTCAGTGGTGACGGGGTGTAGAGATTGTTTGGTACAGCAGAAGTAATTAACTGTTTCCTTGGTTTTATTTGGACATTGCGTTGAAGCAAACTGTCAAAGTCCCCTGCCTGATTCCTGTATACTGTCTCATTCTGTTTGACAATACACTGCATTAGTCCAGAATCATCTGAGAATTTTACTCTTTTTCCTTTTTCTCCTTTATCAGTCCTTCACAGGCCACCAGTGAGAATGATTCACAGTATTACTTAGGCAGTGTTTTGTGATGTTATTATGATTATTTTTTTGTTGATATTATTTTCCCTTATTGTTTTGGATCCAAGGGTGTTTATTAATTGCCTGTGGGTACCCTGAGAAAATTTCCAGCTTTTGCATGAGTCAGCTTGAAAATGAGTGAGCTGTGCCCACATTTGTTAGTTTATCTGTCTCAGTTGTAAGCTGCTAATGGATAATATTTCTTTCTGTGCTAAATTAAAGATGTTTTGAACTCACCTTTCTACCACATTTCCATCATATATTTTAACACTGTAACCCTGGGAAAATGGCGTGCACAGTGACACAGTGGTTAGTATTCATGGACCCATGGGTTTGAGTCCTTCTCCTTCTTGTTGTTCATGTGGAGTTTTCACAGTCTCCTCGCATCTTCATGGTCTTTTCATATGGGGACTCTGGTTTTCATTTTTCATTTCCAAAGAAGTGCAGGTTAGGCTAACTGGCAAAATCGCTCCACGTGGATGTGTGCCTATGAGCGGACACTGCAATGGAATGGTGCAATGTCCAGGGTTGGTTCCTACACTGATTATTCTTAACTCAGTTATGCAAATGATTCTAACTTGTTTAAGATCGTTGCTTTGTTACTGTATATTCTCCAGTCTGGTCATGCGGAACCGACTGGTACACACAGAAGGCTCCCTCAGGCTTTGTTGTAATAAAGAATGTCCATCTTGGATTTAATAGTAATGGTGATCTCAACTAATCTTTATTTATAGAGTATTCCCCAGTTTTGTACTATGAGTTGTATTAAAAAATAAGTGTAACTTTACACTGCTTACATGCACCATCTCTTAGCTTATTGATTGAACTATTATTTTGTCATAAAATTCCTGTTTGTACATATCTTTTTCATTAATGTGCAGCTTGGTTGCACCAGGAAATGACAATATAAATATGGCCTGGAGTCCTTCATTTGTTATCCCTTGGTTAATAAATTATGTTTTTAAAGTCTCTAAGTGTGTAGTTAGCTTTATCCCAAATAGCATACAGTAGGCCTAGGGTAGGATTATTCCTTGGTTCTTGATTTTGCTTTGTGTTTGACTCTTTTATTTTGTGCTCAGCCCTTGGATTCCTGTTTGACTGGCTTTGTTTTGACTTCTTGATTTTGAACTTTTGCCTGCCATTGACTATGTCTTGTCCAGTGTTTATCACCTTCCATTTAGTCACACTCACAATAATCCTCAGACACCATGAAAAGGCCCTCTCAGTGTCCCTAACCTGGATTAAACACAGAAAATTGTATGTGATTTTATGCATGCATATAGTGCAAATATCAGGAAGTAAAATATTTTAAGGTATTATTTTACATACTCCATTTTTGAAGGTTGAGAAGGCTTCTTATGAGCTGAAACTACATTGATTACATACAAGATTGTATCTCCACAATACATATGTCATCTTACTTTTAAGTATTTGTTTTACATTTTTTTCATCATGTTGACGGAATATCCATTTCAATCTAATAATTCTAATGTACCACAGCACAATGGTAGAGTGGTTTGCGCCTTTTATGTGGACTTTACATTCTGCTTACTTTGATGATTTTCCAAAAGATGTGCTTATTAGGTGGTCTGTCATCTCTAAACTGGCCACAGCGTGAGTGAGTGTGTTAGGGGACTTTATGGCAGACTAGTGCTGTGTCTTGGATAGTTTCCTACATCTCCTAGCATGACAGTCTCTGACCAAGGTCGGAAAGTAAAATGCATCAGAGGTTCTCACCTTGAAAGAAGGCTCCAGGACTCGAAGGATAGGCAAACAGAGGAATTAACTTTATTGCAATAATCAATAACGTGGACTCAACCAAATTAAGCCAAACCAAGTTGAGCCCTGAACAAGCCAAAAATCACAGTTTATATAATTATTTCTTATCATTTCAACCTCGCTGCTTATCCTGACTCCCTACTCAAACTGGCCTCTTTCAAGTCCTCTTGGAAACCACCAATATTTCTTGCGTTTTGTCATCCATTATCTTTTCTCGCCTCCCTTATTTCTTAGCCAGCTTTCAACCGGCAGGTGTTCCCCCTTTTCAGACCTCAGGCTGTCTCCATTCATCATTCTCCCCCTTCTTTTAGTTTATTAAATATTGGTGGTTTCACTCTGAGATTAATTAAAAATAAATATAGCATATGCCTTTATTTAACTATTTGCTTGGCATACCTGATCCCTGTTAAAGCTCAGACTAAGTTTAATGCTTATAAAAGACCATACTAAGTTTTATATCTACTTATGCTAATGCATGAATACATGACTTTTTATTTCCCATACCAGCCCCTGACCCTAAATTGAAAAAGATGGGTTTAAGGATGTATGTATGTAATTTTACTGTTTTATTAAATATGAAATGCTTCCTTACATAGAATATTGGAAGAATGTAGAAGAGTGAAATGGTGGCTAGTTTAGGTTCTTTTTATCATTAGGCAGAGTCTACTGAAATGCATTGATGCATTTCTATATCCTGTCAAGCTTCTCATAGAAGGCCTTACTCCGTAAGTATTCAGGATTATTTCCTGTGAGCAATTTTCAAAAGAAGCTTACTAAAGTGTGACTTCAAAATAGATGAAGATATTATAGAGATGTAAAAAGAGTTCAATGCACGCACCAACTCTATAGGATTTTTAAACTCATATAACATCTCTCCCAAACAAACCTGGCTACAGAGGCAGAGACCTTACACTGAGCTCAATCAGCATTCAGGTGCCATATTGTCCACTTTAAATAGAAACAAAGCACTTTGCCTGAGTAAACACTTCAAAAATTTTAAATCAAAAAATCATTCGGAGCAAGATTGAGAAATCGGTTGAGAGTGTGACTGAAACTTCAAGAAGCAGATCTACTCCTTCTGCAGTTTTTACTGTATTCAGCAGCGCATGGCTTTAAGGTTGTGCTGTTTTTGGAAGTGGGTAGCTCAAAGGTACAGTAATTAACACTTCTTCACCACAGTTCCAGTGGCTTGGGTTCAAATGCCAGTCTAGTAACTGTATCTATGAAGTCTGAATATTGGCCATGAGTCTGTATAGATATTTCCAGTTTTCTCTTGGGAAAAAAAAATGCCCACATCAGAAATGGTTGGATAGTTTGGATGATCCTCCAAGAGTCATATTTTGAAAGTTATAATAAGTGACAGTTAAGCAAAATTGAAACAAAAATTAATTTTGTAGGCAATTTACTAATTGTGAAATGTAAAACTCAGTAAAAAGAGTTTTGGATGGTTTTGAATTTTGGGGGGTTGTAGAAAACAGGCAATATTGCCTCCTAAAACCTTGTTCACGTTTTGGGTTTGCCTGTGTGCTTTTCTGCAGTTGTGTAATGCATGTAATCTGTACCACATCGGTAAAATCAATTCTGTTTGTCTTCCTTTCACATTGCTGTGGAGGAGAGTGGTGTGTTTGTGAAATGTGAAATCCTGCTTATTTTCCAAAGGATAATCTCACCATACTGGAAGCCATTCTCTGTCATAACCTATCAACTGCTTTCACCCGTTTCTTGATTCCTGCAAGAAGAAGTTGAGGAAATGCACTCTACAATCACTGTAGAGCTTCAAGTTTCTTTTCTGTTTCCAAAATAACTTTAGAATTGCATTTGTCAAGATTGCCATCATAATTAGCAAAGTATGTCTCCACAAAAATCTGCATATGACACTGCAGAAAATGAGGGCAAAATTTCTTTTTGCACTAAAGATTGTGAGACTTGCCCGGACCCCACCAGTTGGAAACCACATCTTTATAAAAAGCACACGTTTATTATTCATAAATAAACCCAGGTTCACAGTCCCAGAACACCACACAATGCACAAAAGCAATAATCAACCCAATAAATCTGTTTCTCAGTCCAATCCTTGGCCGCCTATCTCCTCCTGGGAGCTTTGTCCAACTCCCACTCCCGACTCTGGCTCTCCGACTGTTAGGAGGCGGCTCCTTTTATTCCTGCCCGTATGTGCTACAGGTGGCTGATTACAATCTTCCGGCAGCACTTCCTGGTGTGGCGGAATTGCTGGCCTTTGCCCAGGAAGCACTCCGGGCATCCCTGGCAGGTTCATCCGCCATCTTGCCTGGTGTGGCGGAAGTGACAGTTCCCCAGGTCCCATGAGGCTTAAGACGCCCCCTGGCGGAGGCCACGGTTCCCAACAGGTCAGAACCTCTTTATCCCTTTCCCGTGGTCCTCTTTTTATCCAGGGCGGCTGCCCCCTCGTGACCCGGAAGCTATTATTGTCCCTTTCCGGTCCCTCCAGGCATCCCAGCCAGGTAATGACCCCAGTCATCATCAAATAATTCGTAAATTGCTTGTTTCTCTTGTCATTGGAACAAATGTCACTGGCAAGAAAACACAATTTGGTTTGCACTTTTTTTATGGAAAGCATAACATATTCAATTTTGTGCAGATGGTTTCACTCACCATCAATTATGAGGCTTGTGCAATTCAAAAATGGTAAGGACTGTTGGATACAAAATTCTACATTACTCCCCTTTTCCCATTAAGCCCCTATTGTGATTATATGTGCTTAAATTATTAAATACAAATCTGTTACACACAGTGACAAGCTTCTTCTGGTCTCTATAGTGTTCTTTTAAGTTTTTATTATATTCCTCAGTTTTAATCACTTTCGATGTATAAAATATCTTGTGATGGTGTATGCTATTAATGGAACTATATAAAATAAAGATTGAATGACTGATAGGTACATTTCCGTGCGCAATACCCTACAGATGATTCTGCAAATCCTAATTAGGATTAATTGTAAACAAATGGCATTTGACCATGGCAATTTCCATGAATATGCAAGCTGAGGTGAGCCTCAAACTCGCCAGAAAAGAGCAGTGAAGAAGGACAAGGACCCCAAAAAGCTATGTCTGCGCACTTGACATGGAGGATGGGGCATTCTTTACAGAACACCAGTGCCCAATGAGCTCCTTGATTTGAGTAGAGGATTTATAGATTTATATGACATGCTGTAGACAATGAGCTGCAGATACAGCCAATACCACACAGCACAAGCTGAACTCAGATACACGTGCGGCTCAGAGAATCAATGCAAAATGCCCTTGTAGAAGATATGAGTGCAACTTGCAGCACCCAGCATGATTGATCTTCTCACCTCGGCTTGTTAAAGAAATTTTCAGATAATTAACAACATGGAGCAATGGGGCAGGTGATAAAAAAGCATGAGTGAAAACAATGGAAATAATGGTTGCAAAGATGTTCCTAACGCTTTCATATTGGCCACACTGGTTTCTCTCTAATTATGTTTGCTCTTCTAGTGAATTTGTCTACAATCCAGTCAAAAAGAGAAATACTATTTTTCATGTCCACCTTTAGCTCTGTTTCAGTTACGACAGCTGTTATGGACACTAACCTGAAGTCATGTATTGTAGATTTCCTGCTATGTCTATCAGAATGTGTTGGCTCAGGTAATGTGCACCAGAGCTCAACAGCAATAATCCTTCTGTAAGATGAGTATCAATAAAATGAGAAGCTTTGGGATGTCAGTAGCTCATCTCATAAAACTGGAGACTACTACTTATTGTCACTGACACCAAATATTGCATTATACATTTGCAGTTTCAAACCTGACAGGTAGTAATCATTCTTTAATACCTACATATTGTCTGTTACCCCGCTGCATTTATTTAGTGTTCAATTATAATACTTTCAACAGACCAAAGCAAATGCCTCCCACATCCCTATACTTGACTGCACTGTTAAAAGATGCCCTGCAATGGCACATGAATGGCTTACCTGCTTCACCATCTTAAATGTACACAAAATTCTTACCAAACTGAATGCACAGCTTTTTACAATAATTTATATTAAAAGCACTTAATTTCCAATATGTTTTAAAACCACTAAATGTAATTTAGGATCCAGAAGCAGGAGGCTACCCTGGTAACAGAGGATTCAAGGCAGGAACCATACCCAGATGGATTGGTATGTTCCCTCAGGAACAGCTTAGAAACACAAATTAAGATAAACCTGCTTATTTTTGGGATGTTGGAGGAAATACAGAAATCCCACATGGACAATGCAAGCTCCGCACAGACAAGCATTGGGCACAAGTTCAGCACCAGGATTGTGAGCTCTGACTGACTTTCCATACACAGCAAATGCTAATCAAAGGACAGGCACCTGGGTGTGAGATAAGATAACTGCCATTATTCTTTTTTAACTGCCAGATTAAGCAAAGGAACAACCCTACAAAAGTGAGATTTCTACTTTTGTTACTCATACAGTATATCATGACAGCTTAGCAGAATTGGTGTTTTACATGCATGGTGAGCTATTGTTTTGAATCACTAGACCATTCGCAGCAAATATTTCAGTTGCTATTGTATTTTCCAGTGGTTTTTATTTGACGGGGGAGCAAAAGATCAGGTAGTAATTTGTTATCCTTAAAGTAAATAAAGGAAACTGAATTAATGAGTTAAAAATGAAGGAAACATGAAGTGCTTTATTATTAGTTAGTAAGATGTCTTCCCTGTGCTTAAAGGGACGGTAACTTCTCATGTACTGTATATGAGGCATAAGGCTCTCCCTATTGACACTCAACAAGATACAGTAAGAGCTGCCTAAATTAAGCAGTGAATTATTAATCACAATATAATCTGAAAGTCTTGATCATCCAATGAAAAACATTAGGATGTACAAGTAGCTCCAAAACAAAAGCTGGTCACTGGGAAACAGCACATAATACAGAATGTTCTTGTGATGCCCGAGTTTCCCAGAGCTGACATACTTTCCTTGAGCCTAGACATCGATAGACGTGTACTGACTAGCACAATATGGACACACAGCAAAATAAGCTGGTGTATTGTGCATTTTATTTCAGTTTAAATGTCCAACAGCAAAATGCAGTGCAAAATCGTGTTTAAATAAATAATCCATTAAACACAGTGTTCAAGTGAGGAAGGCAAAATCAATAAATAATCCTCGGGAATAAAAACAGGAATAAAACCAGAAGTATGAAATCAGTGCTTCTTTCTTTCTCTTCTCTAAGCATGGTGCCTCTCTACATCTTCTGAGCCCCAACTCGCCCCTCCGGTATACTCAGCCAGAAGCTGAGACCCCAGGATGCGTAATATACCTTTTAAAACTAATTTGTACCCCAGCCACCTGAGCTGGTCATCACTGAGGTGTTCCAAGCCCTGGTCCATTGTCCCACCACTATCACTCTGGCCTATGATCAAATACAACAATAATTTATTTTTTGTATAGCCTAAAAATCACAAAAGGAGTGTCGCAATGGGCTTTAACAGGCCGTGCTTTTTGACAGCACCCCTGCCTTGACTGCCTAAGAAGACAAGAAAAAATTCCTTGTGGGGGAAAAAGTGGAAGAAATCTTGGAAAAGACAATTCAAAGAGAGACCCCCTTCTAGGTAGGATGGCAGTGGAATGAGTGTTAAAATTTGGGGTAAATACAACATAATAGACAAAGCAGAACAAAAGAAATTCTCTTCACAGATCTAGATGGCAAATCTATTATTGCTATCTCAAGAATACAACACAATAGTATAATAGTATTAGTACAAGCTAAAAAGGCAATAATGCAAGAGTAGATTTAATCATCGCAGAGCCAACTTCTGATGCCAAAACTCCTGCCCATCACACCAGCTTACTTGCACAATTCCCTTCAGTTGACAAAACAGTCAACTTTTTCTTTTTTCTTGATTCTGTTCTCTTGATCATATTCTCTTTTTTATGCTCTCTCCCCATTTACTGTCCTCCAAAGGATGCTCTCAGGCTCTCTTTATACTCCCATGGATGCCAGAGTGCTGATGTGGAACGGAGGAGCTGATTGCACCGCACATTAAGAAGCAAGCAGATCACCTCCCCACCAAACACTGGGCAGCTCCGCAATCTCTGCAACAGCCTGCTCCCCCAGAGCCCGAGCAGAATTGTGTTTATTTTAAAATTTACACCACCTTAACACACCTTACAACAGTCCTATTTAACCTGTGGAAGTGCTTCTGTTCGGCACAAGAAACACATTGCTCTGGTTGGCAAGTTAGATTCAAATCCTAATACGGAAAGATCCAAGTATAATTCTGGTAAAATGGTGCTTTCCTTACATCATTAGTATAAGAAGTCTTTTCAGAGCATCACGGTATTCACTACTTTAATATCACATACTTTGTCTTAGATGGTTATTTTATGTCTTCTAAATCAGTGTGTCAATAAGAAGTTTATACTTTAGAGTTCCAGACATTGTTTCTGCAAAAAGTGAACCAACACAATAAGATAGCTGAATGTCCTCAATGAAAGAAGCTAACATGGTAGTTGACGACTTTTCAGATAAAAACATGAGACCTTTGAGGGCTTAATTAAGCAACTACAACAAAGAGATGCTAATGATCAATGACACAATGTTTAACAAACAGAAAGAGCCAAGTAGAGAGAATAAACCTTGGCAATGACCACCATACTAAAAAGATGAAGTTGTGGTGGTTCAACCTGCAAATCTTATTTCACTGAAAAAGTGACCACAGTGGCATGGCACAATGTAGCCATCCTGTGTCATCAAGGTCTAGGTCTCTCCCAAGCAGAAATTGTGAAACTGATAGGTGTTACCAGATGTGTTGTCCATTGCACTTCTGAAGAAGCACAAATGAACAGGCAGGGTACTGGAGTACTAGAAACACACTGGAGTGCAGCAAATGAGAAATACATCAAGTTTACTTTTCTTCAAAATCAGAAGATGTCCAGCCCCCATCAGCTGGCATAAACCATTGCAACCCTAATAAACATATTTACAGTCCAGAGAAGTCTTATCAGAAGTAGTATACATGCAACAAAAAAAGCCACTGTTCAAAGATAGAAATAAATCCTAACAACTCATTCATGGATGAAAACATAAGGACTGGGGTGTAGAAAAATGGCAACATGTGCTCTGGACTGATGAGTCAAAATTCAAAAATGTTTGCTCTAATAAATTGCAGTTTGTCACCCAAATGATTAAAGAACAAATTCTTATCCATCATGGAGTACCACAAGAGATTTGTCTGATCAGTCCCAACTTCATTCTACAGCATGACAATGACACAGCCAAATTGTAGAAAGGTGAACAGGAAATCCTGCAGCAGATGGTATGGCCCCCACAGAGCCCTAATCTCAACATCACCACACTAGTCTGGGATTTTAAGTAAGATAACCAATGTTTGCAGAGGATCTGTGGCAAACTCTCCAAAAGGCATTGAACAGGTGACCACATCTTTACAAAGACTGCATTACAGTGGATCTAAGCAAAGGCAAAGGATGGCACACCAAATATTGCTTTCATTTGTTTTTTTTTACAACGTATGTTTATTGCACTTCCTAGGAAGATTATTGATTACCGTATCTACTCACGTTCAAGTTCTCCCACAGATAAGTCGGGGCTTGATTTTACCATATAATTTCCCGTATTTTATAATGTCGGTCGTATAAGTCACATGCAGAAAACTCATGCTATTGGTCCAAGAGATTATGCTATGCTAATGCCCGCCTGAGAAAGTAACCACGGACCACACTGCCTTTTTTTCTATGCATTGTGCCCACGTGACCTCACGGTAATACCCAAACTATTCCGAAGCGACATTTGCACTGTTTAGTGTTTTTTGCATCTCACACCCTCATACACCTTTATCGTAAGAGCATCCCTTATCTACGATGGAGCGTTCAATCAGAAGAAAATATGAAGCTAATTTGAATTTAAAAGTCTTTGAAGTGGCGAAAGAAATTGGTAACTGTGCTGCTGCAACAAAATTCAACGTGTCTGAGAAACTGGAGCGTGATTGGAAGAAGCAAGAAGATGTAAAAAAAAAAAAGTTGCATTTTTGAAAGGGCATATAAGTCAGGGTCTGAATTTATGATTGATTTTTCTGGTTTCAAGACCTGACTTACCTGTATACGCGAGTATATACGGTAACACTTAACTGCTTGCACTGATGTATTTTGTACACCAGTCTCAGTTATTTTTGTCCGAGGTTCTTTTACTTGAACCTACTGGCAGCATCCACCATCTATCCTCAGCTTGATTCACTACAAGTACAGTGTCACAATGGTTTCCCTCCATTGTGCCCCAAGCTGGTTTTATGAGTGGATGAACAGCTGCAAGTTCCATATGGTGCATTGAGTACACTGCGCAGGTACTTACGTACGACAACGATGAGATGTTCTTGCAATGACTTTGTCTGCAAAGAATATTCAACAACTTAAGTGAAATGTGATACATGTTGTGATATATGGCTGGCAGTTTATCCCGGCCAATACCCCCAAGCCACAAGATGGAGCCCTCCCTGCAACATGGAGGTGCCCCGAATTCCAGCAGGGCATCATGGACCTTGGAGTTTTAATTTACAGCCCTGCTGGATACCGTGGGGGCCGCCAGGGGCCACTGCAAGGAAGAACAGGGAGTGGTACTTTCCGTATAGCCCGGAAGTACTTCCCAGTCACAGGAGCGGAAGAAATGATGTACTTCCGGGCTGAAGAAAAAGAAGAGTTTTTGATCTGACCCGGAAGTGCTAGGAAGTCACGTGGACTGAGGGACAGAGGCATTTCCGGGTCATGGACTATAAAAGGACTGTGGGAGATCCCAGCAGTAAGCCGAGTTGGGAGGAAGGGTGACTGAGCTGCTGGGAGTGGAGGATTGATTAGTGTGTTGATTATTATATTGATTTATTTGAGTATTGTGGAGTGGTGGTGCTATGTGCACATTGATATTATAATAAATTTAATAATTGGACTTTTTACCTGGTCTCTGACATGTGGTCTGAGGGTTCAAGGGGACGACGGCGCCCCTATCTATTCACAAAGTACAAATTTTGCAGTGGATGAAAGTGTGACTGGTGACAAATGAGCACTGGAGATGTGGATCAGGTTTATTTTCAGATAAGATGAGAAATGGTGCAAGTAGTTAAGGGTTAATGTAACCTATTCATAGCATTCCTCCCATGTTATTGCATTTATTTCACAAGTGTGACTTCTGCACAGTACTAAGCCGTAGGGAGGTTTGACCTAGTGATATTCCGAGTTAACTTTACCACTAGTTCTATTGTGTGATGGTCTTAATTTGGTACCCTTGCAGGGCAAACTAACTACAAGATATTCAGAACTCCTTCTTTCATCCACATTTTCTGAGCCTTTAAAGTCCATGAAATGTATGTGTGAATAAGACCTAAATAACATACCAGTCCATTACAGAGCATACTTACAAACACAGAAACTAACTATCAAACTATCATGAACCTCTTATTTGGAAGCACAATGGAGAACATGTAAAGTCCAAACAAAAAAGTAGCCTGGCTTAATATTGGAAATTTTCTAAATTAGCAGCATGCTTTTAACTGAATTTTTCACAGATCATAACTTTTACACACCAAGGTACCCAGTCATGTCTACAAGTGGCTGTATCTCACTGTCTTTGCTGAAGGCTAAAGTCAAGTCAAGTTGGGGAGTATGCACTGGTACAGTGCGTTGCCACACCCACTACACGACGAAACAACTCGGGATCCCGGTTGGCAACCCTCCAAGCAGACACGTGGTCCAGTCCCACCCTCCGGAAATGACCCTCTATCTGCTGCAGCCAGGTGTTACGTGGGCGACCCCTTGGCCTGGTCTAGCCACTCGGGTCCCCGACAATGAGGATCTTATGAGCTGGATCATCCTCTGAGAAACGCGCCACATGGCCGTAGTGCCATAACTGACGCTTTTTCACAAAATACAGGTAATGTGCCTCATTTGACACAAAGTCAAACCAACAGTACCCAAGGATTTTCCAGAGAGACACAGTACCAAAGGAGTCCAGTCTTCGTCTCAGGTCACTGGATAGCGTCCATGTCTTGAAACCATATAGCAAGACAGGAAGCACCAGAACTCTAAAGACTTGGACCTTCGTCCTTTTGCATAGATATCGGGAGCGTCACACACCCCTTTCCAGCGACATCATGACCCCCCATGCTCTCCCAATCCATCAACTGACTTCATAGGAAGATTCACCAGAGACATGAATGTCACTGCCAAGGTAAGTAAACCGCTCAACAAGGTCAACACTCTCTCCGCAAACAGACACACTGCTGATGGCTGTGCCCAAGAGGTCATTAAAGGCCTGGATCTTGGTTTTTAGTTTTGGTGTCTGTTTCTAATATTTGTTTTATCTGGTGGTGGTGGCTTCCCAAGGTTTATCTTACCTTCCACACACCTTCTTTTTATTGTTTTCTCCAACAGTGGTTTGCAAGAAGCTAGAGCTAGGCACAGTAGGAATTAACAATGCATGGTACTTTAATCAGATGCAGGTAAACCTACACAGGGTAAATAAAAATGACCAATTCACTTACCATATATAGTGGATTCAGAAAGTACTCAGACCCCTTTACTTTTTCACATTTTGCTGTTTTGCAGCTTTATGCTAAAATCATTTAAATTCAGTTTTCCCACACTCCTCAAACAATACTCAATAACCCAGAATGACAAAGTAAAAACAGGATTTTTAGAAATTCATGTAGATTTAAAAAAAATAAATAAATAAACGTAAGTATCACATTATTCAGACCCTTTGCTATGACACTTGTAATCTCCCTGTTGTGCATCTCTTTCTACTGATATTAACTGAGACGTTTCTACACCAAGTTTGAAGTCCCCCCGTGGTCAATTCAATTGATTGCTCATGATTAGGATAGGCACACATCTATCTACATGAGTTTCCAAAGTAGACAAAAATCAAAGTAAATCCAATCAATAAGGCTGAATAAATTGCAGAGCTTAAAGACAGGATTGTATCAAGTCACAGTAGCAACTTCTGTAACAGTGAAAAATCCTAAGAGAACAATTGCCTCTGTAATTCTTAAATGGAATAAGTTTAAAACAACCGTGACTCTTCCAAGAGCTGGCTGCATGGCCAAACTAAGCAATCAGTTTAGAGGAGCCTTGGTAAGAGAGGAGACTAAGAACTCAATGGTCCCTCAGGCTGAGCTTCAGAAAACCTGACAGAGCTTGAGAGGATTTGCATAAAACAATGGCAGAAACCCCCCCAAATCTATGTACTAAAATAAACAGACACCATCTCATCACAGAGTGCATTCACTTGTGCACCGACACCCGGCCAAACTGATCTGGTGGGGTGGATGGTCTCTGTTTTTGGTTCAAACCACTGAATACAAAAACCCTCAGACTACTAAGGGATATAATGCAGAAAAGACTCAAGTAATCTGAGCAAATAGATGCACAAATTAATCTCTAAAGAAGACCAAAAGACGTTTATGTATATTAGGTCTCTGTCTGAAAAGGTCCTTTAGCATACATACTAGATTTTAATGCTGAGAACAGTTTTTTTCTAATTTTTTTTTTTTTGCTGTTGAAGTTTCTAAGCGGTATTTCTTGAGCAGTGACATTTATTCCCTAATATTATTCCTGCCTAATTGGTGTGATGTCTTCATCTACTACAATCTATGTGTAATAATTGTACCATCGTGTTCTGTAATGTGAATGGCCTTGTATGGTACTTTGTGATACATGTCACCCTGAACAGCACTGCATAAAGTAATGACTGAATGAATTAAATTCATTGGTTATTGTAAAATTGTGCCCTGGGCAGGTTGCAGAGACATCACATTGAACTGGAAAGATTGCACCTCCCTGTGTTTAATAATCTGTCTTCTACAAGTTCTTCTGGGCCCTCCCAGGCCAGCCAAGAGACTGGATTCCTTCATAGTGCCCATGATTCCACCTCAGTGTGCCATGCCCAGTGTACTGAATGAATAAAAGCATACTAGACCCTAGCCAAGGAAACTGTCTTAGATTTGTTAGTCATTGCCCATCACGGTCTTGTCCATTCTGGTCCCTAATCATTCCCTGTTCCTGATTGGCTAACTATCTGTCACCCCCCTCACTACCTAATAGCTAATGAGTGTGGGTGTACTGGTGCAATAATGGCTGCCATCACATCGTCCAGGTGAGTGCTACACATTGGTGGTGGTTGAAGTAGTTCCTCTCTGTCTATGTGGTTTGAGAAGCGAGAAAAACACTATATAAATGTAATTATTTTTATTATTATATCTGTAACACATCTGAAAACAGAGTCATAAAAATGATGACGTTTGAATGGCTTGCAAAGGAAAATCTGGATCAAAGCTAAAATCAAAATAAATTCATAATGACTTGAGCGTCCAAATATAGAAATAATTGTTTAAAAGACCGTGGCAGCAACTTTCATGCTGCTTTACACCATAAAGTTTCATTCATTTATATCAAGTAGTATGCAGTTGGAGTCCATGCTATTATTGTCCCAAAGTCCTACAAAACCATAGATTTCCACTGCCTACCTTCAGGCAGGCTGCAAACTCAGTTCAGACCTTCAAAGAAAGATGAAACACTCAGGCTATCTTTCTTAATACATGAATATTTTTAAGCTTGTTTCTTAGATCTACTGTGCAGCGTGCAGCTTGAAATGGAGCAGATTGTTAAAGTTGCCGTACTAAATGAACAATTAATACACTTTGCAACAAAAGTATAAAGACTCCTCCAGATTATTGAACATGGTTGTTTCATTGCTAACAGGTACATAAAATCAGGCCATGCAATCTCCATTGGCAAACAATGGCAGTAGAACAGAATGGGTTGTACTGAAGAGCTCAGTAACACAGCACTGTCATAGGATGCCACCTTTGCCACTAGACAGTACATGAAATTTCTGCTCCAGCTAACTATAAGTGCTATTATTGTGAAGCAGGAGCGTCAAGAAGCAATGATAGCTCAGCCCTGAAGTGGTAGACAATGTAGACTCACAGAATGGGACTGCTAAGTGTTAAAGTGTGTAGCACGTAAGAATCGCCTATCCTCTGTTGAATAACCCACAAGAGTTCCAAACTGCCTATAGGAAGAAACATCAGCACAAGAGCTGTGCATCAAGATCTTCATGAAATGGATTTCCATTGCCAAACAGCTGCACATGAGCCTAAGATCACTTTGCACAAAGCCAGGCATTGACTGGAATGATGTAAAGCATGGTGCATTGTACTCCTGAGCATTGGATGCCAGGAGGAGTCCTTCTGGACTGCATACTACCTACTATAAAGTTTAGTGAAGGAGAGATAATGGCCTGGAAATGTTTTTCCTGGTCTGAACTAGGCCCTCTTGGTTCAAGTGAAATGTGCTATTAGTGGGATTAAATGGAACTCTGACTGCAAGCCAAGTTTTCTCATCCAACATCAGTAGCTGACCTCACAAATGCCCTCTGGTATAGCGAGTGAAGCCCATGGTGGTGCACAATTTAAAATAAAGAAGCACTCAGGCTTTGCAGGGGTGTAGGTATGTGTGGCTGAGCAGCTCTGGAGTGTTGAAAGAGTAAACTATTTCCTTGTTAACATTGTCCCTGTTGTCCCTGAAGCTTAATTGACTTGGTGTTAGACTGTAATGATTATGTGTTCTCTTAATTATTTTGAGCAGTATAGTACCATGGCAAAGTATACTTCCCGACTCCCTGAGATGCTTCGATGGGGCTGAATCATTGAAATACCACTATACTCCTCTGATCATGGAGCTTGAATTACTGCATACTACACACTCATCTCATAGCTGGTGTCTTTAGCTGATGAGAACTGTACAGAATTCATATCCAAGCAAATTGATTATTTTCTTGAGACAAATGCATCCTCAGAGGTCTCAGCAGGTATACTCTGGGAAACTCTGGAGGCATTTTTAAGTGGACAGATTATTTAATATCTTTCTCATAAAAATAAACTGGAAACTATGAAGGTGTCTGAGTTAATCAGAGTAATTACCAGAATATATCTAGAATACGCCAATTCTCCAAATGAGGTCCTCTATAAGAAAAGAAAGATTTTGCAATCACAATTTAACCTCTTGACTACTAAAGAAATGGAACAGCTCATCTTTAAATCGCAACATCATTATTATGAACACAGAGAAAGGGCCAATAAGATCTTAGCCCAACAAATCCACAGGCAGGAAGTCTGTGATGCAGTAACAGCAAATTAACAACACAGATGGAGAAAAAATTATTGACCATAAAAATATTACTTACAAATTTATAAAGTACTAAAAGTCCTTATATACTAATCAATTTAAAGAACTTAAGACACAATCTAATGTGTTTCTTGATTTATTAGAGATATCACTGCTAGATATTCTTAGTGTTTCGGAAATAGATAAACCTCTGACACTTTCAGAATTACTAGATGCTATAAACTTACTTCAGAATGGGAAAGCAGCCAGTCCTGATGGCTAACCAGTGAAATTTTATAAAACAATTCTCAAATAAGTTAGCCCCACTATTATTAGCAACAGACAAAAAAAAATTCTACCTCAAACTTTTTGCCTGGCATTAATTCCCACCTTTCCTAAGAAGAACAAGAACCTACTACAATGTGCATCATACAGACCAATCTCTCTTCTGAATAATAATGTTAAGAATGTTAATAATGTTAAGATACTCTCTAAAGTTCTGGCCAGAAGGACTGAGAAAGTGCTTCCTTCTGTAATATCACAAGACCAAACCAGATTTATTAAAGGCAGACACTTAACTTTTAATCTTCAACGTTTGTTTAATATAATAAATTCACCCATTATATCTAACACCACAGAGAACCTATTATCTTTAGATGCAGAAAAAGCATTTGATATGTTTGAATGGGACTACCTGTTCACCACATTGCACAAATTTGGGTTCGGCCCCAAACATATGTGCATGGATCAAACTACTTTATATGAGTCCAGAAGCCTCAGATCGTATTAATAACACTTGTCGCAGGTGGCTGGGGGGGGGGAGGCACCCGGCTGGGACACCACGGATGCCCGGAAGAGGGCTTGCGCCCTGGCGGCTATGGGGACCACGGGTACAGAGCTTGGAAGCTCATCCCTGTAGGGGCCACCAGGGGGCGCCCCAATGCCTTGGGAACCACACCCGGAAGTGCTGGGGGGAAGAGTGTTTCCGGGTGCACAGCCAGCACTTCCGCCACACTGGAGAGTGCCAGTGGAAGATTGTCGGGAAGCACCTGGAGCACATCCGGGGGATTATAAAAGGGGCCGTCTCCCTCCATTCAGAGACTTGAGTCGGGTGGAAGAAGGACGAGGTCTGGGAGAGAGGCAAGGAGGCGGCCTGAAGAGAGAGAAGGCATTGTTGTTGTTGGCCAGGACTGTCTGTGTCCGGGTCATGTTCCACACACTATTTCAGTCTACTTCAAACTACAACGTGGTACTTGATGAGGATGCCCCTTATCACTTTTGCTCTTTACAATCACCATTGAACCGTTGGCTGTATACTTTCGAAATGCATCAGAGACAAAGGGGATTCTCAGAGAAGGACTTGAATAGAAAATATCACTTTATGTAGACTATATGGTACTGAATATATCGGAACCAGAGAATTCTTTGCCAGTAGTCCTATAAGCATTAGCAGATTTTCAAAAGACATCTGAATACAAAATCAATTTGAATAAAAGAGTGCTTTATCCAGTGAACTCTCTAGCACCTGGTCACCTTCCCATTTATCTTAACAGATCAGTTTCAATATCTAGGGTTCAATATTACAAGTAAATATAAAGCTCTCTTTCAACAAAATTTTGCATTGTTCATGGAAGAAATTAAGCAAGACATGACTAGATGGTCTACCCTCCATCTTACATTAGCAGGGAGAATCAACAATGTTAAGATGACCATCCTTCCCAAGCTGCTCTTTCCATTTCAAAGCATCCCCATATACATTAACAAATCATTTTTTAAGACACTCAATCATAACTTCATTGATTTGGAATTTGAAACATCCACACATCCAAAGGATGACTCTACAATGGCCTAAAGGAGAAGGGGGCATGGTACTACCCAACTTTCAATTTTATTACTGGAGGGCAAATGTACAAGCTATAAAGATGTGGACATCGACACAGATTGATGAACATCCACAAGCCTGGTCTGCAATAGAAATAAAATCTTGCAGTACTTCTTTAAATTCCCTACTCTGTGCCCCAGTAAATACAAACTACTGTCATTACACTAAAAATCCAATTACCCTTCATTAGCTCATAATATGGAACCAACGTAGGAACACTTTAAGACAGAAAAGCATGTATCTGTTGCACCGCTACATAACAACCACCTTTTTCCTCCCTCTCAAACATATACACTAGTCATATGTCTGGAAATGTTCAGGATTATAACACAGATAATGTTGTTAAATCTTACGAACAATTATGCTGCAAATACAACTTCTCATCAACACAGCTAGAAACTTTGCTAAATATAACCTGCCCTATTTTCTTCACCTTCCACCTTGCTCTATTCCAGAAGAATTATTGATGAGTCTTGAAGATTCAGATAGCATCTCTTCAATTTATAAGAATATTTTAAATTCCCTTCCTTTTAAACTCCCCAGAGTACATTGGGGAAAGGATTTGTCACTTAATATTTCAGAAAAGGAGTGGAATGCAGCCATGCACAGAATACACTCGATCTCTATATGTGCAAAGCATTCGGTCAATCGACTTAAAATCTTTTACTTCGTCTAAAATTGTCACATGGACCACATGTTCTGGTCGTGCACCAAATTAACAACATTTTGGACAAAAATATTTGCATGTCTATCAGACAGCCTTGGTGTCACAATCTCTCCTAATCCATTAATAGCTGTGTTTGGTGGACTCCCAGACAGGCTTAAAGAGGAGAAGATCAAACAAACTGCATTTGCCTTTACCTCATTTACTAGCACGTAGACATATCTTGTTCAACTGGAAGAATCCCACCCCACCACTCTTAAGTCAGTGGGTAACTGATATTCTATACTATTTGAAATTGGAAAAAATTTAATTCTCACTTGTGGAATGTTATGCGTGTTTTGCTCATGACTGTATAGGTTTTTCCAAGGTACTCTGGTGTCTTCTGACATCTCAAATACTTGCAGGTTAGCTTACTAGATTACTTCAGTTTTTCTCAGTGTGGTTGTGCATATAAGTGTATCCTGTATCCCAGAATTGCACCTATCCAAGACTGATGTCTGTCTAGTGCTATAACATCTTACAATAAGAAGAAACACATTCAAAACTGGGTGCACCTGTCAGATTGGACATCAGCCCCATACGCTGGTATTGCTCACGTATCAGTTTATGAAAGGTATTGTACAAGAGATGCTTCAAATTGTTCAGGTAAAAGGCCTTTCCTGAAGCCTTGCTGTTCTGAACAGGAGAAAATGCTAGGGAAGCTGGAACATGAAGAAGGAATTTGGACTTTCATTTTACTTTTCACTTACTTACCTTTTAATTTCAAAGAATTCACCTTGAGCATTTTGACAATGATCCATTCATTATCCAACCTGCTATATCCTATCTACAGGGTCACCAGGTCTGCTGGAGCCAATCCCAGCCAACACAGGGTGCAAGGCAGGAAACAAACCCCGGGCAGGGCGCCAGCCCACCGCAGGGCGCTCACACACACACACCCACACACCAAGCACACACTAGGGACAATTTAGAATTGCCAAAACACCTAACCAGCATGTCTTTGGACTGTGGGAGGAAACCGGAGTACCCGGAAGAAACCCACGCAGACATGGGAGAACATGCAAACTCCACGCAGGGAGGACCCGGGAAGCGAACCCGGGTCTACTAACTGCGAGGCATTTTGATAATGATGTCTGAAATATTTTGCTGTGCTGTAAGAAACAGCAAAAAATTTGGCAAACATGTTCTGTTGCTAGTGTGCATTTGCTCACTTTTGGCCCTTTTCAGAACAGTGCCCCCCCAATCCCCCCCCCCCCCACACACACACACACACTTTAGCCCCTCCTTCTAAGCTATTTTAAAACTGACAAAGAGTTCTCTCTCCCTCTTGTTATATCTTTGTATTGCTTGAGAACTCATAATCTGAAAGAAAAAAAGCTGCCTGAGAATGGAATGGTCATCAGCATCTTAATACTACTACTTGAAGTGAATGAAGAATTAAGGCACCTAGGTTGTAATATGTTAATGGTTTTAATACAACTAAATATAATTTTCAATTAAAAGCTTGAAAGTCAATGCTTTTGTCCAATTATTACTAGTGAAGCGAAGAAACTAGTTGTCCATTCTTTGCCTAGCTGTGGTCATTTAAGGTCTTGAGAGGATATTTTCATGAATCCCTCCATTGGTGGTAAAATGGGTGAAGCAAAAGATTGGAAGCAAAGGCATTCCTAGGGGTTGAATGCATACCCTGGGCAGTGAGACAGGTAAGTGGTTACAGGTAGTAGCTGTTGGCTGCTTTTGACATTTCTTTCTATTCTCCATTATGAAAATAACTAAGATTATTGACACCTTTAATGTTAGGTTATCTGATAACATAATAAAACAGGTATTAACATTACATTTATTGTTGTGCATTTAACAGCAGTGATGCTGTCTATTTAGCAACATTTGATATTTTCAGAATTAAACAGAGCATTACATACATATGAAATGACATGTTATTTGGGTCTAAATTCAGAAGAATAGGCCCCAGACTGGAATCCTACCAAATGCTCTGCTGTACTGGTCAAGGATTATATCAGGGCTTGGAGTGCACACCACATGGTCATACGAATGCAATAGAAGAATGCTCTGCACTAATTTGTGGCTTAGTTTTATCCTTTTTTCTTCTGAGAACTTGAAAAATGATCAGCTATGATAATGGAAAGAAGCATTAAAAAGTGCTTTCTGCCAGAATAATACATCTGAAATGTTTGCTAGGATAGATGCCAAACCTCAGAACACATTGGCTGACAGCGACATTGTGCTGATTTTTTCAAAAGTGTGACTAAGCGGAGACAGGCTGCAGCACATAACTCAGATGATGGCAGTTCCCATTCACAATATTGGCTGGTGTTCTTAGATTGACGTTCAGAATAGGAAGCTGTCTGCATCCTTCAGCACCATTATTATTTACAGTTTAACAAGTAGCTGTCATGTCTGTGCTGCACTGTATTATTATTCATGAGTATATAAGATACATGAGCAGGAACATACAAGACAGAGGGAAGCTGTGGTGGTGACGGTGAAACTGGTGTGCCTCTCTGTATCTGAAAAGCTACCTTAGTAAGACTTGAACCTTGATTGTGCATCTTACCTATTAGATAGGGCAACAATTGTAAGAAAGAACTCTGATGGGCCCTTAAGCAAGGCCCTTAACCTGAAAATTGTTCTGGAGTGCTGTACAATGGCCGACCATGTGCTCTGACCTCCTAAGGTCATGAGAAAAGACAAATTCCCCTCTGGGATTAATAAAGTATATCAAATAAAAAAAAAGTCAAAATTCACAAGTCAAAATCAAAGGGGGGAAGTTTTCACTTGATGAGTGACTGATATGTAGTCATTCCTATTATTTGACATCCAAAAACATATTCTATTGATGAAATAAGCTCTACAACACATTTCTTCCTCTGACAAAGCTAATAGCTCCACCAACCTTGTTATGGTGGCTTAAATGTTGATAATGCTACCTCACAGCTCTATAGGGACCAAAGCTCAACTCTTACCATGGTGATTTATTAGTGTGAAAGTTAAGCAGTTTCTCAAACTGTCTGACTGCTTTAGTTCAACTGAAAGTTTATTTATTAGACATAGTTTGAATGAAAATGGTGTTCTGTGTAACAAACTGGTGTTATTTCCAAGGCCCAGTGGTGCAGGGGTATGTTCCAGCTGAAAAGGCAAGCTACATTTTAGACTCTGTTGAAGAAGGCAAACAAGTTATCAGATTAAAAATATTATGTTGGAATAAAAATGGAGACTGGTCTTTTAGCTATTTGATAAGGAATATGTGAGTTACTCACCTATGTTATCTGCATCAGTGCTGAAATTGACTCACTCATCTCTAGATACACACTATAAATTCAATTTATTCTAAAAAAGTGTGATTCTGCTTATAATCTCGTTGTAACATAATCTTCTCAAATCTGCTCAGCACAATTCAAGGTTCTGCGGTGGGCTGGCGCTCTGCCCAGGGTTTGTTAACTGCCTTGCGCCCTGTGTTGGCTGGGATTGGCTCCAGCAGACCCCCGTGACCCTGTGTCAGGATAAAGCGGGTTGGATAATGACTTACTGACTGACAATTCAAGGGCTGTGGTGGGTCAAAGCCTAACTCCACAACATGGGGCACAAGGCAGGAATCAGCACCAGATGAGGCGTCAGTCCATCACCTTCCCTACTCATACATACTAGGGCCAGTTACTTGATTTAACCTATGCATATATACATTATACCGAGGAAAAGTTTGGACATAACCAGAAATGTTCATGTTTTTGACAGAAATTAATACCATTAAATTGATTAGCAAAGACATTACTAGTGTTTCTAATGGCAATTAATGCTTAAAATAATTGATTTTCTAATTTATTATACACAAATGACTGCAAAGCCTAATTTTTGGCAGCCATTTCTACAGTGTCCTAATGGTGAACTCCCTTATAACCATTTCAAATGGCTAAATTGGTTATTAGAGAAAACTTTATCATTGCATTAACACAGTTGAAACCCAAAATTCTGCTCATTTGGGTTGCAGGGTACTGGTATTTCTAAAGTTCAGTTCTTAGTTCAAAATAGTGAAAATGAAACAGCTTTCATAGGTCAGCCTTTAGTTTTTTGCAAAATGAAGGATATTCCATGTGACAGGTTGCCAAGTAGGTGAAGATTTGTTTCAAAGGTGTCTATTACTGTCCTCAGAGAAGAGGACAAACTGGATTTAAGCAGGGTAGAAAATGAGGGGGAAAGACAATCAGGGTATGAAATTTAAGAGACACTTGCCTTACAGGCATCACAAGTCCTCAGTTGGGCTTCTTCCTTAAAGAAACACCAAATAATTGTGTCATCTGCAACATTGATTAGACAACTCAGGAACGTTGACGATAATATACGTACTTTTCTTGTCATCTTCCATCCAATGTCTGTGATCTTTTGCGCATTTTAATCATTTTATTTGCCAGTTTCAGATATGCTTTCTCTTTAATGGTCTGCCTGTAAGGCCAACATCTGGGAGTTGTCTTTTCTCTGTTGCTGATGACATTTAAGGAAGAAGCCAGCTGAGGACCCGTAGGACATGTGTTTCTGAAACTGGAGATTCTGGTGTTCTTTTTCTGTAATTCAGTTGCCCATCTGGGCCTTCCCTTCTTTTTCTATCCTGGTTAGATCCAGTTTGCCCTCTTCTCTCAATACAGCTATAGACACCTTTGTAACAAATCTACAGTTTCTTGACAGTCTATCATACGGAATGACTTTCATTCTGCAAAAAAACAAACAAAAAAAAAAAAAAAACAATGACATGTTTCTGAGAAGCTGTTTCTTTTCGGCCATTTTTGAACCCAGAAATGAACTTAAAAAATAGTTGCAGCACAACTTCACGATCATCTCAAACTGAACAATCTGTTTGAAAAGTTTCAGTCTGGTTTTCGCCCTGGCCATAGCACCGAAACAGCCCTGGTCAGGGTCACCAATGATCTTCTGATGACGGCAGATACTGGTTCACCTTCACTACTTATCCTCCTTGACCTGACAGCTGCTTTTGACACAATAGACCATAACATCCTTCTTCACCGCCTGCAATACACTATTGGACTCTCAGGAATTGTGCTAAATTGGTTTACATCATACCTGACTGGCAGAACTGAGCATGTCGCCCTTGGCAGCGCAAAGTCCCACACCCACAACGTCGCCTGTGGTGTTCCACAGGGCTCTGTGCTGGGCCCTATCCTTTTTACTATCTACATGCTCCCCTTGGAACTGTCATTGGCAGACATGGTTTTATCGTTCCATTGCTATGCCGATGACACTCAGCTTTACCTCAGGACTACTCCCACCTCCTCTACTGCTCCTCTGCCAACATCTACATTGTCTACCTGCCTGGAGGAGATAGAGGCATGGATGAGGCTCAATTTTCTTCAGTTGAACAGATCCAAAACAGAAGCCATCTTAGTTGGTACATCACATCATCTTCGCTCTTCTACCATCACCAGTATTACTTTCTCTGGCCAAAATATTCCTCTTTCCACATCTGTTACTAATTTGGGTGTTAGAATGGACTCCCAACTTACTTTTGACACCCACATCAAATATCTCTGTAAGTCATCTTTTACCATCTCAAGAACATCGCCAAACTCCGCCCATTACTCACCCTGGCAGATGCAGAGAAGCTCGTCCATGCCTTTGTCTCTTCCAGGCTGGATTACTGTAATGCACTCCTCATTGGGATTCCTGGCAAGAGTATCCAGAGACTCCAGTATATTCAGAACAGCGCTGCCAGGATCCTGATGAGGGTGTGAAAGTATGATCACATCACCCCAATCCTGAAAACCCTTCACTGGCTCCCTGTTTCATTCAGAATAGAGTACAAGGTCTCCCTTCTTACCCATCAGTGCATTTATGGACATGCCCCTCTTTATCTACAGGAACTCCTTACCCCCCATAACTCCTTACGTTCCCTCCGCTCTGTACTCACTAACACTCTTCAAGTCCCCAGAACTAAGCTCAGCAGCATGGGTGACAGGGCGTTTTCATCGGTGGCGCCGAGGCTGTGGAATGCCCTCCCTGATTACCTGAGAGCCCCACAGTCGACTGAGGCCTTTAAGCGAAACCTAAAAACTCATCTTTTTAGAAAGTCATTTTGTTAAAGTATTTTATAGACTCTTCTGTTCTTTTTTTATTTATTATTCTATTTTTACTCTGTAGCACTTTGGGATTGCTAAAATATAAAGTGCAATATAAATAAAATGTATTATTATTATTTATTATTAACTTTAGGTATACCAGTACTTTGGCAACTCAAGGGAACAGAATACAGAATAGCAAGTTTTCAGTGCTGCTGGTGTGATTGCAGAGGTCTCTCTACTTACCATTAAAAACTGAGACATGACTAATTAAGGGTAAGCTAAAGGAATTAGCCAATAGGGGAATTGCTGCTGAAAATGGGTCTTTGCAGTCATTTGTGAATAATAAATTAAAAAATCTGTCATTTCAACCAGTAATAGTCATTAGGAACACTAGTAATTGTCTTGGTTATATTTTAAAATCAATTTAATGATATCTTGATAAAAAAGCAACATTTCTATCAAAAACATGTAATTCCTGGGTACATCAGGTGCCACAATTTTACACCAATCTGTTTTAAGTACATCATGCATGTAAGAACCTCTGTTCACCAAATATGCTAACCCTTACACCTCTTTCTTCAAGGTTTTTGTTTCCTTTGTTCATCGGACATTCAAGCCCTCCTGTGGACACTCCCAGGCACAGATGCAGGGTGTTTTGTACTTTTATACTTGTACTTGCTGTGCTATCTGCCTAAAACAGGTTGAAGTACTCAAAGTATTCCTCAGAGTGACATTTACAGTGCACCATCTTTGGCAGGAATTTTGATTTGTATGTCATAATAATATGTGTTGCATTTTTCATTCGAACAGATGGCAAATCACAAACTTTTGTAGTAAGAGACAGCATTATTAAAAATGACTGTGATGCACCATTTGTTGGAATGGCAATGCAATGCATTTTATTACTAAAAATTTTTGTAATGTGCCGTCTTTTGGCATATCATAGACATAGCAACCAGATGGACTCATAGGCAAATACACAGACACTTATCCTTATGCATCCATATATACACATACACACACACACACGCACACCCACACACATATATATATATATATGTCTGGCGTTTGATCAAATGCCAGACACCAGATAAAAGTCCAAAATATTGGTTTTATTATAATAAATTTGTGCACAAAGCACCTACACTCCACAATACTCAATAAACACTACAATAATCACAAATCAAACAATCCTCCACTCTCCCAGACGCATTGCCACCCTTCCACCCAGCTCAGCTCAACGCTCTGGTGTTTCTCAGAGTCTTTTATAGTCCTTGACCCAGAAGTGTTTCCCAGCCTTCAGTCCATGTGACTCTTATCACTTCCGGGTCAGATAAAAAGTCCTCTTCTTCATCCCAGAAGCACTCATCCTCTTGTCCATGTGACTCTGATGTTCTTCCGGGGCGTAGGGCAAATAGTCGCTGCTCCTCCCTGCAGCGCCTTCTAGTGGCCCCCCATGGTATCACAGCAGGGCTGTAAAGGAAAACTCCAATGTCCATAATTCCCTGCTGGCATTCGGGGCACCTCCATGCTGCAGGGAGGGCTCCACCTGGCAGACTGTGGGGCATTGGCAGGGATGAACGGCCGGGCCATATATTACAATACTCTCTATATATAAAATCCTAAGCCGAATAGTGCAACAATTTTGTGCAACGATTTTATGTGACATTTTTTGTCATGCTTCAATATAGTCAATATATACTGTACATGTTTGGTATTGTTCTTTTCAGAGTTTTATCGAGCTTTAATGTGATGTTGTTAGATTTGCAGATTCTTATTCCGTTTTTAAATTATAAACTAAAAAATATCAAGAACTCCCGTGAGACGAGACTTTGTGCCAAGAGAGTTTAACCATTGCCCAAGGCCGGAAATAAAGAGAAAGGAGTAGATGACAAATAGAACGTCGTAGAGACAAGGCAGTGAGACAAAAGGGACAGCTGCTGTACAGGCCTTTAAATGTTCTGAAGAGCTGTGCGAAATGCAGATCATGTGGCACGGCAGCAGCAGCAAGCAGCGACAGAGACACAAAGTGGCTAGCGCGTAGCACAGGTCGGGGGGGGTTGACGAGTGAAGCAAGCAGGGGCCGAACCCACTAGTATATATATTTATATATATATGTATATATATAATATATATATAGAATATATATATATATAGTATGTATATATACTGATCATTTAAAAATGAATAAAATGCTTTATAAAGCTTCAAATGGTTTTTTAGTCACAGATTTCATTGTTCTGCAGCACTATTTAGCAGATGACGGTGAAAAAACCACAATGACCAAAACCACAAGGATCTGACAGTACGTCCAACATGTATGACAAAGCATCCACACCAAGGTCAGATAAATTTAACAAAGAAATAGTGGCTTCGCCCCTGCTCGGTTCGCTTGCCAACCCCCTTTTTTTTTCTGTGATACACCACTTTAAAGATTTTGTTTTTTCTGTGAATTATTGCTATTTCATTTAGTTTCACTTTTATTTCTGAACTTCTGTAAAAACAATATTTGGAATCTTTCCAGTCCCAATGTGTTGAATCTTTTTAATGAGGTCAGTGAGACATGTGTTTAATGACTTTTGTATCATAATTCAGGATAGTTTCTCTGTTTGGAATTTAAGCACAGACAATACAATCCACATCATCAGCAGTTAATAATTTTTATTGCAAAGTAAACAAATAATGCATGTGAGGGAAACTCCGTTTTTGAAATTCTCTTGACTTAAACTTACAAAAGCCTTACAATATTTACATACTTCTGACATATCACCTGTGTCCCATATATCAATCTCTATTCACCTTTTTGTTATTTCTCCGAGTAGTAATTTCTCTTTCTTTGTGCTAATATGATGTTTACTTTCTTTGTTTTGACACTTTCGTTTTTTTCTGCTTTCATATGCTGTACTTGCTCTGCATGTGTTTGGCACCTTCGTTTTTTAACCTCTTTATGATGTGTTACTTTGTTTTCTACTCTGTCTTTTAGTTCTGACCTCGCTTTATCCTGATGTTTATTTCAGTGACACCTGTTCCGTGGTGATTATTTTCCCTTTTTTCAAGTAATAATTTCCATTTGTTTGCGCTACTGCGATCTTTACTTTCTTTTTTTTATACTTTCTAATTTTCTTACTTTCATATTCTTTAACTTTCTCCACAGTGCATCGCGCCAACGTTTTTTTTTTTGAGACCTTTCGAATTCCATTGCTTTTATAATCTCTAACCTGCTCTTCATGTGTATAGCGCCAATGTCCGGATTGGACGTGCTTTTTTCAATTCCACTTGTTTCCGGGCTGAAAAAGTAATTATTTATCCTTATTTTCTGAATTGCACCTAGATTACTCTTTTTCTTTTTTGTCTCTCCAATGCTTTTGAGTCTCTTTTCTCCGCGCTGCTTTCTTCTTTCGCTTAGTCGTCTACATTTCATCTGTAACGTATTGTTCTTATACACTTTATATGCGCTGAGAGCCCTGGATCTGTGTGTGCTCAAAGCCAAAACACGACTGACTGTTTTGCTGCCCGTGGTCTTATTTAATATTGGTTGTAAGTAGGGGGTGTGTCTTGCTAGAATCTCATGTTCTACGTCATCGCGAGACGGTCCTGAGTCAATCTTCTGACACAAAGTCTCATGTTTAAGGTCCCCGGTGAGACGCTCCGTGGCCAATCTCTTTAGTCTCACGGGTCTTTAAGTGTCTTCCGTGATCTTAACGTGAAGAACAAGTATTGTACCGTACTGTTTCTCTGCAGGATTTTTTTTATAATAGAGAGAAAAATTGAGCATCTAAAGAGGCAAGCACCAGTGAGTCTTCTTTCAACCAAAAGAGGTAAAAGCAGTTAATATTTGCAATGTTTTTCTCGTACAATGGTTCTGCTTAACTAGCAGCCTCATTATTTGCATTTTTGGAATTACTTGTTTAAATTATTACATTTGCTTAATTGGTCATAATTACATAATTAAAATGTATAAATATTTTACGCCATCCTTCCACCAGTCATTTTCTGAACTGACCTATTCCACTCCTGATTTTGGGGAGCACAAGCCTAAACTGGCAGCATCAAGGCCAAGGGAGGTAACATGAACAGCCTGGATGGGATGAAACTCATTAGACCAAGCCAGTCATCCTAATGTGCACATCCTTGGGATATGGGGAGGAAGTCTATGCACATAAAAAAACCTACATAGACAAAGAGAGGAAATACAAACCGCATTTAACATTTAATTGTTTATTTTGTTTTCTGGCTGGTCTGTCAATACAGCAGGCTAAGAATTCACTTGTTTTTCAATATATCCAATTCGTCTTTTCTTGTGACCCAGGTACGATTTTTAACCTTTGTACAAGTGACCTCTTCTGGAAGATGGAAGAAATGGCGTCACTGTAGACTGGTTCAAATGTCACAGTCACTGTATATGAAAACTGCTTGGACCACCAAGACGGTGCAGCTAACATTCCTCCAGCAAAATGCTACGTGGCCAGAAGTTCTCTACGATGATCATCGGTAAGGTTACTTTTGCAAGATTTAAATTTCATCACTGTGTTTTGGTTTCCTGTAAACTATGAAAATGTGGTGTTTAGATTAATTATAATGAAAACATAGGTGGGCTGAACTTAATATAAATAAAAAATATACTAAGACTATAATAACTGTAGCTGTGAGTAAATTTATACAAACATTACACATCACATATACAGTATGTCAAGAGTTATTTATTACCTTGCACCCAAAGGATAGGCCCTGGCCCCAGTGACCCCATGATTGGATTGAAAGGGTTTAAACAATGAATGGAGCGATGAATATTATCTAGCATTTCTTAACAATGAGAGCTGTGTAGGTGTGGTATCAATCTGAAAATAGCACATAAAAATCACAACTAAGAATGATCTTAAAATATATATATATATATATATATATATATATATATACTGTGTATATATATATATATATATATATATATATATATATATATATCTATATATATATATATATATATATATATATATTATATTATTTGATAAGACTGCTGGCCTCAAAAATTGAAACTGGAAAAATGATGCGTCTGAAATGTACAGGTGACAGGTGCAAAATTAAATTTAGTGAAGGTTGCTATAATATATTTGTAATGTAAAAGTCAAGAAGAGGAATCTCCACAGGGTCAGTGAACCTATCATTGAATCAGTGCACATCCCATAATAAGTTAGACACCACCATTCAAGGAATGTAATTTCAAATGTGTCTGAAGGATAATTGTTTACATTCCTTATTAGCACAATATGCCCTACAGTACATAAAATTGTGAATGAGACTGCATACATGAAAACCAAGCATCCCTTTGTAGATTTCTTGTTGTTTGCTCCTAAAACCTGCTCCCTTTCGCCCCCCCCCCATTTCTCCTTAAATCATAATTGTGTTCTGGGCTTCTCTGCAGCTCCTCCCACTCTTTGTAAAACTCATAATTCTTGCTGACAGCAGCAGCCCTGCTCTTTTGAATTGTGGCTGCATTTGTTGGGCCTGGCCCCTAGAGGAGATCTGACAGAGACAAAGCATCACCTGGTCCCGCGAGGAGGTCCATAAACAGCCATCCTCAAGGGACTGCTGGATGGTCACTTGATTTGCCTTTATATATGTTCACTGGTCAAACACTTCTGATGTTAGATCTTTAATCTTAATTTTTACATTTCATTAAAGGGGTTTATGACAGTCCCAGACTTTATCAACGCAATAAAAAGTATAAAATAGCAATAACAGAAAGAGTTACAGAAATTCAAAATAGCTATTTAAAATTGCCAAGCAAAGATGTTCAGGCACCAGCAGCAGCCACCTTGTTTTCTATGGCTCAGCTCAATAAACCTGGATATTCTCATCCAAAAAAAGTACATAAAAATTCATAGTGACTAAACGTGTACGCCGTCTTTCCATCACATCATTTTTTCTGTACTGGACCACTCTAGGGTCATGTGAAGGGTGAAACCTAAACTGGCAGCAACAACGAGAAGAGAGAAATCAGCCTTGAATGGGATTTCACTCTTCACAACAAGTCAATTTTAAAATCGCCAGTCATCCTAACATACACATACTTGGGATATGGGATAAACACTATGCACATAGCAAAAACCTAAGTAAACCCGGGAAAAAAATGTAAACCTGACACCGACAATGCAAAGTGAAGATCTAAACAAAGGTCCCTGGAGCTGTAAGGCTATGGCACATACTATGGCACCACATGTGGCCATGAATATGTCATTTTGGCAACATACAGTCTGTGGCATTTAATTGTTGATTTGTGTTTTTTTTGTGTAAGCTGTCTATGAAAAAGCACAGTGTTGCAGTGATAACAGTCCTGCCTCACAGTTAGGAGACCAGGGTTCACTTACAGAGTCCTGCCAGTGTGGAGTTTGCATGTTCTTACCATGTTTGTGTGGTTTCCTCCCACTGTCCAAAGACATATAGATTCGGTTTAATTGGCAAACACTAAATTGGCTCTTGCGTTAGCTGGGATAGGCACCAGTCCCACCCTGCGACCCTGGTCTGGATTTAGTGGATTTGAAAATGACATAATTATTTATTATATATTATAGGGGGAAACTGTCCAGACAAATAGGACAATTGCAGAAGCTTTCCTTAATGTCATCATCGCCACAATATTATGATGACATTATGTCATTTTTTTTCTGAGCTTAACACATTTTCCTGGGGCTTTGAAATTTTATGACTTTTTTTTTGTTAACCAGATAATAAAGCATATGCACAGTATTGTGCCTTTTAAGAAAGTACAAAGGAGTTTATAAGGTAAACAGTAGAAAATATTTGGTCAAACGACAGAAATGGGTTGAATAACTCTTTGAGTCTCTTTCTACAAAATTAAAGGTAAGTGGGATAGGAAACAGAAAATTTAGTAAACAATTAAGACATGAAAAGAAAGAAAAAATCAGTAATACTGGTAAAAGTCTCAGTTAGACATAAAACTCAGACAATCTGCTTGAGTTTAATAGTTCAGTTAATTAATATTTAATACTGACGTTTCTAAGGTTGCCTTAAACGTGGTATTTATTTCTAAAATTTTCTGAGCTCAATATAATTTTCTGAGCTTAACACATTTTTCCAGGGTTTTACACTTTCTGAACTTAGCATTTTTCCCTTTTTACATTTTTTTTTATTGTAATTTGTTTTTAATTTACCATAATATTTTGGAGTTACCACAACAGCACTTTGTTTTAGTTCTGAGCACTGCTATTTTGTTTCCTTTGCCTGGATTCCACCATCTTTGTTCAAGTAAATGCTTCCGGAAGTCACTTCTTCTGGTGTCATCAGTGCAATGAGATTTAAGCCAACATTGCAGGTCAAACAATGACCAAAATGTTTCAAGTGTGCTTAGTTCAAAGATTCCCCGGTACTTTGACTATTTCACTTGATTCTTCAGACTGTTTTTATTATAACCTTTGAATTTTGACACATGATTGTTTGACTTTCTGGGATCATCTCCCACTTGTATCCTGACTACAAATGCATCTTTTCTGTTTCCTAATGCCTGCTGTCCTTCCATGACAGTACTACACATAATCATGCCCTTTTCATTGAGATGGGCTGCTGTGCATGGCAAATTCTTGTACATAATAATTTAAAATGAGTCAAGTCAAGTCAAGTTGGGGAGCATGCACTGGTACAGTGCGTTGCCACAACCACTACACGATGTAACAACTCGAGATCCCGATTTGCAACCCCCCAGGCAGACACGCGGTCCAGTCCCATCATCCAGAAATTACCTTTTATCTGTTGCAGCCAGGTGTTATGTGGGTGACCCCTTTTTCCTGGTCCAGCCACTCGCGTCCCCAACAATGAGGATCTTATGAGCTGGATCACCCTCTGTGAATCGCGCCACATGGCCCTAGTGCCGTAACTGAAGCTCCCTCACAATGCAGTTAATGTGCCTTATTCGGGACTCCATGAGCAACCACTCATTCAACACAAACTCAAACCAACAGTACCCAAGGATTCTCCAAAGAGACACAGTACCAAAGGAGTCCAGTCTTCGTCTCAGGTTACTGGATAGCATCCATGTCTCGCAACCATATAGCAAGACAGGAAGCACCAGGACTCTAAAGACTTGGACCTTCGTCCTTTTGCATAGACATCGGGAGTGCCACACACCCCTTTCCAGTGACCTCATGACCCCCCATGCTCTCCCAATCCATCTACTGACTTCATAGGAAGAGTCACCAGAGACATGAATGTCACTGCCAAGGTAAGTAAACCTCTCAGCAAGGTCGACACTCTCCCCGCAGACAGACACACTACTGGTGGTTGTGCCCAAGAGGTCATTAAAGGCCTGGATCTTGGTTTTTATCCAGGACACTCGCAAGCCTATACACTTAGACTCCTCTCTCAGTCTCTCGAGCTCCCAGATCAGAGCCTCCATTGACTCCGCGAAGATCACAGCATCATCAGCAAAGTCAAGATCTGTGAATCTTTCTTCACCAACAGATGCCCCACAGCCGCTGGACCCCACGACCTTGCCCAACACCCAGTCCATACAAGCATTGAACAGAGTAGGAGCAAGAACACACCCCTGAGGAACCCCAGAATCAACTGGAAAAAATGCAGAGGTCCTGCCTCCACTCTGCACAGCTGCCCTCTCGTGGCCCAGGGGAGGTATAATCCCTCTCCTGGTCCTTCCAGGTGTCCAGACTGGGCATAAGCCCCCAGCCGACCGCCACACCAGTAAAAAACGTAAGAATATATATCTGATTTTGTCTTATCTTGTTCTTCCATGTTTGAATCTGTTATGTCCAACCTCACTTTCTTTTTCACAAGTTTGTCAACTTCTTTGTCTACAACATATATTCCATCTCACACTTTGAAGAACAATAATGTTATATCCTGCCTGATAGCCAAATGTGGCAATTTTTAAAATTGACATGTGTAAGGTTTAAAAGCAGCTGACTACAATGTACGAGTAATAAATTTGACACAAAGGCTTTCTCTGTTTCTTTATATACCAACTTCACAGTCAATTACTATTAAGGAACCTGTGGAAAATAAGAAAATATTTTCTTCCATGTTGCTTACCCTTGCTGCTTTCTGCAGCATCAATATGCATTGCCAAAGAAAGGTATTGTAAAAACAGCATTTGAATAATGAATAGATTTTTTGTTTTTAAATTATACTGATGGATAGTAATTTATGTCGGACATAAGCAAGGGGTTTGTATGAAGAACACAAAAGGGAAATCCCTACTGTTTCATATGCACATCTTTGATTTGCTTAAAAAATAATGGTCACTATCCACCTTTTCACCTTCCATCCGTCAACATAAAATGTTGATAAGGACCTTGACAGATGAGAGAGGATTATTTAGTCTTTCAAGCTCATTTGGTTAGCTTATACATAAGTGAATCTGATGACTCACCCACTTGTCAAGTGTTCTTCTTCAATTACTTGACCTCATGGCGCTTTTTGAATTTCCACAGCTTTTAGTCTAAAGAAGTGCTTCCTGGTTTAATCATAAATGTACTTCCCCTTATATTTCCACCAATGTTCTTGGGTACTCTACACAAGTCACTATTTATCTAGAAGATTTTTAATTGGTCAATTTAATTTATCTTTTAAATTTTAAAGACCAGGATTAGGACCCCACCCAGTCTTCTCTTCTCAAGACTAAATAGGTTTAATTCTCTTAGCTTGTCTGAACAGGACAAGCCCTTTAGTCCAAGGATATACTTGGTTGCGTTTCTTTGCATAAACAGGACGTTCTCTCTCTATGCACATTCTTATCAATGGATTGCTTTCACCTTATAAGTGTATTGTCTGTTTTTGAGACACCATAGAATGATGACTCAATATAAACCTTCATTTTTATGTTTGACCTTTATAAGAAAATAATACAGTCAAACTTTACAAGAGGGGAAGGCAGAGGCCAAATGAGAAGAAACCCCTTTACGAAGGATGAATCAAGAAAGCTTCAGTGGAACGTAACAGCTTACATCGGTAAAAGGAATGCTATAACATGTTCGGAATTTTAGTAATGTAATTTTCTTATAATGATTGTATCTATGCTTTAAAGTTTGGAGATCAGTATGCTCAGCTTCACAACATCATGTGTCATATTGCATTATGTCAAGGAACAGAATAAAAACTTCAGCTTATTTGTACATCAAAACTGACATATAAAGCAGACTAACATTTTTGATGGCTTACAAGAATTACGCTTTCCATTATTAATAAAATAGTTTAGTCCACTTGCTGAAATGATTGACAGAGAAAACATCAGAATGCCCAAGAAGGTGGAATGTCTCACTTTAAATGAATTCTAAACTTAATTATAATGGGTGGCAGTTCACATTCACATCATGGGCCAAATTGATTTATTAACAGTGTGGGTAGGAGTAGTGATTTCTCACTTATAATCATGTGGAATGGACAATGAGGTGTTTATGTACAGAACTGCATCACTCGCTTCAATGGACAACAGGATAACTTGTGTTGCTGCCAGTGCCTCATTGGACTACATGTCTTACTTACCATGACAGTACTATTAGAACATGGGGAGTAGTTAAAAAATGGCTTTAGAAGAACCATTTCAAAGGTGTTTTTCAAAGATTTATGTGGACAATTTATTTTATAAGGTTTCTGATTCTAGCATGTGTTTGCAATGCTGCAAGTACTTGGAGCTCCACATTAATGACTGAACTGGTCTGATATTAGAGAGAAGCTTTATAGAAAAGAGCAGAGCAGACTCTAATTTCTAGCAGACTGCATTCCTTTAACATTAGAATCCTTGAAGCCTATGAAAAAAGTCGTAATGCGGGGCCACCTTAAATTCCTTCGCACCTCTCGATCAAAGACTTTGTTTTGCAAATGCGCCAATTATCACAAGCAGCCTGCTACTCCATCCCCTATCGATGCAGCTGAAGTTCTCCCAGCTCAAGTCTATTTATCTGGGTGTGAGGTGCCTGGAGTTGTATTGGGTAAATAATATATCGTTATTTGGAATACATACATGTCATGTATATTCTGTGTCTACAATGATCTGGATAAATGTAGGATGACAGGAAATGCGAGGGCAAGAAATGTAGAATACATAGCTAAAACAGAAACTTTTCCCATGTTATTGTAAAAATGAATAAAATGTTGACATGAAAGGTATAATGTGTGAAGACTGAAGTTCAAATATCAAACACTTTTACAAAAGGTATAAAAAAACAAGTGCACCATTATTCAAGAATATAACCAAAGAAAAAGGAATTATTTAATTTACATGTTGCTGTCAATATGAAAAAACTGAAGCCCATTTATAAATTGAATGGATGGGTTAAAGGTAAGAATGGCTGCCTCTAAAACAAGAGGTTTCAGGTTCGATCCCGGGTTTTCTCTGCATTTTCCATTTTGAGTAGTGAGCTGGTATTATTACTATTATATAATAAAAACATACATTCGATTTGAGTCTGTAACATCCATTGTAAATGTTTGATCTTGTAAAAGTTAAGAGTTTTTTAAATCAGTTTTATTCTCCCAGTCACGTTCACGTGGTACAATGAACTTGCCTCTCCCTCTCCGAGTTGATGGTGTTTATCTCCATTGTTTTCACAAGAGCAGGGATGACTACAGTTGGTGCTGTGGTTGATGACTGGTCAAAACTATTTGTTGTACCAGCAATCAAACATAAGGTGACCACTATCATACTATCATGTAGCATCTGCACTTTGACAACAAAGACACCCATACAGACCGTGTGTAAAATGACAGATTTGCATGTGCATGTGCAATGCTACTCCTTATTTAGGACAAGATCCCAGTCGTCCCACAGGATAAATACTTTCTGAGACTTTGGTCATAAAGCTGTTTCTGGACAAAGGTAGAACTGTAAAAAAAGAGAACTTTTTCACATCGCCTTTACTGGCTAATAATCTGCTACACTGCAACACAACTCTGCTTAGCACCATAAAGTAGGACGGGAACCTCCACCTGCAGTTAAAGTTACTTCAGTACGCATGCAGTTCTCCACGCTAGTATATAGATCTGGCAGTGGCATGCTGACAATGTATGCACTCAAAAAGAAAAAGTCTGTCTGCATTCCCAGTACCATGCACCATAAGGTGGAGATTGGACAAGATCACAAAAAAAAAATGTTCAAATGACATAGTGGTTTCAAATAATTGTGTTTTCATGCATGGATGTGTGTGTGCATGCATGAGAGAGGAAGAGACAGATTTGATATCATTCAAGAGGTTACTGGAATATAAAATAAACACTTTCGCAAAGGTATAACAATACAAGTGTGCATTTATTCAAGAATAAAACTGAATAAAAAAAAATATAAAAAAACTAACAAAATACCAAGAACACATCATTCACCAGCGTTTGGTTGTCTGCTTATATCCCTTCAGCGATATCTTTTACAAGTAGCAAAACTTTTCACCAACTGTTAGAGACTCAAAATAAATGTATGTTTTATTATATAATAGTAATAATAACAGAAGCTCACTACTCAAAACGAGAAATATGGGGAAGACCCAGGATCAAACCCACAACCTCTTGATTTAGAAGCAGCCGTTCTTACCTCTACATGCAGTTGATATTTGGGTTTTGGTTTTTACATATTGACAGCAACATGTAAATTGAATAATTTCTTTTTCTTTTAATATTCTTGAATAAAGGTGCAGTTGTTTTGTTATACTTTTTGTGAAAGTGTTTATTTGATATTTCAACTTCAGTTTTCACACATCATACATTTCACGTCAACATTTTATTAATTTTTAGTATAGCATGAAAAAAGTTTCTGTTTTAGTCATGTGTTCTAAATTTCTTGCCTTGCATTTCCTGTAATCCAACATTTACGCAGATCGTTGTAGAAACGGAACACATGTGAAATGTATGTATTCCAAATAACAATATGTTATTTACCCTATACACCTCCAGGCACCTCACACCCAGATAAACAAACTTGAGCTGGGAGAACTTCAGCTGCGTTGGTGGGAGGGGGATGGTATAGCAGGCTGCTTGCTGCCTGTGCTGGTTGACACATTTGCAAAACAAAGACGTTGATGAAGAGGGGTGAAATAATTTAAGATGGCCTGGCATTACAACTTTTTTCATAGGCTTCAGGGATTCTTGTGTTAATATGGGTAGTGACATCCTTCACATCTTCTACAACTCAGTGACGGCCAGTGTGGTTTTCTACACTATGGTGTGCTGGGCTGATAACATTATTTCAAGAGAGAAACACCAAATTAACAAGCTAATTTAAAGGACAGGCTCAAATATGGGACACACTCCCTGGAGGTAGAAGAGAAGGAGAGAATTAAAACAAAACTGAGTACTATTATGAACAATGCTGCAAATCCTCTCTCTGACACACTAAACAGTGAGGACTTTCACCCAACGAATCATTCAGCCGAAGTATGTCTAGAAATACTACCCTCATACTAAAGGCAGTACACTTTTATAATGCCTCACTGGGACTGCTCTCTAATCATTAGTCAAGTCAGGAGTTTCTATTTCTTTGTAACAGTATTCATTTATTCAGCTTCTGTACAAAGTCAAATTTCTATCTATCTATCTATCTATCTATCTATCTATCTATCTATCTATCTATCTATCTATCTATCTATCTATCTATCTAAAACAGGGATGGGCAATGTCTGTCCTGGAGGGCCGCAGTGGCTGTAGGTTTTCCTTCCAATTGCTTAATTAGAAACCAATCCTTGCCAATCTCAGACCTCATTTAACTTTATGGTTTATTAGTCTGCAATTCTTATATCATAATTTTTTTGCTTTCCAAGGAAATCATGCAAATGATTTGAATCATAAAACCGATCATATTCAGTCTGTCACATATTTTCTCTTAAGTGTTTTATTAAACCAAATAGTCCATGATGAATCGACAACAGTATAAATGGAAACAAGTTAGATGGAGAACTGCTGGCTCGCTTGTCATTTACATCTTATTGCTAATAAAGAGCAGTTAAAGCAATGAATACATCTGTTTAACACCGAAATAAGCGATTAAGGGTGAGAAACCTTAACAAATGAGACCACTAAAATGAAGCATCAAAATGCCACTTCACCAATTAGTGCTTAATTGACTTCTCATTAAGAAACTACTGTAGGTTGGAACAAAAATTTGCAGCCACTGTGGCCCTCCAGGACCAACATTGACCAAAATTTTTTATCATTTATTTCATGATGCCATTTTTTTAATTGAGGGCAGTGCCATATTTGTATTTGCATATATCTCATTGCCATGACAATGAATTCCATGACAATATAAAGGCCAGCATATGCATTTCAGGATCTCCTGCCATTAGTGTAAAAATCTAAACATCTAGTGTGTGATTCTGTTTGCCTTTCTAATCCCATCTCTGTCAAGAGACCCCTAATTTATGATTTGCTTATTTATGTTGATGACTGATTAGTATGATTCTTGGTTTTGACTTCAGCTTGAAGTTTGACTACATCCTATTGCCTGATCAATTCATTAAATTCTTACCAGTCTCTTCTGAGTCAGAACAAAAGTCAAATGTAAACCTCTACATATAATTTAAAATCCACCCCATTGTGTGGGGTCTGTTTAAACCTTCTTCATTTATTTCTCTTGTTCTCATTCTTTTTATTGATATGCAGATCGGGTCACCTCTTACTGTTTTTTTAATTTCCAAAAGGCTATGGTGTTATACATATGCAATCAATCCTGCACAAATAAGGACAAGCTTGGGTGGTGAAAAAGACAAAAAAGTAATTACTTTGTGCTCCTTGATCATCAGTAAACAAGCCCATGGTTTAAGGTAAATAGCCCAAAATAAAGCAACCTAACAAAATTCTTTTTTACCCACACAGCAGCTTTTAAAATAACTGAACTGGGCATGAAACCACCAAATCTGCCTGTCACATCTCTCCTTCTGCTAATAAATCTCCTTTTACCCAAAGATATGTTGATTTATGCTCTTTTTGCAATACTCTTGGAAAAACTGCATAAAGTCACTTGCATTTTATCTGATGAGCCTTAAAGTGGATAGAGATAAACATACCTCCCTTGAATGTGTTTAAAATTATTCCTTTCCTATTTAAAACATGTCAGAATGAAGGTCTAGCTATGCTAGTGGTTGGAAGCTGCGCATTTCATCATTAGAACCAGAGGCCTTCCCTGCAATGGCTTATCTATTGAAAACAATTGCCTTGACCCAGATAACTAATATCAAGATCTCATTGAAGCATGTTTAATTTAATTTTACTTAAGGTTTAGAATTATAAGTTACTAGCTGTGTAAGCACGGGGTCCTAAAAAGTATAGAATTTGCTTGTGTATTAGCGGTGGGAGGAAAAGTAAAAGGGATACTGTTTTGCCGATGTGCTCGACTCGCTTCTGCATTAGCCGCTAAGCAAGTGACTCTTTCTTCGGAGGTTTCGCTTTGCCGACATGCTGGCCTCACTTGTGTATCCTCGGAGGTGGAGCCACCTCTCACTTCCCGGCCAGACACACTCACTTCCACGCATAGATGTTTATATATAAGATTTTTTGTTATGTTATCAGTATTTTATTGGAATTTTGTTTCATATAATTTTTACTGTGATTATTTTTGTTGTTATAAATTTGTACTTTTATAGTTTAAAGGTGACATTACATTGTTGACAGCCAATGCACCCACTGCTAACCTCAAGAACTGGCAACTAAGTAAAGCTTGACATCTTGGCACCATGCTGAATCAACAATATAAATAAATAATAACTCTCAAATTCAAGAACAAAACAAAAAGAAATAATAACATCTTTACTTTGACTACACATTTTGAATTACTTTTTGGTTTGTGTGAAAGGCTCTTTTAGTCAAGGTGTATCTGATCTCTCTCTGCCTGGTAAAGAGTTCCATTTCAACACGTCACAAAGAAATGTGCACTCTACTCTGCCACTCAAACCATTCAAATGTCCTTCTGGTTAGCCCCAGTGGTAAGATGCTATTACTGTTTAGTTATAGGCGATCACACAAATCAATCTTATTTGATTGATACACTCACAAAGGTTTGCTTATTTAGAAATTTGCATTTCACATAACCTATAGGTCAAACAAAAATACTTTTTTCATGACGCCTACTATCAAATTTTACATGATTTACTACTACACATTGGTCTAGCTAAATATTTTCCTTCTATGATGTAGCAAATTGGGAAGGACTTTGCATTGAAAAAGGGTCAATGGGTTCTGTTAAGAAGAAATAAAGCAAAAATGAAACCAAATGAAAAGCAATCAGTACAAGGAAAAATAATTTACACATTAAAATGCAGTGCAGTGCACGTCACGCTGCAAGAATAATCGGTTGTATAAAATGGCCTTCCTGCAATGCACTTAACCTAAGATTTCTGTTTTACTGATTTTTTTTTTTTAATATGTATCTTTCAAATAATACTCTGCTGCTTCAGTGTACTATATTTAGTGGATAAGTGGGTGATGTTAAATTAAATAAAGTGGGCTAAGTCATAGAAATAAAACATTTAAAATTGACCAAAAATAATTAGTTGCAAAATAAGCAGTTTTGGCAAATCAAAGTTGTAGCTTCTAGAGGCCAAATGGAAGTAACCACTGTAGGAATAGCAATGAATGAAACAGATGAATGAGACTTCTCGTATGTCATTTGTTTGAAATTCTTGGCTTATACTGGCCAGACCAGGACACAAAAGGTTAACCAGCTAAACACTGGCTTCCATAATAAGCAGTCAAATCTCATCCCTACCTCCCCCTCTGACTTCTCTCGCCAGATCAGCCGCATTGGCAGATGGGATAATCAGATGATATATGGTGCAGTCAAGGTTTGTTACTCTGACCTTTATAAAGCAGCATTTAGAAATCAGAGCTACGTACACAATAATTACCTTCAGACCTTTTAAGAGGAGCTCCTCTAGGCACAGCAGAGATCTGCCCACTTTACAGGGGTTCGACATTAGTTAAAGGTAGCAACTACTTGCTCATTGACTACATTTGGAACAAACAGTTTGGCTCTTTGAAGGACAAATATTTCCAGGACTTTCCTTTCACTTCATTGAGGATTGGTCATACTGGCATGACCTGGATAAAGAAGCACAAAAATGATGAAACAGACCAGAATGCTAAAGGCATGCATGCCACCTCTTCTTCTAATGTCTTCATCAGTAATCATTTCACTATTCCACATGCCTATCACATTTCTTGCATCGATCAAAAATGCAGGCTGGTGACCCATTAGCTGAACACTGAAATTGCACTTCCAGTTTACCAATAAAGGATTTTGACTGTCAAAATCCATCACCTTTTTATGGCAACTATCTACTAGGAAAGTCCACTTCTTTGTTTACATGCTTAAAAGGAGTCACTTGCTTGTGCTCTTATATCTAAAAAAAACTGTTCAATTCAGATTTTGTGAGCCAATAGCAGATGACAAGAAGAAGGTTTTACTGTTGGTTTTAAATCATGAAAACATCAGAGGGGCAATACACACACTGCTTAGAGTTGGGGTGGTGTGTCAGTAGTGGCAAGTCTAATCCACATGCCACTGTGGTGAAGCCCTATCTACAGTACATCATACATCCTGCACAAAGTCCTTATCTTCTTATATAATACACTACCATGGCTGTCCGTTTGTCTGTCCAGGATTTTAAATCACCTGGAGCTCGCAAACCATTTGAACTATTGACGTGAAATTTGATACAAATATACTATGTGACGTCTACTTTCCACTTTCAGAGTGATGACTGACCTCCAAGGTAATTCCTCTTTTCATTTTTTTTTTATTTTCTTGTAGAATCAACTCTCAACAGTGGGCAGCAGAGCGGCCGTGCCATTTTCATCCCTACCACCTTTGCCATCACTCCCCCACCTCTTCATATCTTATATCATTCTTGAGGCAGATTGAAGACTTAAGTGACAGGTTAAGTAAAAAATTAAGGAAAACGTACTAAGTAATTGCAACACAAACACTTAATCAGTTTTAACGTGAAAAGATGCTGACAAAAGAAGAGAAGAAGCAGGCCGCTAGGGTGGAGAAAAGAAGAGCTGCTCAGGAAGCAGGAAGGGCATGAACCTCTGAGCAAACGAATGCACAAGTACAGAGAAAGAGTATGAAAACTATGAATGCTCAAGCCAAGTGTATTCACTGCACGTTATGTGTGGTCATTTGGTCACATTCAGTTTTTGTATTATTAATGAGTGGTCATGAATTAAAATGCAACATACTTGGAGCAGAAACTACTCAAAATGCAATATGTTGCTTTGCCTTTAATTATGATATGCAATCTACGGACAGCAATTAAAATGCAATACGCTTTTTTATTGCATTTTGAACTGACATAAAAATTGTGAGCAGTAGTGAAAGCAATTGATCATTTGGTTGATATGTTTTTAATTCTGACACAGTAAAACTGTGCATATACATTGCATTGCAATGTAGTTAATGTTAGATTGCATTTAGTTTTGGCACAAGTAATCTTCCATACATAAGCCTTAAATAAGATGCTCAATACTCACCTTTGAGTTATATCAAGTCTTCATTTCTGTATCTCATCTCATGATCACATTCACATCTTTAATTGCCCACCTTTGGATAGGCTTAAAGGATAAGTTTGGTACTTTTCAAGTCAAACTTATTTTCAAGAGGACCTGTGGTATTGTATGAAGAAGTTGGGAGTGGCAGAGAAGTACATAAGAGTGGTACAGGATAAGAGGGAAGTGTGACTGTGGTGAGGTCTGCGGTAGGAGTGATAGATGCATTCAAGGTGGAGGTGGGATTACATCAGGGATTGACTCTGAACCCTTTCTTATTTGCAATGGTGATGGACAGGTTGACAGACGAGATTAGACAGAAGTCACCGTGGACTATGATGTTTGCTGATGACATTGTGATCTGTAGCGATAGTAGGGAGCAGGTTGAGGAGACCCTGGAGAGGTGGAGATATGCTCTAGAGAGGAGAGGAATGAAGGTCAGTAGGAACAAGGCAGAATACATGTGTGTAAATGAGAGGGAGGTCAGTGGAATGGTGAGGATGCAAGGAGTAGGGTTGGCGAAGGTGGATGAGTTTAAATGAAAGAGTGAAAGGGATGGTCTACAGGATGGTAATAATAATAATTCTTTGGATTTATATAGCGCTTTTCTCACTACTCAAAGCACTCAGAAATTGCAGGTTAAGGGCCTTGCTCAAGGGCCCAACAGAGCAGAGTCTCTTTTTGGCATTTACGGGATTTGAACCGGCAACCTTCCGATTGCCAGTACAGATCCCTAGCCTCACAGCCATCACTCCAACTCCTCTCCACCATTTGGACATGTGCAGAGGAGAGATGCTGAGTATGGTAGCGAGACCAGTTTTGTTATATGGGTTGGAGACGGTGGCACTGACCAGAAAGCAGGAGACAGAGCTGGAGGTAGCAGTTAAAGATGCTAAGATTTGCATTAGGTGTGACGAGGATGGACAGGATTAGAAATTAGTCCATTAGAGGGTCAGCTCAGGTGGGACTTTGGGGGACAAAGTCAGAGAGGCAAGATTGTGTTGGTTTGGACATGTGCAGAGGAGAGATGCTGAGTATATTGGGAGATGGATGTTAAGGATAGAACTGCCAGGTAAGAGGTAAAGAGGAAGGCCTAAGAGGAGGTTTATGGATGTGGTGAGAGAGAACATGCAGGTGATGGGTGTAACAGATGAAGATGCTGAGGACAGAAAAATATGGAAGAAGATGATCCGCTGTGGCAACCCCTAACGGGAGCAGCCGAAAGAAGAATAAGAAGATGGTGTACATTTAAAGTGCAGAATTGTGTTCTAAAGTGCAGAATTTTTATAAATTAAAAGAAAAAAAAACAGTGCCTGTGTTGAATGGAGTCCAAAGGATACAATGCAAATATAAAAAAAGCCTTCAAACTTACTAAATATGTGGACTTTTCAGAACACATGTCTTACACGTTTCTAATGTATGTTTATAAAAAATGAAAAGATATTGGAAATAATATATTTTTTATCAAAGTTTCTTGGCACTGTTTTTCCTGAGGTAAGTATGTGACTATTATAGGTGGAATTTTCGAGTAAACAAGGAAGTTAAACAGTTAAAACAGACATGTGACAAGGTGCTTATTCCTGCATTGCCTGTCTACCAAAATACATCACAAATGAACGTATTCAGGATGCAAAAACTAACCAGAAACTAAGCATCTCAATCTTCTTCCATAGACATGGTGACCTAGAATTCTTGTGAGTCCCCTCTGCGAACCCAATTATTTGCATCTTCTGGTCTCAAGAACATATAGTACCAAAGAACAAATTACGTGTTAGTTTTCAGCAACTGACCAAAAGACATCAAAGTGATCAAGGCTGGGATTCTTGACAATTTTTTTTTTTTTACCTTTTTTTTCCTAATATCACCTGATGGAATTAAAGGTGTTCTTATCCCCTTAGTCCCTCAAACCCTTTCAAGTTTTTGTGCGGCTTTATTATGTACAATCTACAACACTTAACTGAGAAGTAGAAGGGCATAAGTAAGATAGAAAATCATACGGGTATGCAGTCTATCACTGCAGTAATAGTCACAAGACCAATGCTGGATATGAATGGGATGCAAGTTGACCATAACATGTGACTTGATATTCACAGAGTTGCTGTCCAAAATATACTTACCTCTCTCTTTTACTGTATGAAGTTAAAACTGCTCACTCACTCACTCACTCACTCACTCACTCACTCACTCACTCACTCACTCACTCACTCATCATGCCTACTGCTCAGCGATTTAAGCTGACCTATTTATCAGAATACATCTTTTTAACATTCTTGTTTTGCCATGGGGCCATCACAAATTCTGACAATAGATTTAGACACACAAGTAGAACATGGAAACTTCATGCAGACAACATCTAGGCCCCTGATGTGAACCCAGGATGTTGGACTTGTGGGGTCGAATGTTTAAAAAATATCTTCACAATTATTTTAGTGATAGTGCATGCATATTTTTCCTAAAATGTTTTCCATATGCTATTTCATGCTCTGTAGTCTGAAGAACTGTGGACTACGATTTTTTTAACAGTATGATTACTAGTACAGTATACCCTCTGAACGTTCAAGTACACAATCCAGCAGTATGAACATATTAACATCCTGCCATCTCAATATTCTGTGATGGCCCTGCATCCCATCCATAGTCCTGCACCTGCTGTGTTTGAGGGAGGCTGCAGTCCCCTGTGACCCTCAACACAATTAAGAGGTTTTAGAGAAGTGATGAGTGGATGGAACCCGAATGGGTACTTTTCTGCAGAGCAGTCTCTAGGTAAAAATGTAAGATGCTCACATGGAGACCTACAATAAGAAAAAGCAATTCTATAAAAGCAAGATCTCTTGACAGGGTGTTTTACAATTTTACAGTACATTTCTTCATATTTAACCTACCCTGCTGTTGAATATTTGGTGATCCATCAGGACCTATTTGTAGTAATTAGAAGGGAGAACCTTCCCTCGAGCCTGTCTTTGACTCACGTGGTCTGTTAAGTAATGTTAAATGCCCTTGGAGGTAGAGAGCAGTAATATTAAGACACAGATTCTGTTGGATCACTGCTCAGAGTCTCTTAACGCCAACAGGAATTATAGCTATTAGTATTACCTAGAAACTACTGTGTAAGCACAGCCTCCCTGGTTTACTTTTTCTCCATCCTTTCTGATATAACAACACAATTTTAATTCCGAAGCTCAAATGCTGGTGCCTGCACTTGTCATCTTCAGACAAAACTGCAGTTTCAGAATAACAGACTCTCAATGGCGCTGCTAATCCTTTTTCAAAGAGGTGTAAATCTGTCATCAGACAGTTAGCTTGTTTACAAGGAAAGAGCTTTAACATAATGGTTCTCCCCTCGGCCAAAGAGGCAAATTGGATTTCCACTATAAATTGCCAGTAGCCTAGAAGTGCCTCCAGCAGTGACGTTGTCAAGGGCTATTACTTCCTCAGGAGAGGCACTAAAGATGAGCAGGTCGCCATTTATACATTTATTTTTACCAGTACATATGCACTTTAAGAGATTCCCTCCTCTTTTTTATGTACAATATTAATGGTCCTTTCATTTTTGTTCTAAAGAGTGAACTGATTGGTGTGAACATGCTATTTTAAAAATGGTGAAAATGGAATTGAAAGTAATATAAATCTAATCAGAGTGCCTGCTGAGATGTGACACAGTCTGTAATTTGTAGCAATGCGGATAAGGTCGACTTTGAAACGAGAGATACAGTGACTGATGTTGTGTTATTTATCTGGAAAAACATGAATAATACAACAAGAACAAGAGAGAGGAAGAGTGATAGGGAGAGAGACGCAAGATATTTTTTGCCTTTGCAGTGTAGCAACCTCAAAATGTCTTCACATGCAGCATCAGACCAGCCAGGTCCGCTGCACCAGTCACTTGTAATTATATGAGAGCAGAAAGCACTGAAGAGGAAAGAATTTTCTCCAAGAATACTACAACATGCAAATGGCATCTTCACAGAATTATCAAAACAGTAATTTCCTAGCCTTTAAAGAGGATTTCTTTGAAAACTGCAGCAAATTATTCATGTTTGGCATTTTGCTGATTTTAATACTGTTAGCACATTACTGCTATCATACACAACACAGATATCATGCTAATAAGGTTAATAAAATACAGTGTTCAACTCTTTTGCATAAGAGCATGTTTCACTTACTGTATGTCTCGTCAGCTCTGTCCTGCTGTTGTTCATTTAAGGTAAGAAGACAATTCAATGTAAGCTACCGAGTACTTCCTTCCTGTTGACATACAAGCTTTGATTTTGGCATTAGAATCCTAAAATTAAATTATGATAATATAATACACTATTTAAGGCAAGACAGTACAGTTCTGTTTCACAGATATATACTTGGCTATAGTTTGTGTGGAATTTACATGTTCACCTCATTCTGCTTATGTGTTGCTCTGATACTCTGGTTTTCCACCCACACCCCAAAGGACATGCTGGGTAAATGGGCCAAAAAGTGTTATGTGACTCAGGTCTGCAATGGATTAGTGCTTCAGTCAGAGTTCGATCCTGCACTGTGCCCAATGCAACTGGAATAGGCTCTCGCTCCCTGTGATCCTGAATTGGATTTAAAGTGATATGAGAATATTATGGTATATCACTCTTCTTAAAGGAATACTCCACCCAAAAAATATATATTAATTTTAAATGTTACTTATCCACATAGTTTGTAGTGATGTCAGATAAAAATGTTTATTCTAATGTTTTCATGCAGAACGCAGTTCCTGATATACTGTAATAGATGTCTACAGTGACCAATGTTGAACAACAGCAAACAAAATCAAAAACATCCATTAAAAAATCTCACATTACTTGAGCTACAATTTGAGTGCTTTGGAAAAATTTAGTGGCAGTGTGTGATACACTTTCTTGGCCATCACAATAAACTACGTGGGATAAGTAACATATTCAAAAAATACAATTTTGAGTAGTCCTTGATGGGTTTCCAATACTGTCCAATTTTTATTTGATTGTGATACATCTCTTTAGCCCTGCCCCATGTAATAATATTGATAAGAAGAGTGTTTCCTTGATTTTCCAGCACAACCCACTTATTCAGTAATATTAATAACAAACTCAACTTTTGAGACACTAGCACTGCCATTTTGTTAAATTACATTAATGACATACTTTAGTGGGATAATTTGAACATGCGTCACACTATTGTCTGAATCATTCTATGAAGTAAGCTGAAGCTACGGATTTTTGGAAACTTTGGACAAACGTAGCTACAAGGTGCTTGGATAACAAAATGCTAAGCATCAGCATTTTACTGTAAATAAGGTTAATGTCATGAAGTGCCTAATTAGGTCACCAGCAACATACAAAGGTTGCAAGAACATTATGACCTTCAGAAAAATCATAAAATAATAGTGAAATGATGCAATATCCATATTACTAACCGAGAATGCTAAGCCGGATGGACGCAGGGACATCCGGCCATGGGCCGTAGCCGCAAAAAGACGTACTGCGCAGGCGCCCCAAGAAATGAGGGGCCGCGAGAGGCGGATGAGGGGCCGCGAGAGGCGGACAAGACTACAGAAAAAAGGAGTGAGCACAGAAAAAAGGAGTCAAAGAAATGAGGCGACGCGAGCACAGAAAAAAGGAAAAGGCACAGAAAAAAGTAGTCAAACGCAGGCGCCACACGAAACCCATTGCACACGAAACTAGCACACAAAAAAAAAGAAGACGCTCGCGCACAACAGCAAGGCTCCCCCCCCCCTACAGGCACCGGATGGGACACACACCAAGAGGGGGATTTAACAAGCCCCTGGAACACAAAAAAAAAGAACACAAAACCACCCAACACACCCTACAAGCAACGGACGGGACACACACAAAGAGGGGGATTCAACAAGCCCCTGGAACACAAACAGAAAGAAGACGCTCGCGCAACAACAATCCTCACCCCCCCCCCCCCCCCCACACATCAATAAGAAGTGACACCCAAAGCCACATATCTAAAGGAAACGTCCATATTAAACATACGTCATCTCAACACCTTCACACTAGGCAGCATAGGTGGATCTCCTTACAATAAAGCACTATTAACCGTTCAACTGCAGAAAAGGCTCCATATTAACAGTGAGTGCGATCCTCCTTATTACTTATCCATATTTCGCACGCTGAGGAACAAACAAGTCAAGAATACACGGTCACGGGTACAAAACGATTCGGATCGGATAACGGGACCAAACACACGAACACGAATGAAACAACAAAATACACGGCGGAGCATACAACGCGCTTCGGAAACTCCGGGAGAAAAAAATGTCTCGGATCAAAAAAAGCAAAGCTCAAGTAACCCCGTTACAGAGACGTGCCCAAATGGACAGACACAATGAACGTAGACGCATACAGCGCGCGTCTCAAAGTGCTGCATCGAAACAAGCACGATTTCAAAAGAAAGAGCTCGCGTCTCAGACATACAAAAAAGGGAGCGAAGAGACAGAATAAATGAACGCAGACGTGTACAACGCGCATATGACCTGCCAGAAAAAAAGCAAGCAAGACTCCAAAAGCAGAAAGATCAACTGACCGACATACAAAAACGGACAAGGCTCGATACAAACAATGCACGACATAGACAGAAACGGACTTTTCGCAAAGCGGAGGCGAATCAATTAAAACTCCAAAATAGTGCGTCACAAATAATGGACATGCAACAACGCGGCACTCAAACGCCACAAGAAAAACATGCCCGTCGCAGACATGAACGCCAGACACCTGCTAAACGCTTACGCCAGTTGGCTGACAACGCCTTCAATAATGAGTCCACTATTGAGGAAAATTCATTGGGATTAATGAATGTCATTTGCAATCATTGTCATTCACTTAACTTCCCAGAAGAAACAACTGGCAATACAAATAATGAATTTACACGTTGTTGTCAAAAGGGGCAGATTAGACTGCCTCCTTTACATTCATATCCTGAATATCTACAGAAGCTTCTAACTAACGATGTGCCTGAAAGTAAAAACTTTATGAACTGCATTAGATCCTACAATAGTTCATTTGCTTTTGCATCTACCGGAGTACATATCAGGCCACCAAAAGGCAATGGCCCATACTGCTTTCGCATATGTGGTTAACACAACGCACTATATTATGTCCAAAAAATATTAATGTTAATCACATTATTAACCAGGTCATTTCATTACTTCCTGGAGAGACACGGCTCTATCTAAGCTCTGACAAAGTTGACTCTGATGACGACAATGAACATCTGAATTTCCCCATAGAATATTTGAACACTATTAACCCGGACGGATGACCACAACACAACCTTACCCTTAAAAACGGAACAATAATCAATGCTATTAAGAAACCTTAACACTAAACAGGGTTTATGCAATGGCACACGGTTAGTCGTCAACACCATGACACACAATGTTATTCAAGCAACAGTTCTTTCAGATTCACATGCTAACAATACTGTTCTCATTCCTAGAATTGACCTTACGAGTTCTGACCTAGAATTACCTTTTACATTGAAACGCCGACAGTTCCCCATTAAACCTGCATTTGCCATGACCATCAACAAATCACAAGGACAAACCATGGACAAGGTTGGCATCTACCTCTCTGAGCCCGTTTTTGGACATGGACAACTTTATGTTGCCTTCTCACGTGTTCGACGTTCATCTGACGTTAAAGTTAAATTTATAAATGATCCATGCCAAGGAAGACTCATTCAAAGACAAGACACCATCTTTACTACTAATGTTGTATACAAAGAAATATTCCAATAAAACATTACTCTATGCCAAACACTCTATTTTTTATTTATATAGGCATCATCCAAACCTGCACACTATTCTATATCTAATTCATACATCTCACTCTTTGTCATGCCCCAATGCCAGGGGTTGGCGAGCGAAGCGAGCAGGGGGCAGAGCCCCCTAGTCTAAACAGAAACAGACATCTGAAAACAGATTTACTTCACTTTTTTGCTGTGTCCCCAGTATTGCTCTATAATATCATGTTACTTTTGGAGCTCCACTACTCTGCTTGTTAATAGATCTGCACTACTTTCGGAAGTTTAACATCAACAGGATTCTTCCTTTCAATAATGATAATAATATGTTCTAGTAACAATGAATCATTAATGAGTTATGACTTTAAAATGTAACACATAGCTCTCTACTAGCACCCGGGCTGCTCAATAGCCATAATACTACATAATTCTGATTTTAAATTTTGTATTTGAGTCTTTCTTATAATATGTGTTTCATCTATTGTTTGGTTTCCCTGAGTGTTTATAAAATGTATTATTATTATTATTATTATTATGTTAATAATGCCTACTTTTCATGGGTCTCCAACTCTGCCTTGATATTCAGAAATTACAATAATACACTCTGCTCATGTTTCAACATGTTGGTTCATATTGGTCAATAACACAATATACTTGTCATTTTCCATTTGAACCTGCTGCCCTATAATGATAACAATACACTGCCTTCACATCTCACTAACACTGTACTGTCACATGGGTCAATGAATTATGATTTTAATACTATTAACACATAGCTCTCTAGCACCGCTCTTCTGTTCAGTAGTGATAATAGCATGCTTTGCTCTCAACTCTCTAGTACATTTCTACTTTTAAAATATAATAATAATTCATTCTGCTCATGGATTTTCAGCATTATTCTTCTACTCAGGAACTATAATAATACATGCTACTCACGATTTTCCAGGACTGGTCTCCTTCCAGTAATTATTATAACATGCTATACTCACGACTTGCCCGGACTACCCATGCTGTTCAATTATGTTAATAACATGCTACTCTCAATGTTCTCCTGCAGACCCCGCTGTTCCGTAATGATAATAATACACTCTACTCACAGCTCGCTAGCACCGCACTGTCAGGGGACTGAGATAATAACACGCTTTGCATGGAGCTCTCTAGCACTGCCCTGCTGTTCAATTCAGATAATAATATGCTTTTCTCTCTGCTCTGCATTATTAATGTCATATGTTCTGCCCTATCTTTGCAGCTTCATGTTAATGTTCCAATGTGGCAAATATATACAATATTCCACATACAGCTCTATAGCACCCCCTTGCTGCAAGCTCTAAATGTACCACAGCCGATTAATTGTGGGCTTTTTCTAGCATCTTCTCCCATCAGTGCAGTTTTTTTTCCACAGAGCACACTTGATGTATCTGACTTAAAAATGTGTATGTACCATTTCCTGTGTTTTCTCAATAGGTGCTTGGGTAAAAAGTCTAGGAACAAGCTATTGGAGCAGGTTTAGTTTCCTAGTGTACTATTAATAAAGCAAATAAATGCATGCAGCATCCATGTCAAATCAAGGAACACCTAATTTATTGGAGTTGAAAAAGACTTGAATATCACAATGTGTGTTTCATGAAATATTTTATTGATAGAATGAGAACAAGCATCAAGCTTTATTGTTCTGAACCAATGTAGCAGTGGCCATGTTTGCAGAGCACCATGTTTGGGAATGTAGAAACAATGCATTTTATTGCTTACATAACAAAATCCATTCCTCTTACACTCCAAATATTTAAGTAAAAAATAAAACCACATTTAAATTGAGCATTTAGGTTTTCACAAAGTTACAGTGAAAAAGAAACTTAATATGAAATGTGTAGCTTGAAAACATTTGTAAAAATAAAATGAACTACTCCAGAAAACAACACACTAGGTCTGTCTCACTACCGTCAGCTGAAAGGACCTGGGGCCTTGTGCATAACGGACCTGGGGCCTCATGCATAACGCAGTGCGTAGAATTCACACTAAAACATGGCATACAGACAAAAGCAGAAATGTTCGTACGCACAAAAAATCCTGATGCATAAATGTGTGCGAACACCAGCTTTCACGTTCATCCACAGCATAAATCCCGGTCAGCATGAAAAGTAATGCACGTGCACGTGCCTGCTGCCACTCCCAAACTCCTCCCAGAATTACGCCTCTTTGAATATACAAATCAATATAAATAGCCCTTAAGTTTAGCGTTCTGTGAAAAGACAATGGCAAAAACACAGGGGGAAATAGAAGAATTTCAGCGAATACCAAGTGGAGGCAAGGAAAAATGTACTATTTGTTGGTTTAAACAGTGGTATAAACAAGAAAAGGAAGTTGATCGAGTGACAGAGAGTGTTGGAGAAACTCAAAAGCTCAAGTTCACAAAGTCACACAGTGCCCGAAATAAAAAAGAACTTGTCAGATATCAAAGTTGCCATGAAAAGGCGAGTTGTAGCCCACCATCTGAGTGTCATATGAAAGCTTATTAGGGTAAAATAGGAACAACAGTGGGGAAAAAAAGCTTGAAATGTCAACTTTAATCTCAAAATTTCCACCTTAATCATGTAGTTTATTTTGTCATTAAAGTAGAATGTCATAAACTTCATCTTAAAATCGTTTAATTTACTAGTTTCTCAAATCCCATCGTAACTAAAGTAGCACATTAAATGCTTTGTTTTGTATATGTTCTTCTATGTGTGTGAATCAATACGTGCTTCTTAAATGGACTTTCTCTTCCTCCGACAGGACACATAATCCATTACATTTGTGATATTACAGTTCTCTGAATAATTTAAATACTGAGATGTATACTTGATATCATTTTAGTATTCATATCATATCAATTAAAGCACATATTAAACATGGGAACACAGTGGCGCAGTGATAGTGACGAACTGAGTGAACCATCCAGAGATTGTTCCTGCCTCATGCAAGATGCTTGGTGTGCCATGCGCGACCTTCGATGAAATAATTTATTGCAGCAGTACTGTCTCTTTCAATCGTACTAACCCCAAATTCCTGTCCTTCCTTTTCTTTCTCCAAGTACCCAATCGCCACACAATCACCTCAGTAATAGATGTTAAGCCATCTGTAAACTTAGAACGCAGATTCTTCGAAACTTTTAAGAATCATTGAAATATCTTTGTAGTACATACTGTATTTAATTATTCTATCCATCTATCCTTCCAGTGTCGCACTAGCCCCAGCAAGAATACAGCGCGAGGCAGGAACAATCCCTGAACGGGGCACCAGCTCCTTGCTAGATCTGCAATACCGTGTCCTCACATGTTTAATTATTAAAAATATAGATTATTTAAATGATGTTAACATTTTATCTGTATAATGTAATAAACATATTTTGCTGCATTTCATCTTAAAAATTATATCGTCATCATATGTAAATACACGCTTTATAAAGTGGCTCAGGTTGTGCAATATTATAACTGTATAGCAAGTTTACAGTGAGGTAATTGTACTTATAAGTACAAATAGTTCTACAAGGAGCACTTGATGGACTGATTGAGTGCTTTTATAGTTCTTGGGATGAAACTGTTTCTGAACCACGAGGTCCGTACAGGAAAGGCTCTGAAGTGTTTGCCGTATGAGAGCAGTTCAATAGACAGCATGGCTGGGGCAGCGTGTGCTTGATGCTGTATACTGATAATTCTCTTTCCGATCAGCTGCACTAGAGTTGTGATTCACACTCAGATACAGTGATATAAATACTCCAAGTGGTTCTTTAAGAGTAATAAGGAAAAGATGATCTGCTGTGGCAACCCCTAATGGGAGCAGCTGAAAGAAGAAGAAGAAGGTGCAGTGAGAGTAACAACACTAAAGCAGCTATGGTATTTGGAATAGTTTGGCCATTCCATGGACCATTATATTGTTACAAGTTAATTACAATCAGATGCCTTAAACTAATAAACAATATGCGGTTAATTTCAGTGTATATGATAAAGCCTCATCAGGGATGTGGATCTAAAAAGAAAGGGAAACCACACTGGAACAAAAGCACTGCTTTGATGTTGGGTGCCGCCAGTTTGCAAAACTGAGAAGAGAACTTGCGTACACCAAGCATTTAGCTGGCGTGAAAATGTGCGTGGCTTTATGCCAAGTTTAGGTTTTATGCATCGCGATTTGAACGTGGAAACAGGAGCACGCAACATTTTTGTGCGTACACACCCTTTAAACATGAGGCCCGTAGTCATGAATGATTTATGATAAATTCAGCATCCTCAGAAAACCTTTGATTGCATTAGTAAACTCCTTTGGACACTATGTTCACTCTGTCACCTCCTAATCACCCAAAGCTCACTGTCATTTAAACCCCATAGAAAAATAAAAAAGGATAATGTCCACAAAATAAACCTAATAAATAAAACATGGAGGTGTTTTTGATGTTTCATTTTTTTCATTGTTTGTTTGCTTGTTTGTTTTGGGATTTACCTGTAGCTCATTTGTCTTTTGTTTTTTTTTTTTGTGTAATTTGCAGTTTTGGTTGAATTCCGTAATTCAAAATCACTAGTTTAGGGTTTTCCAGTGTGATCTGAGAGCCATATTTTTAAGACAAATGCTCTTCCTTTCTGTTTTTTTTTAATTCTTGGCAAACGTTTTTGGATTGCTTTTTTACTTTGTTTTGTATTTTCATTTTCTGTCGATTTATTTCCCAATTGTGCATTGCTCTTTTAAAATTTTGAACTTTAATCATTAGGATTTTTTAAATATTTATTGCTTTTAAAGTTTTTTGGATTCACTTTATTAAATATCTTGAATAAAATATTCAATTGTTTTCAGTTTGGGCAAGTTGTTTTGGTAGTTCATGTCTTTCCCTTCAGGAAATTATCATAACATTATCATGAACATTTTACCATTATTTAAGAATTGAATATTGCTTGTTCATGAATGTATAAACAGCATTTTAATGGCATCACAACACACATTTTTGTAGCCCCAAGATTTTTAAACAGATCTTTTTGTATATTAATACAAGTATTTAATACTTTAAATATGAAACCAATCTAATTTCAAGGACTGGTTAACAAGCATGTTATATTTTAGCCAGGGTTCATCCCCTGAATTTAATTATTTATGTTTCTTTTATTTATTATCTTCTGTTATGTACCAAGCCTTGCTTATGTTCTATGTGTTTTGTGGTGGTCCTCCAAGAGGCAGGACCATCTGCCAATCACTACCAGGAACTGCCCCTTAAAACAAAAGTGGTCAAAGCACATAGAAACTCTCCCTGGTTTAATGAAAACACTCGAGCTCTTAAATTAGAGTGTCGAAAACTGGAGCGCAGATGGAGAACAACAAAGCTACATGTCTTTCAAATTGCATGGACAGAGAGTGTTAATAAATATAAAAAAGCCCTCTTTAAAGCTCGGTCAGAATACTATTCTACATTAATAGATAACAATAATAAAAATCCTCGGGTACTGTTTAGAACAGTGGCTAAATTAACAAATGGAAATTCAGATCAACAGTGCAAAATACCAACAGACATTAGCAGTACCGACTTTATGAACTTTTTCAATGAGAAAATTAAAAATATAAGATCCCAGATCTCTGCATCACAGTACAAACCAAATACTAGCTTAGCAGACCCTGTCTCACATTGCACTCAGCACCTTAGTAATTTTAATCCTGTAACTGAGCAGGAAGTATTAAGTTTAATTTCTAAAATGAAGCCCACTACTTGTTCCCTAGATCCAGTGCCAACAAAACTAGTAAAAAGTGCAATGGATGTTCTTGCAGCGCCTATCCTAAACATTATCAATAGTTCATTATTGCATGGCACAGTACCTGATGCACTAAAAGTGTCAGTCATTAAACCATTACTTAAAAAGTCAGACCTTGACCCACATATACTAAATAATTATAGGCCTATTTCAAATTTACCGTTTCTCTCTAAAATACTAGAAAAAGTAGTCGCCAGTCAGCTTCAGACACACCTTACGCATTACAAGTTATTTGAGAAATTCCAGTCTGGTTTTCACACTGGTCATAGTACAGAAACGGCACTAACATGGGTTGTAAATGACATTCTGATATCCTCTGATGAAGGAAACTCCACTGTAATTATGTTGTTGGACTTAAGTGCAGCATTTGACACCATCGACCATTCTATTTTACTGCATAGGCTAGAAAATGATGTTGGGCTTACAGGCACCGTGCTCGCTTGGTTTAGTTCTTACTTATCAAATCGATTCCAATATGTACAGAAATGTGCTGACAGTACTCCATCATTATACACAGAAGTTCAATATGGTGTCCCGCAGGGCTCAGTACTGGGACCTTTACTGTTTTCACTTTACATGCTTCCACTGGGATCTCTCATTAGGAAACATAATGTTAATTTTCACTCGTATGCAGATGACACCCAGTTATACCTTTCATTTAAATCAGATGAAGTTTCTCCAATGCTGTCTTTAATTAGTTGTGTTAGTGAATTAAAGGAGTGGATGAATAAGAACTACTTGTCTTTAAATACAGATAAAACAGAGATGTTAATTGTTGGAGGGAATGATGCTGATCACAACAATATTTTGTCATCATTTAACTCAGTGGGAATCACAGTCAATTTTACTGAATCAGCCCGCAATCTAGGAGTTATCTTTGACTCTAGCATGTCATTTAAAGCGCATATTACAAAGTTGTCCAAAACATGTTTCTTCCATCTTAAAAATGTTAGGAAATTAAGGCGCTTTTTAAATAAACAGGATTCTGAGAAACTAATTCATGCATTTATCTCTAGTAGGATTGACTACTGCAATGCGGTGTTCACTGGATGTTCAAACTGTTCTTTATACAGCCTCCAGTTAATCCAAAATGCGGCTGCAAGAATTATTACAAGAACAAGAAAATACGAACACATAACTCCAGTTCTTAAATCCTTACACTGGCTCCCGGTTAAGTTTAGGGCAGATTTCAAAATCCTTCTTTTAACATATAAAGCATTAAATGGTCGAGGTCCAGCTTACTTGTCTGAACTTATCATGACTTACAAACCTGAGCGCACATTAAGATCTCAAGATGCCGGTCTGCTTATGATTCCAAGGATTAATAAAATAACAGTGGGAGGTCGAGCTTTTAGTTACAGGGCCCCTAAACTGTGGAATGGTCTGCCTGCTACTATAAGAGATGCCCCTTCGGTCTCAGCTTTTAAATCCCGGCTGAAGACTCACTTCTTCAGTTTAGCATATCCTGACTAGAGCTGCTGATTAACTGTACAGACTGCATCTCTGTTGTTAGTCATTAGCACTTAAACATAAGTAACTTGACAGTTATAATTGTATACTAACCCTCACTTATTCTGTTTTTCTTCTCGGTACTCAAATGTGGCACTTGGTGCCATGGCCCACCTGCCAAGTTGTTTTGCCTGCCTAAGGAAAAGTCATCCCAAATGGAGGATCGCAGGAATCGTGGGAAAGAGGGGTCCTGTCATCGGATTGGCTGGCCCAACACTATTTCAGCCGTGGAATGGCCAAATGGGGGAGGCAGCTTGAAGGATGAGGTCTCCAGGACTCTACACAAATCCAAATCTTATTATGGGATATATCATCTACTGTTAAATTCTGCTCTGTACTTCTAAAATTTATATTTTTTATTTCTTACTATATTGAGGAATTGTTCTGTTCTGTGAACTGCATTGTATTGTATTGACCCCCTTCTTTTGACACCCACTGCATGCCCAACCTACCTGGAAAGGGGTCTCTCTTTGAACTGCCTTTCCCAAGGTTTCTTCCATTTTTTCTCTACAAGGTTTTTTTGGGAGTTTTTCCTTGTCTTCTTAGAGAGTCAAGGCTGGGGGGCTGGCAAGAGGCAGGGCCTGTTAAAGCCCATTGCGGCACTTCCTGTGTGATTTTGGGCTATACAAAAATAAACTGTATTGTATTGTAACTGCCCTTCTGTCTTTATATCGGGAGGGTATCCCATAGCTCCTGTCAGTTCACTGTGAATGGGAGTTTTGGTGAGTTATTGTGCTTTTTCTATTCTTTTGTATTTATTGGGATTTTGACCTTCTTGTTCATTTTTTTGACAATGTTTCTGAATCACTGGGACTTTGTGTGCATTGGATTTCTTTCGTGTTTTGGGGCAATTCCTTTGTGAATAATATATTTTTTATTTTATAATGATTCTTCAAGATCAGTTTCTGTCTATATGGGGATTTTGATGGTGTTTTTGTCTCCTAGTGTGCATTATCAGAAGTGCATTTGGAATTTTTTGGATTCCCATGTTCATAACACATATGGGACCACCTCACTCAAAGGTAAATTTAGATGACATGCCAATGTGAGTCTTACATATCATAACATAGTATTCCCAGATTTACTGTGGAGATATTTGAAACCCATTTCCACAAATACAGATTTAAGAGGAATGAATGGAGGGTTTTATAGACTGAGGAATTTTTGCCTTGAGGGATAGTTCAACTTTAGCTTCAATCAAATAAAGAATAATACATTGCACTATAATGCAATTTTAAATCACAGTACTTTACATTTTTTGTTTAATTACAGTCTTATGGCATTATCACTTTAATATTGGGATATTGTATCATGGGTCTCTGGCAAGTCCCATCCCTAACATCTCTTCAGTGTTAATACATGGACTACCACAACAGGCAATAAGGAAACCAATAGTTTAATATAAGAACTTAACTTCCCAAGAAACATGCAAACCTGACAAAGGATGAAGCATTCTTTTATTAACAAAATTCCTTATTTGAATTTGGCCCTTTTCCTTTGTCACCAATCAGAATACTGCAGCTGAATTGCATTTTCTATTGACAGTCAAGTTTAGAGGTATTAATAAAATGAGTGGTTGTTTAATACGCCCCCGAGGGCCATTTGCAAAGCCTGGCCAGTTTAATTTACACTAATGGTCTGGCTGGCAGGAGATCTGCGGTTTCTAATTCAATCAGCATTTTCGGAAGGCAACAGATAAAATGAGTGAAAAGTGAGTGATGAGACAAAACTATTTCACAGGATTGCCACCTGCTGGCAAGGTGTGCCCAGCGGGTGTTACTGTAGGCAAAAGAGATAATTAGTTTGAGGAGATGAACTGCATATCTAAGAGATATTGTGGCACTCTTTGATTAAACCACCAGAGAATAAGCCTCCACATGCAATATACAAATCTGGAAATTGATTTGTTACAGGTATGTGTTCTTAAACTACTTGCTTCTCCTTTACTGGTTATTTGTTCATAACAGTAATGTGTATGGTTTGTGGCTTTCTGATACCTGCTCTAAAAGTGGTCCATTGCAGGACATAAAAGTTACTTTGCTTTGGGCATTCAGTACTTGAGGGTTATGGTTGTGTGAAATTGTCTCCCTAGCTCCAAAGCTTAATAGCTACAGGGCTAACTACATCAAGACTACAGCCCAAGATTTGATTTTGAGCAAATTTCCACAAGTAGGTTCTCAGACATAATTTTAGATCTCATTTCCTTTTCTGTGTGGGATCCACAGAATGCCATTAAGACTGAATACTATGGAAAATGTACAAGGAAACATGAAAGATTAGTAATAGCTTTTATCTAAAAGTGATGAGATGGGGTGAGACAGCAACCCCGCAATTCATATATTTATAGCACAGGGAGATTTGGGGGCCAAAAGCATCTCCTCTGGTACTATGAAATTCCCATATGCTTGGCCAGCCTTACCATCCTCCTTATGTGGGCAATAAAAAATCAAATGTTAAGGCTAAAAGCAATTACTTGAAATCAATTTGGGAAAACAACACAATGAAGCAAACCAAGCAGAATGTATTGCTGTCAAGGAGCTCTTCCCAAATTAATCTCTCTGCTGCAGAGAAAGCATGTCTGCCAGCTTCAATTTCTCAAAATCTTCTGCGCCGCAATAATTCAAGAGTGGAGCAAAAGCAGTTTAGAGGTGAGGGAGTGATGGGGAAAGTGGTGACACAGTTTCATAACCACCAAGTTTTGACATGATGCCTTCTCTGAGAACTTTGGGAACCAAGGAGGTCTAATATTCATTTCAGAATATTTTCAGCATGTTCAGAAGGTCAAAATGAAGGCAGTATTTTTGTGTGTTAATGAGTACTGCATGCTGACATAAGGGTACCTTAGACAGAAGCAGGATTTCCAGAAATAAAGCAGATTCTGGGGTTTAAGAAACCTTGTGTGTAAATAAATTCCTCATTTGTGAGTAGATTTCTCTGCACTTCTGGTGTGGTTGTGAGAAGACGGTTACATTGAGGCATTTTGTCTGAAGGCAACTCATCATCATCATATATTTATAGGTCATTTATCAAAATCTGCCAATTGCTCTCCAAATCAGTTTTCTCCATTCTCCTCGATACTGGGTATCATTTGTGATGAGAACCATGCTTTTCATGTAACCCAACACCAGCTCCTGGAAATGTATTTCTCTGCCTTGCTTTGGGCATCATTAACTCCATGTTCACATTGCTGCACCTCTTTACCTGGGGTTAGAATAAGGTGAGGAACCTGTGATGCCCTGTGTGCCTGTAGCATTGGTATCACCTATCTTCTGGAATATCGATTATCCTAGTCCATCTCGGTACATGACTAATGAGGGTGCACAGAACAATCTTGGTGCAAGGATGCTCTGTGCATTTATTCACAAAACTGTCTTGGTGGGTTTTAAAATCCATCCATAAATAAACCCAATAAATAGGTTAAAATTGAGAATAAAAAACAAGTTTCTCTTCCTGTCTCTTAAGCCTCAGTATGTTTCCTTAATCTTGTCTACTATACTCCCTTTCCTGGGCTGTTCAGCAGAGTTGAGACGCCAGCAAGCATGGTCAGTGAGCTCTACTCCCTTGTCCCTCCACCATCCTTTCAAGGTGAAAAGGATAACCATCAGAGCAACTGGCTGCTCCTACTCCTACTCCACCCCTGGAGTACCATTCCTGTCACACCTTCTTTGGGCAATTGAACTGCCTTTCCTCTGCATTGGCTCAATCTGATCCTAGTATTATTTCTCTCTTTGTCTTTTTGTTGGCTTTACTTCCATTACTTCCATTGTACTTTTTGCTTTCCTGATTTCTTTCTATTTTTCTCGCACTTAGACCCCTTTTATACCCAGTGAGTGCAGGCGTGCCAAATGACCTGTGGAGTCCCAATGTGGCACATTACACTAACTGCATTTGTGTACATTACATGATATTAGCCAGTTCCCTCATCAAGTTCTCTGCAGCTGAACATATTTCTTCCCTCACACCTACGCTCATGGGGTCTGAGCTGCTCCATTCTTTTTTTTTTAAATTGCACTGTCATGGGCCCTGATGCACTTCACCACACAACCCTCTTGCATAATGCTGAAGGTAACTAAAAGAAGATGGCAACAGGAATGGCACCAAGCTTCAAAAACGTCTGCTTTATTGCCCCATAGATGATGAGATACAGTATATGACAGAGCAAGCCTGGAGAGTCACATCCAGTGTTCAGTGCCCAGGTACAGGAGACTGTTCTGACTCACATGTATTCGGATGACAGGTGCACCAAGAGGCACATGCAGATAAACTCTAGCAATCCACAGATGTCTGGAGATTTGGCCCTTTAGGATTCCCTGAGATATTTATTTCCTAGCTCTTTAACTACAGGGTTGATAATGTGTTTCTTTTCTGGCAGTTATTGCAACATAAAAGATAAAGGAGTGAGTGTTCAATCACTGGAATGAGTCTGACATTTAAATTGATTTAAATTATCCTCCCTTATGAAACAAGAGAGAATGACAATCTGCTTGTGAGTGGCACAAAGGGTAACATCAGGCTGAGCAGTGTGCCACTAACTGCTAGCACACAATGGCTTTCATTTATCAACAGCATGCAGCACAAATTTGTGTGCACGCTATATGAGACAACATTTTAATGCAAAATTCTGGGTTCAGCTAATGATGTACGAGAAACTGTTTCAAGCTATACACAACATTTGCATCTGCACCTGACTACAAATACCTTATACTGAATAAATTATTATAATTGGACTGAACTGTTGTAATATTACAGTATATTCCTAACTCTTACAAAATAACGTAAATAAGTCAAAACTCAATCTATTCATTTATTTCTACAAGAAAAGATTTTAATGTTAAACATTTTACTGGTCACAGATTGTAATTTACTACCATATGAAATGGATGAGTAGTTCTGGTACAAAATTTTGTGACCACCCATGTCGCTTTGAAGCTTTTACAACTGAAAGTAACACATTGTAATCTAAAGTTTATAGGCATCTCAACTTTAGGACATGTTCTTCAGACATAACTTCATAGATGGGGTGAAGTTTATCTTAATAGTCAACCTGGAATATAAAAAATACAACAGAGTGATTGTCAGGTGCTCTGTTAATAGGCACAGTAAATACTACTGAGTTAGCTTTTCATATGGTGCCGTTGTAATGGAATTGTTAGTGACACTGCATCCAGTTGTGGATCTGAACATTAGAGTTTATATTTTCACTCATGGGCTTTCTTCAGACATTTTTGTTTCCTCTTCTGTTATATGAACAGGTTAATTAGGTGACTCTACATGGTTACAAAATGAGAGTATGGAAATGTGCGTGGGTAGATGAACTTGAATCCCATGCAGGGTTGGTTCTTGCCTTATGCTTGATAGTGTCAGAAGTTACTCTCGTTCCTCACAGCACTGTAACTGTTATACTCTGGGTATTTAATAATTTAAAAAGAGACAGTGTCAATCTTCAATAATGCAGCTGACAACAGGATGTCAGAAGGTCCTTGTTTATGACATCTCTCAAAGAACAGAACTATCCACTTGTCTCTGCTGAGGAATTGCTTAGGGTGTAACTCCATCTCGCAGAAGCTATCCTTCCTGAGATAGCACTGCTAGGATGCAAAGTTAAAAAGATTATGGGCAACACATTTGTTTTGGTACAGTCACAATTGTTATCCTGGCTCAGGTTTATTTCTTGCTTGTTTAGTGTTCTTCTTTTGTTTATAAATAATTTTGTACATTATGTTATTAATTCTTTTTTTTGGTTTTGTTCTGATTGTTTATGTTTTGAAATTGTTGCTTTTCTTTGCATTGCTGCTTGCTTGTAGTGTTGTCTGCCCTGTCCCCTGTATGTAGAACACAAGGAGGCAGGGACACCTAATTATACAGCTAGGATTCGAGCCCCAGCAGTAAATAAGCTACACTTGTAGAGTGTTTCAACAACTTTGCCATAGACATGGTTATTGTGGTTTGTTTTTTATTGCTTTTATTTGCTTTTGCTCATATTTAGATTCTCAAGATTTTGACGCCTGCACTGTTTTTCTTTTCTTTTCTTCTTTTCTTTTCTTTGTTATATTTTTGATTCTCTTGAATAAACCTTCAAATATAATGATCTGGCCTTGTTTTATTTGGATTAGTGTTATTTACTGTTTCCATTTCTCCATTTTTGTGGATATTTTGAGACTTTAATCATTCCAAGGCATTAGCAAAGCTTGCCTTTGGAGTAGGGGTAACACTTTTTAGAGTGATACCTAATCCAGGGGCTGAGACCTGAATCAAGACAAGGTTTGGCTTTTGTGTGTGTTTTTTTTTTTTTTTTTTTTTTGTCTATGGTGAATTTTGTGCTATGACATGGCAGAATTTCACAACATAGAGATATCAATATAGCCATAGGTCAATATGGCTGCTATATTGTGACATTCTTTTTGTGTAACAGCAAACACATTTCTTAGCTTTGCTGAGTGCACAGTACTGGTTACATTCATTGCCATGGGCAAATCCAGGTCATTCCACCATTTGTATCTGCTGTGGAAACACTTAGGGCTCATTTATACTTCATGCTCAGAATGCGTACACACATGCATCATGGCTGCCATGCGTTCATTTGACGTATCCTCTGAGCAGGTCCTCAGAAATTAACGCGACGCATGTGCGAGTTGCAGTACCAGCAAAAAGTGTGATAAAAGCTTGAATGTGACGTCAGAGTCTCTGTTTACTCTCTACACGTGACAGAAAGTTGCTATGTGGATCCTTCGGGATCGATGTGCGCGCTTCAATGTTTGATGAATGGTTCGATGTGGTGAAGCAAAATGCCGGCATACAAATGCGTTCGTGGTGCTTTTATATTTAGGCGTTGCATATTCCCCATCATAATGACACGATACATTTTAAAAGTCTTTAAAAGTTTTAAAAGTTTTTAATCGCTACGAGCTTCTGGGACTTCCTCCTGACCTGACAGCAGCGGCACGCAGCAATAGATTAAGAACACATTAAATTTATAATATTCCAACTCTCTGCACATTTAGAATCTTTAGATTTATACTTGATATCACTTTCATGATAAAATGCATTAAAGTATGTATGTTACATTTTACAGATAAATCATTCATTTTATTTAAATAATGAATACTGTTAATAATTACACACATGGGGGTGACACAGTAGTGGAGCAGTAATGCTGCTGTCTCGCAGGGAGTCACGTCGCTGGTATTCCCTGCCTAGAGTTTGCATGTTTTCCTGCTGGGTTTCCACAGTGTGCTCTGGTTTCCTTCCATACATATGCAGATTTGATGACACTAAATGACGCCAGTGTATATGTGAGTGCTTGTATTCAGCTTGCGATGAGCTGATGCCCTGTCTAGGGATTGTTTCTTCCTCGTGCCCAATGCTAGCTGGAATGGACACATCCCTGGATTGATGGATTTAATCATTAAACATCCTTTTCAGAGATATTGTGGCAAGGTGTCATCGGAATTTAATGGGTGTTCCAGGCAATTCACAACACAGCGAAGCCGAACCAGTTCTCATCGTGATAATATCTCGCACTGCCACCTGGTGGATTCTTCCAGATTTATGTAAAGTACACGCGCAAGTATAAACAGTAAAACGCTTGCGTAGCAGGAGTGTCCGCTGCAGCATGCGTCGCGTAGTGTGAAGTATAAACCCGGCCTTAGGGTGTCACTTCTCCTCCAAATAGCTGTGATCTCTGAATCAGCATTACAGGACACCGATTTAGGACCATAAGATTACAAGAAGTAAGTTCCACTGATGAGCTAAATGGAAATATTTGCTGTTTGTAATTTTAGTGGCCCATGTTTGATCCTCATCTTTCAGGGTTGAAATGTGATGGAAAAGAAGTTGACATCCTGAGCAAATTACTCAGGAGAAGCAATAGCAAACTAACCAGCACAAAAACTATGTACAACAGCCTAATGGTTATAACACGGCCATGGAACATTTTCAAATAAAATGTACTCCATACAATACATCACATTAGTGAAAAAAGCAGGTTCTGGAACAGGATAGACTTTCTTGGTGAAAGTAGTGTGAAATGAAGCAAAATTGCACCTTTAATTGGCTAACTGGACAGATTACAATATGCAAGCTTTAGAGGCAGTTCAGGCCCCTTCTTCAGGCAATTCGCACCTCATAAAGTGCAGGTTCCAATCAGATGAAGGTGTGTGCGCGAACATACCTTCGCTTAGGGGACAGTTGGGGTGCCTGTCTGAATGACAGATTTTAGAAATTAGCATTGTACTTTAAAAGGGAAAAGAATGGTCTCTGATTTTTAACCTCATTTTTAAAGGATTCATTACTTCTTGGATTTTAAAACCCCCACCTGGACATTGTTTTTTATGGATTATTTATTTATGGATGGATGCTCTGCACTTTTGAACACTTGGCTTTTGATTGATTTTAATAAAACCACTATTCACCTTTTGCACTTATGCCTTGCAATATGTGTGTGCCTTCATTTGCGTGGCTCAACTCGATTATGATTATCGTTGGTGGTGGGTTCAAGAGACTCCCAAATGGCACAGAGAGTGTCAAGCCAACCCGTGCCATCAAATTCACTCTCTATAAATTAAGTCTAATAGACAGTCCTTAATGTTAGCTTTATGTGACAATAGTCCTTAGATTGAAGTTAGACAACAGACAGACAGAAATCTTAAGAAATGTGACCTAGATGCTTAGGTCTCAAATGGAATACCACTGACAAGAAGTTTCCCTTTTCCCTTTTTCTGCATATATTATCAACTTCTTTCCCTTAATTTGTGTGAATGGTTTACTTTGAATTGCACTAAAATCTTTTAAAGAAGGCACTGTGGAGTTTTTGTGTACAATGAGTCATGATATTGCCGGAATGCCTTTCTGGTATCTGATTTTTAACTATTTGGAAATCCATGACAAACACAGATTTAGCACTGGCCTGTGCACTGTCAGTGAGAGGCCCTGACCTCCACATTCCTAAAGTGGATTAAGCGGATTGTGTACTATAAAATAACACATTTCTTTTAAGTCAAAAATGAAAGCCTGTAAGAAGCAGAGAAAAAGTTCCAGAAGAGCAAAAGTGCACAGTATTACTTTAGGCCCACAATTTGCTCCTGCTATTAAGTGTTTTCAATACTTTTGCACCAATTCAAACAACCTGTTCAATGCTACTTTTCAAGCATTTGCAACACTGAACATGCTGGTTGGCACTGAGGTGACACTATAAGCAATTAAGTGACTAATAAATTTAGCATAACAGACAATGATGGAAAAAAATTACTGCAATAACAATGTAAACACTGGTCTACTGAACCTGTTGGACCAGGTGTGAAAAACAATACTGTAAAGATCCAAAGTAAGTTTATATGAAAACCTTTGAGTAAATGAAAAGGGTTCTTTGGCATGTAGCAGAGACCAATTGAAACCTGAGAAGGGTGCTGTTTGTCATCAATCACATGAGAGAAAGCACAGGAAAGTATTCAGACCTCTGGTGTGGAAAATCCACATCTGTAATAAAGTCAGTGTATCTAAAACAGAACATGCTGAAGACCTGTCCTGACAAGCATTGCTGCCATTGGTTCCTCTATGTGATATAGCGTGCCACATGAACAAAGGGCATTTCTAGTTATGATATCTTTCCCAAGAAAACACATCTCTTCTACACAACTGCGCCATCCTAAATATTTAAATGGTGTATAAAGCTGTTTAAGAATCACCTTCTATCCATTCAGGGGTACTGCCTTGTGTCTATAGTTGCTGATGTAGGCTTTAGAACCCACAAGCCTATATTAGGAATAACAGACTAATAAAAAAGAATTTTAGAAATTTAAAAAGAAATGTGATGCCTTGATCAGCATGTTAACCTTGAAATGAAGACTTAGTGTTTAATGTTTATTAAAACTAAATATTTTTTTTTTCACCTTATACAATTTCTTGTATTAGGAATTTGTTAGTTTTCGCATACCCCTTGGGGTCAGAGCGCATTGTCAGCCATTGTACAGTGCCCCTGGAGCAATTACAGGTTAAGGGCCTTGCTCAAGGGCCCAGAAGAGTAGGATCTCTTTTGGCAGTGACGGGAATTCGAACCAGCAACCTCCGGGATACCGGCACAGATCCTTAGCCTCAGAGCCACCACTCCACCCATTACTTCACACATAGGTTAACCCAGCATGAAGAAGACAAAGATAAAAATAAATTTATGACTGACCTAAATAACAATTTCTTCCTGGTGTAGGGGAAGTAACAAAGGTAAAATCAACTACAACATTATTTGTATATTTATAATGGGAAATCACAGGAGTGAATATGTTAATTGCTTCTTCTAACAAGACAACTACTGTTTTACAGCAGTAACGTTAAATGGCACACTAAACCAGAAGGGAAGAAATCGAGATAAGAGCCAAGATTAACTCTTCTTTGGCAACTTATGGTCAAATTTACAAAACACTGTCTAAGAGTTACTAAAAGTAAAATGATCTCCAAGCAAGAAGCACATTGTTCTTCCTGTATCTTTGGCTCAACCATTGGACAGAGTTTTCCTTTCAGCATGGGAGGCTGAGGAGTGTGATCCCTATGTAGCTGGAACACAACCTCTGATCATCCTTGATAATATGGGGAGCACCATACCAGTATGCCATTCTAAGGGTGCTTTTCCTACCTTACATGTGACACTGAATAGACCCATTAACCACATTACCCCAACAATGTCCAGTGCTTTTAACATCTCTGGTTGGATTTCATCTACCCCAGCAACCTTACCACAATGAAGTTCTCAGACCACCGTCTTTGGCAACAGTGATGGGAACCCCACCTGCTGGACATGTCCAACACTGTGTCCTGGATGAGGAGCTCCTCAAAGTGTTCCTTCCACTGCTTCACAATTTCCAGTACATCTTAGCCCACTCCTTTATAGAAGGTAATTTAGAAAATCGAGAAAAATTATAATACCCTATAAATATTTGGTATATTTTTACAATTGGAACACAAGCAGGGTCACAGAGAGAGACACAGGGGAGAAATGAACTGAATAAGGTGTCGTAGTCAAACTCTGTATTGACATTAAACTGGACTCTTCTTAATGCCATAAAGCATCTTGATGTTGCAATCTGTAAGTAGTACTATATATAAAAAAATAAAAACTTGAGGTGGCGCAGTGGTAGCACTGCTGCCTCGCAGTTAGGAGACCCGGGTTCACTTCCCGGGTCATCCCTGCGTGGAGTTTGCATGTTCTCCCCGTGTCTGCGTGGGTTTCCTCCGGGCGCTCCGGTTTCCTCCCACAGTCCAAAGACATGCAGGTTAGGTGGATTGGCGATTCTAAATTGTGCTTAGTGTGTTTGTGTGTGTTCTGCGGTGGGTTGGCACCCTGCCCGGGATTGATTCCTGCCCTGTGTTGGCTGGGATTGGCTCCAGCAGACCCCCGTGACCCTGTGTTCGGATTCAGCGGGTTAGAAACTGGATGGATGGATAAAAACTTGAGAACAAAGGAGAAATAATTTTGGACCAAACCCTTAATGTTTACTTCCTTTTAAAGGTGCACTGCAGTATGGTCAGTAGACAACCTCTGCCCTGCTGAATGCCTATATAACTTATAGTGCCTATGCCTATAAAATAACAGTAATTGCTTTTATGTCTGTAAAGTTTAACAGCTGTGGTAGTTTATTCAAATCTCACTCTATTCTTTTATAGAATTGTTACCAGCAGAAAATGGAAAACATATATATCAATATACTGTACTATTATACTGCGGTGGGTTGGCACCGTGCCCGGGATTGGTTCCCTGCCTTGCGCCCTGTGTTGGCTGGGATTGGCTCCAGCAGACCCCCGTGACCCTGTGTTCGGATTCAGCGGGTTGGAAAATGGATGGATGGATGGATGTACTATTATGTTATTGTACCATATATATAGTATAGTATACATTTTTGTTATAGTTAAAGCATATTTTTTTATCCTGTAAATATGCACCACTGTTTTTTTTTTTTTACAAATAAACCAGTAGTCATTATTTTATAAGGTGCAAAGAAACACAGTCCCATACCAGAACAGCTGACCACAGACACATTACGTGTGTTAGTTTGGGTCTCAGTGCCGTGAACTGGTCCAATATCCTTGTGGTTTCAAGTCCAATTCCTCAGCAGACTTTTAGATTCACAGCCATTAACATTTGGTTTATAATCTCCCAATATACAGTGGAAGTGACAGACTACAATGCAGGTGTAAAGCTCACATCCAATGAGCTATGCTGAGTCCAAATAACAAAAATAAATAAATAAATTGAATTTGAATACACAGTACATAGCTGCTGTTTATTTTGCCTGAGGATCAGGAGACAGCTGCAGCCAGAATGACGTTAGGATCTGAACTCCTGTTGAGCTCTTAATCTCTCTCTGTCGGATGGGATTCTCATGCAGAGAGAGACACCATACAACATATGGGGTTTTTTTTTCAAACATTTTCAAAGCTTTGTGGCTCGGCTCGTCAAGTTCACCCACATTATGTCCCTTGCATATGCCTGTCTAGGAAAAGAATCTTACCCAAGTGAAATGCAGCCAGCTCTACGTAGTAGCAGAGTGAAATTAAAATCACTGCACAATGAAGATGCTTCCTTAGCAGGAAACCACCCTGCTTAGTTATTGACCTGCACGGTTAACATCCAGTTCAAGTTCTTTTTTTTAACCCTTTTCCTCCAGTATTTTAAAGGCACAGGTATTGTGCTGCATTGTTTAGGGAATTGTTCTGTCCAAACAAATTAGTAAAAGACAAGTATAAGTCAGTTATAGTGTCGGCAGTGATGGCACCCTCCCTCAACAATGCTTCTTTTTGAGATAAGCTGCTGTGCACCTGGACTATGGTTTTAAGGGTCAGGGTTTAATCCCAGTCTGGAAATGAGCTAAAGTTGGTAGTAGGGGAAGCTGAGTCTTAACTACAATGGTATAATAGATGGGATGCACTTTGCTGAGAATGGTAAATGTAAGTATGTTAAGAGTGTAACAGTATTCAGTATTGAAGCCTGTTATGGTGCAGTGATGCTGCCAGCCCTCAGATGAAACCTGTAGCAACTCCTTCAACAGAAGCCTTTCTTAGTTCAGATGGGTTGCTATGTGTCCAGTCTGTGGCCCAACTGTGAACACAAAGTTCAGAGTTCATTTCTGGCACTAAGGATGAATGAAACTTTAACTACATTGGTGTCATTAGAAAAGATACCCTTTGCCAGAAAATGGCGAATTTAAGAATGATATAGTGTAACAGTTTATGATGTGTTACCATATAGTGATGGTACCACCCCTCAGGCTACAAAAGACTTCTTTTATCTCTATCACTTAGTTTTGTTATGTGGCATGATGATGGCCAGGCCATGAGTACAAGAACAAGGGTTTCTCCCAGTTGGAGGGTGAAAAACAGTATATACCAAGAGTGAATTTAGTCTTAGTTAAAATTGTGTTGGTAATGAGATACCCTTTGCTCAGAATGGTGAATGTAAGCAGGTGAAAGGTAACTGTGTTTGGTGGTGAAAGCATGATAATCAAACCGCTTAGCCCCTAAACCATACTGCTTCAGCTACACTAGCTTGATGTATATATAGAACCAGTAAAAGTGCCAGGCAACTGGCTTAGTCTCAGGAGAACAAGGAGCAGGCTGTCGTGAGTATGTCTGCTATCTCTTGCAGGAATCTCCCTGTGGTAGCAGCCTCTATGAACCTTTAATTTTGATTTGTGAAGTATGACAATAATGGAATAATGGATTTGGGAGCACTAGCAGCAGCCTGCCTCATTATATGAAGGAAATCTGCACAAAGGTATTGTTGGGAGAACATATGTATACTCCATCTATCCAACTATCCATCCATTATCCAACCTGCTATATCCTAACACAGGGTCATGGGGGTCTGCTGGAGCCAATCCCAGCCAACACAGGGCACAAGGCAGGAACAACCCCAGGCAGGGCACCAGCCCACCACAAGGCACACACACACCCACAAACCAAGGACACACTAGTGACAATTTAGGATCACCAATGCACCTAACCTGCATGTCTTTGGACTGTGGGAGAAATGCAGAGCACCCGGAGGAAACCCACGCAGATACAGGGAGAACATACAAACTCCACGCAGGGAGGACCTGGGAAGCGAACCCAAGTCTCCTTACTGTGAGGCAGCAGCGCTACCACTGTGCCACCGTGTAGCCCTATGTATACTCCATTAATGTTTTTCTTTCTTTCTTTTATTTTTAAACATTGTATTGAATTTATTAAAATCAAATAATATTCCATACCAGCAGTTAAGTTTTATAAATCTAGGTTTGAAACAAATTAACCCCCACCCATGAGAAAGAGAACTAGGCCAACAGACTAAAACTTTAATAGTGGAAAAAATAAATAAATAAATAAATAGATAAATATATAAATAAATACAATAAAAAAAGGGAAGAGAATCCGATTATTCAACTTAAATGCTTATGCTGAAATGTTATTGATTAGATCCTGCCAGGTTTTGAAAAACTTTTGCACAGATCGTCTAAGTAAGAATTTGATTTTTTCAAATTTCATATAGTATAAAACATCAGTTACCCACTGAGTTAAAAGAGGAGAGTTAGTATTCTTCCAGTAGAGCAAGATTAGGAGGGATTGTGACACCAAGGCTGTCTGAAAGGCATTTAGAGATGTTGGTCCAAAATGTTGTTAATTTGGTGCAGGCCCAAAACATGTGGCCTAGTGAGGCTAGAGCTCGATTGCAACGTTCACAGGTTGGATCTTGCCCTGGAAACATTTTGGATAATTTTAAATGAGAAAGATGTGCTCAATACATAGTTTTAAGTTGAATAATTGTATTAATGCTTTTCTATGCTGACATTTTTCATAGAACTGTCCATTCCTTTCACACTGCTATCTGTTTTGATTTGACAAAGAACTATAATATAGATATGCTGATTCTTTTCTGTAATATAATACTGCATGATGGTATAATGACATTGGAGACAGAATTAATAAAGATTGGCTGTCTGAGATCTATGGGCTATCAAAACGGTGTTCTTGGTAGCTGTGTGGGAACAGAATGAAGTATCATATCAAATCGGCAAGAGGAAAGAAAATATCTGTGTGGTCATCACAATTTGTGGACTGCAGCTTCCAGTAAATTCAGAATTGCTGACTGCTGTTGCTGAATTTAACACCAGGCTAAGTCAAATTAAATTTCTGAAAATTGTTAGGCATGTCACATTTAGCACACTTCTAGCACAGTCATGTTTACCCCTTTTTGTGAGAGCCAATAATGTGCTCCTTAATGGGCCATTACTGTACGAAGGGTTAATAGGTACGGCGGTTCATCCTCAATTTCTGACCTTTTTCATTCTCTCATTGCACACAAAACACAAGACATCAGACAAATGAGCTTCTCTTTTGTTTGTGAGGTTCAAAACACCTGCATTCTTTAATCCTGGTCGCTGCATTATATGAATTGTACTTTCTGATGAGCATTCACTAGTTGCCAGCTCTCATGCTTACAGGGCCTACCCCTATGATTAGCAAGTCATAGACTAGTACGATTGAGTTGCTGGGCATGTCACATTACATGACTGCTTTCTCTAATCTCTCTAAGATTATGTAAATAAGGGGCTATGAATGAAAATTGCTGGAATTCATGTAATGTGTATGTGTGTGTAACACAGCCTTAAACTGCCTTATTTAAAGCCTGTTCTTGAAATCAAATAACCAGCATTGCTAATCATTGCACCACTGTGCCACCCCTGGATTCTAACTTACTTAGTATATTGTATATAGCATATTTCCCATAAGCCTCATGTAATAGTGTCTACATATTATATGTTACATTATATATAAAAAATAAGGTCATTTCTGTCCATCCGGCAGTCACAATTCAATTCATGCTTGTTTCCAGGTGAAAATGATTAAAAGAAGCTGTGCACAACACCAATACACTAAACCAATAACCTGCAATTTATCATGGAGGGGACCTGTTTGTGTTATATACAGGTTTATACACAGTCATAATTGTCATACATATTGTATATTATGCTATGTGTTAAACATAAAATGCAAAGGATGGAAATGAGCACTAACCAGTTTAAGGAGCTGCTCGGTGTCAGTGTAGCAGGTTTAGCTTTCTATCTACGTGTTTAATGTGAAGTGCACCTAACCATCGCCAGATGTCTTAAAAGATAAACAGATAAACATAATGCATGCACAAAGAAACAAATATTTATAATGCAGCACTATTTTCTTGTGACTGATCAACTTTATGTAGTAATACCATGCAAAAAAACCCCACAATAAGCCAATATCATCAACACAAAATAGTAGAAGAGCTGGAATCTACAGCAATCACTGTGGGTGTTTATTATAAAACAGTGTTTTAGGGATCCGAAAATTGCGATTAATCTTAGTAAGAGACTGCCATCTGAAATGTACTTTGTATGCCTTGCAGCAGCCATTTTCCTGCACTCAGTCGCTCTTAATTAAGTTTCAAGGAACAGGCAATAGAACTGCCTGCGCTTGATGCTCAGTTGCTGTAAATAAAAAAAATGAATTGCTGATCCATTTAAATTTAGAAATATTGCAGCGATTATGTTTAGAAATTTTTATAATAAGCTGAATATATTTATTAAGATGTATGTTTTCATACATCAAAGCCTTTTTAGAGACAAATGTCAAATGTGTGCTTGTAATGGCCAGAACATTTGTGGTATGCAGTGTTACTTCTGCTTCCCTCTGATTTTCAATTATGCCTTCTACTTTCTCAAGTGCTGAATTGTGTACATCTGAATCTGATGATGATGATGACTGCAGTGGGCTGTGGGCAGGAACCAACAATAGGTAGGAGGTCAGAGAACATGCCACACAAGCACACACTAATTCCAGTCCCATTCACAGTCATCTATCAGCCTCATATATTAATCTTTGGGCAGTAGTTGGACATTGAAATGAACACAGGAGAGCCATTCATACTCCACCAAGGTGGCATTCTGGTAGGGAATCTAACTTGGGTCCATGGTAATGATATTAGTTGCCCCCTAGGCCAGCAGGTGTAACCAGTTTTATCTGAAGCTCTTGCCTCCCTGGATTATGTACTTTCTTTATTCCTCTGCAGACCACTAGTTTACCTTTACCCAATATTAAGAGGCACGATGGATTTCTGCTATGCCAAGAAAAGACATAGTCGACCTTATATGTCAACTGAATGTGTGAAATTCATACTCCCATTGTGTGCACAGGGAGAGATTCATAGGGTTGGATCCAAAAAGGTAAACTTGATTCATTGGTCAGGAGAAGTAAAGGATGACCAGTTTGTTTCAAAAGTAGATAATGGCCAAGCGCTCCAATAGTATATAGTATATGTAGTGTAAAGTATACATATTACACACACATTATATATATATATATATATATATATATATATATATATATATATATATATATATATATATATAATATATATTATAATAATACAGTATATATATATATATATATATATATATATATATATATATATATATATATATATATATATATATGAACAAGTAAATACAAAGAACGTATCAAAAGATACCCAAGAAGAGGAGAAACTGTTATTCAAAAATGTATTATTTCTAGCAAATAATGGTGATATTCTATTATATGGTTTACTCTGTGCCAATAGTAATCATATTTCCATTGCCGAAAAACTGATGTATTAAGCTGAATCCTCTTGTTTCCCATTTTTATATATATTTACACTGTTAAATTATTCTCATCATTTCAAAGCATTTGTAGACATACTGTGTTAGTCATTGCACATCAACACAAGCACATTTGCACTAAACTAATAACAGCAAGTAACTGTGAGCTAAAAGTGTAATTAAACAGTCTAGAAAAGTCTGTTTTACAGTAACAGTGAGGCTTAACCTGGCATTTCAACTTGGAAGATAAGTTTCTGGTATTTTGTTGCTAGTGAGGCTAAAACAGAGTTTGAGCCTTAATGGTCCACACCCCCTAGGTCACAATTACCATACACCACCTTGGCTGTAGACAGCGTTTTCTATATCTATGGAACATGCAGTTCTTTGTGCACATGGTTTATATCATCACTTATGTTATTAGTGTTTCATTATTGTGAAATATTGCTGAATATTTATGTTTATAGTCCCTTTCTGGACTGTTTTGTGTAATTTTAACCTTGTCTTACTTTAGGTTGTACATGCTTGGTGAAACATGCTTTGTTCATATTTAGGGCTTCTGCATGTTTTTCTCTTCTGAATGGTTAGGTCTCTTTAGATAGATAGATAGATAGATAGATAGATAGATAGATAGATAGATAGATAGATAGATAGATAGATAGATAGATAGATAGATAGATAGATAGATAGATAGATACTTTATTAATCCCCAAGAGGGAATTCACATATTTTTTATGGTCTAGCAACAACTTAGCTAGATGAGTAAGGTTTCTTACCCGGTCCTCCTGTTTCCTTTTTGCTAGTGCTTCTTGCTTTGTCTTTGCACTCTAATCTGGTTTCTACCTCATTTATATTTTTTCAGTTTGTGCAGTATTTTTAAATATTGTTAGTTTGATAGGTTGATTGCATATTTACCTTTCAATGTTAAACAGTGTTACTTCCACTCTGCACTGTGCTAATGGGAGTTGCAAGATTCTTAATTTGCAGCCCAGCATGAGCTCCATTGTACTTTTGCTTCAATCCTAACAGATCCCAATCCCAATAGATTTCTTGTCAGTTGCTAGTGAGATGCAACATAACCAATATATATAAAAATCATAAAAGACAGAAATAACACAAATCTGATGTGTCCAACATGCACATATCCTAACATACAGTGGTGTGAAAAACTATTTGCCCCCTTCCTGATTTCTTATTCTTTTGCATGTTTGTCACACAAAATGTTTCTGATCATCAAACACATTTAACCATTAGTCAAATATAACACAAGTAAACACAAAATGCAGTTTTTAAATGATGGTGTTTATTATTTAGGGAGAAAAAAAATCCAAACCTACATGGCCCTGTGTGAAAAAGTAATTGCCCCCTTGTTAAAAAATAACCTAACTGTGGTGTATCACACCTGAGTTCAATTTCCGTAGCCACCCCCAGGCCTGATTACTGCCACACCTGTTTCAATCAAGAAATCACTTAAATAGGAGCTGCCTGACACAGAGAAGTAGACCAAAAGCACCTCAAAAGCTAGACATCATGCCAAGATCCAAAGAAATTCAGGAACAAATGAGAACAGAAGTAATTGAGATCTATCAGTCTGGTAAAGGTTATAAAGCCATTTCTAAAGCTTTGGGACTCCAGCGAACCACAGTGAGAGCCATTATCCACAAATGGCAAAAACATGGAACAGTGGTGAACCTTCCCAGGAGTGGCCGGCCAACCAAAATTACCCCAAGAGCGCAGAGACGACTCATCCGAGAGGTCACAAAAGACCCCAGGACAACGTCTAAAGAACTGCAGGCCTCACTTGCCTCAATTAAGGTCAGTGTTCACGACTCCACCATAAGAAAGAGACTGGGCAAAAACGGCCTGCATGGCAGATGTCCAAGACGCAAACCACTGTTAAGCAAAAAGAACATTAGGGCTCGTCTCAATTTTGCTAAGAAACATCTCAATGATTGCCAAGACTTTTGGGAAAATACCTTGTGGACTGATGAGACAAAAGTTGAACTTTTTGGAAGGCAAATGTCCCGTTACATCTGGCGTAAAAGGAACACAGCATTTCAGAAAAAGAACATCATACCAACAGTAAAATATGGTGGTGGTAGTGTGATGGTCTGGGGTTGTTTTGCTGCTTCAGGACCTGGAAGGCTTGCTGTGATAGATGGGACCATGAATTCTACTGTCTACCAAAAAATCCTGAAGGAGAATGTCCGGCCATCTGTTCGTCAACTCAAGCTGAAGCGATCTTGGGTGCTGCAACAGGACAATGACCCAAAACACACCAGCAAATCCACCTCTGAATGGCTGAAGAAAAACAAAATGAAGACTTTGGAGTGGCCTAGTCAAACTCCTGACCTGAATCCAATTGAGATGCTATGGCATGACCTTAAAAAGGCGGTTCATGCTAGAAAACCCTCAAATAAAGCTGAATTACAACAATTTTGCAAAGATGAGTGGGCCAAACTTCCTCCAGAGCGCTGTAAACGACTCATTGCAAGTTATCGCAAACGCTTGATTGCAGTTATTGCTGCTAAGGGTGGCCCAACCAGTTATTAGGTTCAGGGGGGCAATTACTTTTTCACACAGGGCCATGTAGGTTTGGATTTTTTTTTCTCCCTAAATAATAAAAACCACCATTTACAAACTGCATTTTGTGTTTACTTGTGTTATATTTGACTAATGGTTAAATGTGTTTGATGATCAGAAACATTTTGTGTGACAAACATGCAAAAGAATAAGAAATCAGGAAGGGGGCAAATAGTTTTTCACACCACTGTAAAGCTTTTAATTGTAAATTATTTGTAGGCTAATATTTAATTATGTGCGATAAAATAGAAAATGACTACTTTTTTGAAAAAAGCATCTCTTCTCCTTTCCCAAAAGTCCAAAAATAAAAAGATCTCTGTAGAGCCACCACTAACATTTTACATTATAGATAACTATGCCAAGTCTCATTTAGACAGAGCTATTCGTTTGAGTTATAATGTCTGAGGTTCTAATAAATAGATACACACAGAGAAATCACTCTCAAAGTGGTCAGATCATACTTCAAAGTTCCTAAAATGTTTATATAAGTAAAACTTTAGAAACATTACAATACCACCCTACTTATATAAATCTATAGTATATTTAGATAAAGTAAAAAGATCCTTGACCACTTTAGCAATAGACAGATCTCAAAATGTTAGCACTACTTCAGGGAGCATTTTGGGTTACAGAGTTAAGGCCTGACTTGTGTGTTGGGAAAAGGTCAGAAAGGAATGTAAACTCAACAGCAGAGCTTTGTTCTTGGGCTTAATCTCTGTAGTGGAAGGCAGATCTTTGCTTGCATTGCCAGGAGGATTATATAAAGCATTTCACTATGGAGACTACCATGAAAAGAGAAATAGGAAACAACATGTGAACACATTATCATTACAGCCATTCTCATTATGACTTTTATATTGAGAAGTCAGACTCAGGTAAGGGATACACTGTCAATCTGCTTGATGAAGACAAAACTGATGGCCATTATGAACAATGCTACACATCCTCTTTATGACACACAGGCATCGAGGATTTCTAGTCAAAAAATTATTCAGCAGAAGTTTCTTTGTTGAGATTCTTGTGTTTAAATCCCAAAAGTGTCATTAGTGTATCTATCTGCTAAAGCTATATTTACTATAAAAGACCCAAAAGTACCTAAATATGGCTTGTTAAACAACCAAATACACATTTTCTGCTGATGACTTAATTGCAAACTACTACCCATTTCCATGACCATCTTATACTATGTAAGAGCTGATAGACTAAATTCACTGTTAGAGATTTAAAAGAAAATTACAAAAGAGTAGTCAAATGTAGCCAAGGTCTAAATGTCAAGCTAAAATCAATCATCAAAGCCAAAACAAGGAAGCAAAAATTACAGTTGAGAAATATAGCGAAATTTGTTATCGTACCTTGGACTACCTATCACTAAAGTTCTTTGTTTATTTTAAACTTATTCAAATGCTCAAACAATAGGTTGGCGTGCTACATCATCTTAAATTGATAGAAAATTCTGACTCAGTATGTCATGTGACTTCCACAATATTTGATCTGCAGATGACATCACAAAATGTAATTTGTCACGGCAATACCTGAACAAAATAACAGTGTGATAATGTCTCAGATATAATAATAAAAATAATAAATAAAATGAAAAATGCTTCAGAACTCCTAAAAATGAATTGTCAAAGTGCCAAAATACAGAAACATTAGAAAAATAAAGTTGTTTTTTTTATATCACAATAACCACATTACCTTTTGAAGAAAGGTAATAAAATAACATTTTTAAATATTTGATACTTGACATCTCTTGCCCTATACAGTATGTACCTTTAGCATTCCCCCTGCACCTTTCCTCCGTATCCTTGTGTGTCTCTCTTGTCTGCACTCCCTCTCTCTATCCCATTCTTGTAAAGCCCACTTGTCACACTCTAGCATTTTGAGATGCCTTGCTCTCATCTCCTATCTGATTCTTGACTACCATGAAAGCAACACCCATGAAAAATAAACACAAAAACTGGCTGCATCCATGAAGAAATAAATGAATAAATCTGTGACAAAATGTTGGTTAAAAATAATAATAATAAAACTAAAATGGAACATAATTTTTTAAGTCCAAGCAAAAGAAAAATCTACCATCTTGTTCTGTGAAGTTTTGGCACGTGCACACTGAGATTGGCCAATCTGTTTCCATTTTAAGCATTCATGACTAATCAGGCCTACTTCTTCCTTTCTCGTTCAGCACTGAACTTCCATGCCTTTCCCTTAAAGGGTCATGTGACCACAGTGGCTGTCACAGTCTTAAAATAAAATTTCCAATTAAATGTGCAAGAGATATGAGAAGTGTGACATATTATATAAAAGCAGAAGGAGGCCTCTAGCGGAGTGTAAACACTTATCTCCACATCGGCAGTGAAAATATTTTACTTGCAGTACTGCAGCAGATCAGATTAACTCCTGGGGAGTGAGTGAGGGATTCCCTAGATTGTCAGGGTGCATTGAGAAATACCTCTGAATGCCAATTACACCAACATATTTCTGGTCCTCTACAAGGCTGCTATGTGTTTTGCTTATTGATAAGAAAAACAATTCAGAGCCTATAAAATGACCTAATAGCATACTGTAAATCAATACTCCCAATGGCTGGAAAACCATCATGAGAAGAGTGACAGCTATTAATCTTAAAAATGTTGTTTTAACACCATAGATCATCCACTATTGAAGCCCTCTCTCCTCTTAAATAACAGAAAAGAAGAGACAGACCTCACTGGCAATGTCAATTATTGTGTTCATCCATTTGTTTTCCAGTTGGATGAGATACAGCCTGTTTAGATTTGCATTCATCTATTTTTGACTCCAATGCTGTTCAGGGGAAGAAGAGCCACAATCTATTCCATTAGATGCAAGGCAGGATCCAATCCTTTTTGGCAGGATCCAGTCCTTCCTCACAATCACTGATAAAAGCCTGTTTGTTTTCCTGCCATAGAGTATCTTGTTGTAAATCCATACATTCTTCTGTACTCCATATTTGTGACGTTCCAGAATCTTCTAGAGGAAAATACAGGAAACCACCCCAGAAACAGTGGAGGAGGACCACAGGGCTGATGCTCCAAGGGGCTGAAGAGGGTCACTCCGGCTGAGCGTTTCTGAGTAGCAGTAGTAACCCTTTGCTCAAATGGATTTCTGAGTAAGGCCAAGAAGTGGCACTGGGAGTTGCAGAAGTGAGGCTCAAGTCAGCATCCTGTCAGGGACCTCATATGGCAGCAGGGACCCAAACCTGTGAGCTTGTAAGGAAAAGCTGGCTGTGCCTGTTGGTACTACATCTCCTCATGCCACTGGATCCAAAGAGTGTAAGGTGGGAAGATTTCGGATTTTAGAAGGAGTCACCAGGGCTTAATAATTTTTAAGGAACAGTTCCCTGCTCTGGAGTTTAACCTCATTTTAGTGGATATATTTATTATGGAAATTTTAACCTCCATGGACTGGCACCACTTTCATGGATTATTTATTTTTTTAATTGAAGAACTGCACTACATTTTAATTTGAACACAGGTTTTTTTGGATTGATTTTAGTAAAAGCACTTTTCACCTTTACACCTACCCCTTGCTGTATGTGTGTGTTTTGCCTGGCACATTTCAGTAAACAACTATTGATGGTTTGGGTTCAAGAGGCATCTAAACAAGACAGGAAGCATGGAGTCAGCCCGGACCATCACACTAAATACTACATGTTGGAACGCATGTTAAATCTGGAGAATAAGGGCACCATTGCTGGAGTTTTAAGAGTAACCAATTAACTTTTATTACATTCCATTTAGTTGGAGTATTTGTGGTATGTCATTTCATTTATTTGAAGCATGGGATTAGGGAATATGGAGGGAACATTGAAATTCAAGTCAGAGTAGTAAGACTGAATTAGGGAGCAAAGGCCTGTTAAGAGGCATACTACTCGTGCTAACCCACTCTCCAATACACTCATCCACCCATCCATTTTAAAACATAAATAAGAAATTTGACAAATGAGGTTTCTGCTTCAACCACATTTCTCGATAGTTTGTTTCAGGTTCCTACGACTCTTTTATTAAAGAAGTGCTTCCTGGCTTCAGTCCTAAATGCACTTTTCCCTAATTTTCATTGGTCTCCTTGAGAATGTGATGCACTGTTAAGTTGAAAGAATTCTGCTGGATCTACTTTATTGATGCCATTCAGAATTTTGAAGAATTAGATTAGGTTGCCATGCAGTCTGTACTGCTTGAGACTAAATGGGTTTAACTCTTTGAGTCTGATGGAGTACGGCATGCCCTTAAGTCATTTTAGTTATCAAAGGTTAGGGCGTGATAGTGCCAGTTTCAGCAGCTCCACATAAAAGGTGGGAACAAGTAATTTCTTATGCATATCTTTAGGATGTGGTGGGACGTCACAGTACAAGTAGAAAACTACCTGGGCTTGAGGAAAATGTGCAAATGCCATGCACCTGGAGCTGAGGAAATAAAAACACTCATCTCAGTATCAATGTGCCACCCACCAGTGCTTCATTTACAGGTTTTGTGTTTTTGTCCTCAAATCATCCTTAGTGGAGAACTAGATGGTGGCTTCCAATGACCATCAACTGGATTAAATAGGCATGAAAATGGTAAAGAGAGATGTCTCATTTTTTGCATTACATGTTCGACTTGCAGAAAATGTTACATAAGATGACCCCAATAGCTAACTGATGCAATGAAATTTGAAATGCGGGATATGATGATGGCCATACAGAACACAAGGCATAGTCACAGATTAATTATTTGGTCAAGATATGTGGCTACAGACATGATGATTTACCCTTAGAAATTTCTTTGAGTTGGCTGTTTTCCTTGCTATTGAAGTACCTTGAACATAATTAAAACAATGAAACATTGGCGTTAATGCAACTCCTGCCATCCACAAGGCAGTATTTACCATGTCATGTTATTCTTCAAAACATAAGTAATAGTTCCTCAGTTGGGGGCAGCTTACCAGTAATATCTTGACATATTATGTAAATTGGATATCTTGCGTCACACAATGTTGCTTCATTCAGCTTATCCTTTGCCCTAAAGCAACACAAGCTGGGCACAGAAAACTGTTGCCATCAGTGTATTTTCATATTACAAAGGATTTTTTAGTTTTTTCAGTTTTATTCTTTCTCTGTCATATCATCCTAGTGTATCTGTGTATTTTTGGCTCCTATGGCCCAAAGACAAAATATACATCATTCAAGTGTAGTGCCTCTGCTTGTTTGTCACACAGCGTGGAAGTGAACAGGAAGCTTCCTCTTGTCGGGCTGCCATCCCTAGGCGAGCAGTCATGCCGTCACGATTTGGGAAGCCTTCTGTAATGAATATGACAAATTCTTAACTGGGGCTGGCAATGTTTACATAAGAAGATCAGGCGAGGGCTTGCTTTACTAATGATGCCGTTCACCCTCAGGGATGTTTCAAAACTCAACAAAAATGAGGTGACAAAGCAAAAAAAAAAAAAATTGAAAACCTGACACATTAGACAAGGCCTTTGATGTTACACAATTGCAGTTAAAGATCTTTTGCTCACCAAGAGTTTACTGTATAATCACATGACTGAACCTCAAGCAGCCACCATAGGGTAGATTAAAATGGACATCCGACCTGCTGAAATGGTTTCCATCAACAATTTGCCTTTCAGCTATTCCAAAGAGGTTGCACAACCTTCCAGTTTTGGTTCATGTTTGTCTGTCTGCCAAATGCTCATTAGTTAAACCCACAATGGCTACTTCAGACTCAAGTGTGACTTACTTTGTAATGAATAAAACAGAAATATAGCTGTCTAAAGCTCAAAATGTAGCTCCGCTTGCTTTCTGTTACATAATCTTCCATATCTTTGCTAATCTGATGCTGAAAGCATCAACATGCTGCACTTGCCTGCCTTGGAATCCTTCATCTTTAAAGATCTCATCTTATTTTGTTGGGATTGCCTGGCAAGGAAAGGAAAACACAGCTTGTCCAGTATATCTTCACATGCACGCTCTGGATCGAGGACACTCTTCTGACTCCCATCAGCCAGATGCAAATTTAATCACATGTGTAAAACCTTTACAGCATCTTCTCTAGATGTGACTGCAAAACGCAGTCAATCAGACTTTATATTATACAGCAGGTATTCATCTCCCCAATCGGAACATTACATTGAATTTTCCCCTAAGGCTAATTAACATGGAACTTTTTATGTACAGAAGAGAAACAAAAATTCTAGGATTCAGAGACCAATAAATCTTACTTTTATATCATGCAGAACTGTGGAAACTGTAATAAGAAATAAATTAGAAGAGTACCTGTATGAAAATAATATACTAAATAACAACCAGCATGGGTTTATGGGAGGAAGATCCTGTCAACCACTCTTTAGACAATTTTAAGTGGGCTAACAAAAAGCAGACAAAAGAAAAACAGGTGACATCACTTATTTAGTCTTATAAAAAACCTTTGATGTTGCCGCACACCAAAGCTTCTCTCCAAAACTGAACAGCTTCAGAGTCAACTTACAAAGCTGGACTCCAACTTTATTAACTGGCACATGGCAAAGGGTTAAGAGTTAAGAGATGTTGATACTGATGTTGATTCCAGTATGGTCAGTAAATTTGGAGATGATGTTTTAATTGGAACGTTAGGAAACACTTAGGAGGCAGCAAAAGCAATTACAATTGTTTGATAAATCAGTTAAGAAAAACCTGGGCAATCTTCAGTAATGGGCAAACAACTTGGAAAGTGGAATTTAATATACAGAAGTACATAGTTTTTACATGTAGGCAAAACAAATATTTATCATAAATATAGAGTGGGAGACGCTATGGTGCAAGAATCAGCCTCTGGAAAGAATTTAGGGATTTGCTTTCACTCAAAATTCACATCATTTAGGCATTCAAAAGACAAATAAAATATTACATTACAGTGTAAAAGCAAGCAAAAATCAAGCAATGTTATGCTAAGATTTTGTAATATTCTAGTGAAAATGCATCTGGAGCATCGTTTGCAGTTCTGGTGACAGTGCTACAAAAAGGATATAGCAGCACTTGAAGCTATGCAGAGGAGAGCAAGCATGTTTTTTGTGACATTTTGTTTTTGTTTATAGGATATTTTGTGAAATTTAAACTTAACTCATTTTTTGACAATTTATTGTAACAATTATTCCATTTATTCTTCTACTTTGAAATGATTTTTTTGTGAGATATAGTTTTAAATCTGGATTTTTTTGGGATCATTTTGTATTTTGTGGCGTGAAATTAGTTTGAAATTCTTTTAAATAAATCTTCCTTTCAAATCAATGTTACTTTTAGGTCAGGAGGATTCAAATTTCACTTCTACCTTTTGGCAGTTTAAGGAGGCTTTTTTGGAGTTTGTCAGATTCAGGGCTTGTCTTAGGAATATTCAAGTTTTTTTTTTTTTTTTAGGCAAACAGGTGACACTTACAAGATGTGCTAGGGTAAATCAACTACTTGTAATTTGCTTGGATAAGGGGCTGAGGCAGAGCTACTGAGAACAGGGAAGGCAGCAGGAGCTGAAATGATTGAGCTGGGCACACTGAATAGTCTCCTCTTATTTGTCAAATGTCTTTTTTTTCGACATTTTTAATCATCAACTTAGAACTGAATTAATTTTGCTTGATAATGATAACTAAAAGCAAAGTATATTACCGGTAATATAAAACACATGATTAAAGTCAATAGAATTATAAAAATAAATTTATAAAATTTTAAACATAGTCTTCATTACTGAATTACAGCTTTATTAAAGTATAAGGTGTAGGTAATCTTACAAGAACTACATGGAGTTCAGATACGATAATGTAATGATATGCCTGCATATTACATAAGTATTTGGAGTCGTACTGTGGAGACTGTTGAGATACTTAACATCCATTCATACACAATTTTAAATGATTCCAGTGGGATGAACTGAGGAAATGATTTTAGTTTTTAGGCATAACAGACTGACATATTTTTACCAATGCAACAATTTTGTGTAAATTTAGCCCCGCTGTTGTCCTACAGGGATCAGTGCTGGGACAGCTGCTCTTTTTAATATATATATATATATATATATATATATATATATATATATATATATATATATATATATATACATTGTCACACACGTGCGCATGGGAGGCAGCTAAAGGGCTTAAGGGAAGGCAGTTCTGAGGCATGCCGGGATGTGGCAGAGTGCACTGACTCTTTTTTTCCCTTACCTGTAGACCAGTTCCGGGAGATTTCACCTGGCTCTCTTGACGTCACTTCCAGGACCGAGCCAATGGAAGAAGACCTTACCGGCTCCGGCCCCTGTGATGTCACCTCCGGGCTCGAACCAATGACTGAAGAACATGAGCCAGATCCCTATGACCTCACTTCCTGTCTTCCCCTTTAAAAGTCTACACCTTTTCCCTATTTGTCAGTCTTGTTTTGGACTCCGTTGTATGCACGTCAGTGTTCTGTATTGATAAAAACGATTTTGCAGCCAGGATACCAGATTATACGGGTGGCTGCCCCAAACCTTTATCTGTGAATGTCTCATTTTTGTGACAACATACATACACAATCTGGATAAGAATATGAATAATGATTGGATAAATTTGCAGATGATACCAACGTTACAGTGATTTGGAAAGGTAGATGTTTGGCAGATTAAATTTAATGCAAATAAGCATAAGCTATTATACAGCTACATTATATAAATATGAAGTAAAATGTTTGGGTAACATTTTAGGTTAGGTACTGCAAAAATGCATCTATTACTCACTTACTATTATGTAACAATACCTTTACAACACTTCTTTGGTTCCTCATAACACTTCATCAATAAAGTATTCATCTCTTCAATGAGACGTACTAACAAAACCTCACTTCAGAGTGGTCTGAGGGACCTTAACTGAGGCCCATTTCTCTTGATATTACATATTTAGCATAAGACCTGTGAATCCTTTATATTAACAAGTTGTTTTACCATCATGTCAATATAACAACTGCACAGTAATGGACAACTGATCTATTGATGTTTTATAAGTGTTAAAGAGACCAAAAGAAGTCTTTTTTAAGGTTTTGTTATGTAAGAGTAAATGAGTAACATTTCTGGAGTACCTAAACTAAAGTGTTACCACACAATGGGAAGTCTTACACTTGAACAAACACTTCACAAGAAGGACTTAGGAACCATAGTGGACTCATCACTGTCTACATCCAGACAGTGTGCAGAAACAATAAAGATGTAAACACTAGAATTACCAAAGTCTATGAAAAAACTCGTAAATCCGGCCCACCTTAAATCCCTTTGCACATCTCCGTCAGCGTCTTTTGTCCTGTAAATATGCCGATAAAGACAAGCAGGCTGCTATTCCATCCCCCCACCGCATCAGAATGTGCACAAAGTTCTCCCAGCTCATGCCTTGATTATCTGGGAGTGAAGTGCTGGAGTTTTAGAGTGGAAATAATAGATTGTTATTGGGAACACATGCATTTCATGTGTGTCCCGTTTCTACAATAATCTGGGTAAACACATTGTTAAAACAGAAACGTTTCTCATATTTTAGTAATAAATGACAAAATGTAGGCATAAACTATATAATGTGTGAAGCCTGAAGTCCAAAGATCAAATAAACACTTCCACAAAAGGTTCAAGGACAATATAACAGCTAATGTGGTGTAGCGGTAAGATTTGCTGACTTGTAATCAAGAGTCCCCAGTTCGATCCTGACTGCCTCGTATATTTACCGTTTTGAGTAGTGAGCTGCTCATATTGTTAATATTATACAGTAAACACATACATTTGGTTTGTGTCTGTAACAGCCGGTGTACATTTATAGTACTTGTAAAAGTTACCTTTTTTTTCACTTTTATTCTCTCAGTCACGATCACGATACATACTACCACCCCCCACCCAGGGATCTGATGCTGTTACTTTTTATCTAAAACTGGGAATAACTATAGATGTGAGTGGTGTTTTGAGGCAATGGAACTGGACGTTCTCTGATCTGGAGGGATAAAAGCTGACATACAAACGCTGGTGAATCTGCCTGCTTCGTATCTCACCATCATCTTGAAATTTTTTTTATTCAGTTTTATTGAGTGTTCCTGCTCACACTGAATTAGTATGCACCTTATGGTCCATGATGTCAAAGCCGCACTGACAAAAAAAACACAGAGAGATAGGTATGTATGATATTTGGAATGACTCATTTTATGACCTGTATAGTACATTTCGGAAAACATTGTGGAACTTGTGGATCTTACCAGTCCCACATGTTGCTGAATGGTGCTGTTTCTTTTGTACTCCAGGACATGCAGAGGAAAGAATAGTACAGAGAGGTCAGTTCAGCGCTATATGCAATCATCAAATTCAAATGTTTTACAGGACAAAAGACACTGACGGAGAGGTGCGAAGGGATTTAAGGTGGGCCGGATTTACGAGTTTTTTCATAGGCTTTGGTAATTCTAGTGTTAAGGCCTAATCTGGAGTGCTATGCTGTTTTAATGTCCATGTTACTAAAAAGACATTGCTGTGCTAGAGAAATTCTAGAGAAGAGCGACTAGGCTGATTCTGGGACTGAAAGGTACAAGGTATGAACACCCTTCATTACCTTTACCTTAATTAAGGGTAAATTTCACAGAAATGTCAGAAGCTTCTTCTTTTTCCCCCAGACTCAGAGAACCACAGACATGTTATATGGTGAAAATTGGTACATTCCATATTATTTTGGGGAAATTAGGTGAACAGGATCAAGGAGCTTGTTGGGGCGAATTACCTGTTTTCATCAAAATTGTTCTGTTGTTCTAATGCATTTGGTGTCTCATTTGCCAGCAATTAATTCAATCAAAAAAGTAAAACCTTATACACACAAATACACAAGTTGTATTAAAAAGTCATACGTTGATGCATTCAGTATAACAGTCATAACTTACTTAGTCAATACTTTAAACACAATGGTGTATAATAATTTATGCATGGTGATGAATAAAAAAGTGATGAACTATATTCCAGAATCGGTGTAATAAATGCATCGCATTTCACCAAGTGAGATATGAATGGGCAAATGGAGACAGTTCAGGGTTAACAAAACATCAATTAAAGCTAGATAAAGGATGATTACAAGTATATGAGACAACAATGATTTCATCAAGACATGACAGGAACTTTTAAAAAATAAAACTGTCATCCAAATTTTGTTCACTTGTGTTTGGTTACCTTTATGTGACAGACTTGTCTCTTAATATTTTGATACTTTTGATACTGTAGCATAAGACTGGTCGATTAACTGGAAATCCTATTGACTTAATTTTTTATTTGTTTTAAATGAGGAATATAGTTCATACATGTTTTGGTACACTTTAGTTTCTTGTTCTCAAACATTTAAGAAGGAGAACAAAAATAAAAAAAAGAAAATTAAACTGATGTTACAAGTAAGAACTCTGGGGCTAGAAGACAGAGTGCAAAAAGAAAAGACAAAACTGTGAACCAGCAGTACCCTGCACTACAGGTTACCGAGTCTGGCACCAACTGAATTGAGGATAACCATTTATTAATGCTGGAACTGAACACACTAATCCTCAGAAAAGAGGCCTCAGGAAAAGTCAGCTTGTGAAAAGAGAATATCCAATGGTTGATGGAGACAAAATCCAAAGATTTCTATTGAGAGGCCAGGGCCAATTTGGCTCAAATAGTGTTAATGAAAGAGACTCTCTCATAGAGAAAGGTAAGAGGAAAATACAAAAGATCAAGCAGCCAAATGGAGGTAAAAGCAGAATTTCATTTAGATAGCTGAAGACAGAGCGATAGCGACAAAGAATTAAAAAGACAAGAACTGAGGACAGTACTAAATACAGTCAGTCAGTCATTATCCAACCCGCTATATCCTAACACAGGGTCATGGGTGTCTGCTGGAGCCAATCCCAGCCAACACAGGGCGCAAGGCAGGAACAAACCCCGGGCAGGGCACCAGCCCACCGCAGGGCACACACACACACTAGGGACAATTTAGAATCGCCAATGCACCTAACCTGCATGTCTTTGGACTGTGGGAGGAAACCAGAGCAAACCCACGCAGACACGGGGAGAACATGCAAACTCCACGCAGGGAGGACCCAGGAAGCGAAACCAGGTCTCCTTACTGTGAGGCAGCAGCACTACCACTGCACCACTGTGCCACAAAGTACTAAATACAGCTACAATTCATTTCAATTTTTTTGCTGTTTGACTGACTCCTTTTCTCATTTAGTTTAAAGGTTTCTTAAAGTCTTCTCCTGTTTCATGATTTATAATTTTGGAAGAAATAAGTGGATAGGACTGGCAAGCTTTGTTGGGCTGAATGGCCTGTTATTGTCTAGATTGTTCTAATGTTCTAATGTTTGACTTTGCCAGTATAACTTCCGTTCTAGATCTCTCAAATAAAAATAAGAAAAGCATAATAATAAGCCTTTCTTCTCTCTCTCTCTTGTATTCTCCTCCCTAAAAACTCTTCCAATCGTATTATGGTATAGCAGAGTGAATAATGAGACTCTACTTTAAAGTCATCTATTTCATACCAGAGTGTAAAGTTAAGTATTTGAAATAAATATTCATCTATCCATTTCTAAACCCCCATTTTCATTTATATAAAAAAGAAGGCAGGAACCAGCTGCCAATGGGATGTTACTTCATTTTAGTATACTATCATGCACACATGCTCATTCATCCCAGGTCACTTCAGAGTTACCAGCCGAAATAGCATATGATATTAGGATGTGGAAGAGAATCAAATGTTGAAAAAAAATTAAAAAAGGACCAACTTTCTAAAAGGGAAACAGTACTAAAACAAAAGTAAAATTGCAAACTTCCAACTGATAAAAATAAAAAAAAAACAAAGACATGCAGCGAAAAGAGAGCTTTTGAGATGCTGCGCACAATGTATTCTGGGATTTGGAAGAACACCAATAAAGGCCTTGTGTAGGCCGTCAGTTGTTAAGACCGAACATTGCTAATACAGGTAAATATAAAAAAAATAATAGGGTTAATGTGGGTCAGACAATTGTATTATGTTCAAGTGTTTGAATGTCACATTCTGTATTGTTTAAAATAATTCCTCCCCTAAAATTTTTGCTGTCCTATGCAACTGCCTAGTTTGCCTGGTTCGGTGGCAACTGGGTGACAGTCAACTCGGCAAAAAGACAACTAGGCGAAAGACAAAGCGGCGAAAAGACAATTCGGCGAAAAACAGCTCGGTGAAAAAACAACTTGGCAAATACAACTCGGCAACATCCTTTACCAGTTAGGTAATAGTTAGGTTCAAAGAGATTTTTTAATTATATTTAAATGACAATGTGATTTATTATTATTATTATTATTGTCACCTAAAACCATTAATATATTTCATCAGCACCCTCTCCAAAATCTACTAGTCAAGTCAAATCATGTTTATTGTCATGTGCACATAGTACAACGAAATTCTTACTTGCATGTCTCCTCAGAACAGTGGAGAAAAATACAAAAAATAAATACATGGTTATACCGACAGGCAGGCAGGCAGGCAGGCAGGCAGGCAGGCAGGCAGGCAGGCAGGCAGGCAGACAGACAGACAGACAGACAGACAGACAGACAGACAGACAGACAGACAGATAGATAGATAGATAGATAGATAGATAGATAGATAGATAGATAGATAGATAGATAGATAGATAGATAGATAGATAGATAGATAGAAAGTCAACCAGTACAGAGCCGATGATGAACACAAATCAGCTTCACTGGATAGGCCACTTCATACCATCTCTGTAGCAAGACTGACCAAAGACGGCAATGGAAGAAGAAGGAACAGAACACCTCCCTCTTTTGCCCTCAGTCTCCCAAATGTGCGGCTCAAGCATCGGACTACTCAGTCATTACCTCAACTATATTACTTTAATTTTGTGTGACTATTGATGACAGTCAAAAGAATTAGCATAGCCTCTCTGTTAAACATATTTCTACAAGTTTTAATAACTAATTACTATTAATTTCCTCAAATCAGCATCACATTTTTTCAGCAAAAAATATATTTGAAAGACGTCACACCCATTTCCTTGTGGAAGTTTGTGATTTGTGACATAATGTTATTTGTGATATTATTCATAATCTGGCTCTGTGAAGCACCCCTGGAAGTCACGGCTTGGATAATGAGTGTCAAGTAAAAAAATCTCAATACTCTAAAGATCCTCAGGAAAACCACATTATTTCCCCGTACCTTGCAAAAGCAATCCTCATTATACAGCTCCCATGTCAGCTTTCTTAACAACCTCCTCTTAATCAATATCACAAATAAAAGCAGAACCATTAAACACAAGGCAAGTCCCGTATTTGCGGCTACAGATTGGGGTAAGAAACCTGGCAGTCACTGCATACCATATTATTATTTGTGTTTGGCAAACTATCAGCAAGGAGAATATAGAACACATGTCTGCCACCAAGTACGTAAAGGGATAAGACTTTTAGCATGCATACGTCAGTTGATATTTATGTTTGTATCACAAAGGAGATCTAAGACTGCTGCAGATTAAACAGTTACAAAACAATCAAGTGGAATAATGCAAACAAAGCCAGAGAAAGCAGTTAATTATTCAACAGTTTCATTGTCTCTGAGAAAGACCTCCCCACCTACTCTATTTCTTTTCCAAAACCAGCAGCCTCTTTAGATGGATGCCAGTATGAGGGACCCAGTGCTGGTTGTCATGACAACCAGATACTGGCTATCATCATTAATCTTCCCAAACTGCAATATAACAAAAACAAACATCACCACTGAAAAGGAGGGTTATTTATTGTTCATCTACCCAGAACAGTTTCTCTGTAAGCGTGCTTGCTCAAAAAGGTCAGTAATCAAGAAAAATGTAAAAAATGTCCAAGTAAGATGGTGCCTATGATCAGTTAGTGGGTGGGGATTTATTTAGGGATAGCCAGTTTAGCCAAGAAAATCACATTAAAGTCCTTATTCCCTTGACAGTAGGAACAATAAGGTATGGAATCAACCTCTATGTTTTTTTCTGTTGCACATTTTGATACAGTCTTCGACTATTGATATAAACGTTCTACTGCTCACAAGAAGAAATGAAGCAATATATTAAGCAACAATATTCAATATCTGCTATAATTCTTGTATGTGGGTACTAGCTTGGCCATGGCTCTTGCATCTCTATTTTATTGTAACTCCTCTTTTTTACTGTGAGGGCCAGCTCCATGCTACTGGTTCCCTTCGGGAGCCTCCTGAACCTGACACCACCGACAGTCAAGACCTGGATAAGCTTAGGAAGATGAGAACAAACACACACAAAGCAAGAGGATTGTGAAAAAGTGCCCTATTGCTTTTATTAAAAATAATTTAAAACCAAACACTGCTCAAAAGTGCAGTACTCAAAATCTTCCTCAAATAAATAAATAATCTATAAAAAGAAGGTGTCTATATGGAGGTTAAAAGCAATCAAAATAAATAAGCCATTAAAATGAGGTTAAAACATCAGCAGGAATCTTCTTTAAAAACATGAGCCTGGGTGCACTCCTTTAAAACAGCCATCTCCTCAGCTTATCCTGCCCAGTCCTTGCAGCTGAGGAGACTGGTGGGTGTGACCTACAGTATCTTTAACTAGCTCTCTGACAACTGCACTGTCTTTTTGTGGATTTCTGGTTTCCAGTTATCTGTGACTGAAATTTCTGCATGTAGTAAGAAAGATTTTCCACTTACAGCCCCCCCCCCCCCCCCCCCCCCCCCCCATTTCATTTGTTTGTTATTATTCTTTCGCCCAGTGATATGGTACTTGGCCCATCGGCTCAAGAAAAGAAAAGAAAACTGCAATTAATGGTGCAACTTTCTGCTTGAGGAAAAAATGAGTTTTTCTTTTTTTATCTGCCCAAGTTGATCATGACAGTTAATTGCTCAGTCCTAAGGTAATGCCAAGGTGAGCCACATTGTCATTTTTTTCAGTTCCTTTAGTGCGATACCCTTTAAACTGATGAATTATCTGCCTATGTGGTGCTTCTTTATTCACACAAGCCTTTCCTACATTGTCTCTCTCCTGTACGCACTGCGGTTCCCAGTGCCACTTCGATTTTCAATCAAAGCCCTCCGTCGTCACACCTTTAATAATTGAAAGCTTCTCTTGTAAACCTGCTTGCTACTCTCAAGAAAGAAAAAGCACACAAAATGATCAAGCAAAAATAAACTGCACATGAAGCCCACTGAAGGTTCACATGGACATCATTTTCACGAAAAAACAACACAAAACTGGAACTGTATGAAAGAATGACACAATGAATGCTTCACTGTACTCAGCAGATCTGTTTAAGTAACATTTTTCCTTTCACAGACTTGAAACCCATCTATCAATGCAAACTAAAAGTCAGAGGACTTGGGCTCCATGGTACAGGTGGGGATTTGATGAGTTTCTGTTTTGGCATTTCACATAGATTGCTGGATATAAAAGTTGCTGCTGTTTGGAATTATGAATAAAGCTTATTTCATATGCATATGTTTACAAATTTAAATCAGTCTTGTCTTGCACCTTGTAAAGCACTTTGAGCTACATCATTTGTATGAAAATATGCTACATAAATAAATGCTGTTGTTGTATGCTGTTACTTAGACTGTTAAAAAAACTAGCATCAGCAAGCTTCGCTCCCTAAATATGAAACTGGGCTAGTATTTAACCACAGGGAAAGTAAGAAAGACACTCACAGATGGGGGCTGGTTCCTGGGGAGGAAACGAAGAGGGCTCATTATGTTCTCTCAGAGGAGAGAGCTGAGCTGCCCATTGGGGTTAAGACCCCAGATAAATATGGGCTATCCCCAGACCAGCAGGTATAAAAATTAAGAATTTGGGAATTCAACCCTGAAATATCAACCAGGGAGCAAGCAAGGGCTCTCTGGTAACGAGTGGGACAATGGCTATGGCCGTTTGAGCTGAACACTTTTCAAATAGTGCAGCAAGTAGCCTGTTTCCTAATAATAAAGAGTCTTCCCAAGAACTTTACCCAGCCGGTCTGGGGAGAATTCTACACCATGGAGGAGCTTATACAGCTCCTAGAAAAAAGAAAGTCGGCCTCGCAATCTGTGAGAGCAGAACAGTCCTCTAGTGGAATCCGTGGGGATTATGTCCCACAAACTAGGTCCCTTTCATATAAACCAGCGCCTGTTCCGAAGTCCCCAGGCCGCTAGGCACACAAACTATCCAGGAATGAGGAGAAATGCAGGTGGAGGAGAAGGGGTGGTTTATGTGCACTTGCCAACCCCCTGATGCTATCCCATATGGGAACAGTAGTTGTTAATGGATTCAGTCAAAGCACTCCTTGATTCTGGCAGCAACATTTCCATTATTGATTGCCGATATGTATTACCGCGAAATTGGATAAAAGTGAAGACCAGTTTTACATGCATACACGGAGAGGTCTGTAAATATAAAATTGCCCTATGTTTCAACAGTCAGGGAGGATCGCTGAAAAAATTCCCTGTGGCGGTCCTCCCTAAACCACCTTTTCCGGTGATTCTGGGGCAGGACTGGTCTGAAAATAAATGCGGTATACTAATGACCACTCCCAATCGACACTTAGGCTTAGTTATAGATGGGGATGAACCGAGTCAAGCTGCCTCCACGCCATGTAATCAGCCAGCAGAGAGAGATATGGAAGTCCCGGGCACGTTATCAACCTGCACCTCGACAAGCCAAGAGGATTCCCCGCCCCTTGAGGTCAGACCGGACCCCCTCTCCGAGATACAGTGTCAGTTTAGAGAAATGCCGGCTTCTTTCAAGTGGGAGCAATGGAATGATGGCCCTCTGAAATTTACAAAAAATGCACTCGTGCTTGTCAATGGCCAACGCACCCATCAGCCCATACCACTGGGTCCTTACTTTGTGATAGAAAATGACCTATTATATCAAGTAGCAGAACATGAGGGGGAGGCGAGGAAACTGTTGTTAATCTCATGAACCTACCGGTGGCAGGTCTGTGAGTTAGCACACGCCCACATCCTAGGAGGCCATCTGGGCATCGAAAAGATGTTGTAGCATATTAAGCTCCAATTTTATTGGCTGGGAATTAATGAGGAGGTTTGCAGTTTTTGCACCTCTTGTCCGGAGTGTCAATTACGGCAAATTCCTAGGAAGGACTGAGCTCCTCTCATTCCCCTTCCCCTTGTTGATGTCCCCTTCGAATGCATTGGTGTTGATATCATAGGAGCCCTAGAACCTTGTAGATTATGCTACTCGATATCCTGAGGCTGTTCCCTTGCGTTCAGCTACGTCTAAGGCAATTGCACAGGAACTTGTAGGGGTCTTCGTGTGTGTCGACATCCCTAAAGAAGTCCTTACAGACCAAGGGATGCCTTTTACCTTGGAGACATTCAGGGAGACTGCCAAGTTACTTAAAATTAAGCACTTAAAGGTGTATAATCCTCAAACTGATGGTCTCGTTGAGAGGTTTAATCAGACTCTCAACCAAATGCTTCGTAAGGTGGTCAGTGGGGACGGGAGGAATTTGGATCAGCTCCTCCCCCTTGTGCTCTTTGCCTATTGGGAAGTCCCACAAAACTCTATGGAGTTTTCACCATTTGAATTATTATACAGACGACAACGCAGGGGAATATTGGATATTTTGAAAGAAGGATGGGAAGGAGCGGCTCTTCCCTCTACCAATATATTAGAATCTATTGCGCAGAAACACGATTGATTGGGAAAATTTGACCTATTTTAAAAAGTCATATGAAGGAGGCGCAAGCAGCACAGGCCCACTGTTATGATTGTGGTAAGGTCCTTATGAAATTAAGGGGAGAAAAGGGCTCGTCGAGTATTTGGTGAAATAACACACTCATCGAGCAAGTAGGTATATCATGTATCTTGCTGAAGCTGTGGAAGAAAAGGGATTCTGATCTCTTCTCCGTTCAGCCCCACTCATTCTTTGCTCAAACTAACACCCTTAATTTTGGAATGGAATTAAATTCCAGACAGAGACGGGAGCTTGAAACAGCTATCCTGTCCAACCCGGAGGTAGTGAGTGAAAAGCCCAGAAGGACCTCCCTGATTGTGCACAACATAGTGACAAAGCCTGAGGTTATCGTTCGAGAGTATCCCTATCGACTTCCCGAGGCAAAGAAAGTAGAAGTTAAGCTAGAACTAGGTGTGATAGTGGAAAGTTACAGTCCCTGGTCCAGTCCGATTGTCTTGGTTAGTAAACTTGATGGCAGTTGGAGGTTTTGCAATGACTTCTGTCGGCTTAATCAAGTCTCCCATAAGATGCTTATCTGATGCCTCGAGTGGACGACCTCCACGAAAGGCTTGGTCAGGTGAAATTTTTGACCACACTTGACATGACGAAGGGGTACTGGCAGATTCCTTTAATGGATTCCGCTAAGGTCAAGACCGCGTTTACCACCCTTAGTGGACACTGGCAGTATCACGTCCTTCCATTTGGGTTACACATGGGACCTGAGACTTTCCAGCATCTGGTGGATAAAGTGCTCCGTCCCCATAATACGAATAGTGCTGCATATCTGCACCAAAAGCAGTGTTATCCCCCTGTAGTTGCTGCAATCCAGGTGATCACCCTTCTCTTTCCAGTTAGGGATGACAAGTCCCATTTTCCAGTCAGTTGGGATGATGCCAGTCTCCCAAATGGAAGCAAAGATTGCTTGCAATGCTAGGAGGACAGCCTTACCACCTGCCTGGAGTTGCCACCTTACCACCTGCCTGCAATTCTTGCAGACCATTCTCGGGAAATCCCACCAGGATCCGGCACTTCTGATGATGTCACTTCTGGTTCTGGAGGCTCTGAAGATGGCACTTCCGGCCCCGGCATTTGTGATGATGTCACTTCCGGTCTCAAAGACATCACACTTCCGGTTCCAGCATCAGTGACATCACTTCCTCCACAGGCCATTAAAGCCGCTGTCTTTACTCCACTAATTCAGTTCTGTTTTGGTCTCAGTATTGTGAACAACTCTTTTAAAACTTCAAACTTTTGCAACCAGGACATATTATATGGGTGGCTGACCCAAACCTTTACAATGTCTGTTGGTCATTTTTCTGACAACATAAAGGTCCACTCTTGACAGGCTTGAGCATGCAGGATTATGACAGGCTATTCTAGGAGTTTAGAGTTCATGCCCTGACAATATCTTGAAAAAAGAATATTTGGAATGGTGGAATACTTCTTAAAAAATCCTATCCAAATTGTGGAATATATTTTACTATAAGTGGAAAATGTTAGTAAAACTGAGCTTTAGTTCATTGACATTGAAATTTAATTCCACAAAAAAGCATGTTCAAAATGAAGGTAGAAATAAAATGCCCTGGCAACAATTAGCCAAGTGCATTGTGATCAAAAGTTCCAGAGCCACTTAAAACCATAAAGTATCTTTTAATAAAGGTCATCATCTTCTTTTGAATTGATTCTTTACAAAGGAATTGTGGTTATATTGCAAATGTATCTATGAAGATTATAAAGGGAATATATACATACATGGAGTACAATACATTGAACTATAGGTGTACACAGTTCAATACAAAAGAAAAATGAATCAATGAAATATTGCTGCTATATTACACACTACTCTTCTACCAGAAGCAAACAAACATCAAACTACATCTTTCATCTCTTTCTTTAAAGGTGTCCTATAGTGTAGTAATCTTTAAACAGCAGCAAGAAATACCGCAGCCATTTGCATATAAATCACCAGAAAAGTTGAGGGAAGTAATACTATCACTTAACT